>NC_132783.1:132384271-132687301 GCF_048418805.1 Vulpes vulpes | reverse complement strand
TGTGTGCATAAATAAATACAAATAAGATAAAGTAAATCAAATACAGTTAGCTTATAAAAAAGATCCAGCTGGGCTGACACCTGCTAGGGAAATTTCTCCAGATTTTGCTTCTTAAACATCCATCCACCTTAGAACCTTCATCCCTTCTGGTTTTCCTGGAGAGGCAAGAGCATTGCTCTCTTCCAAAATCTGTTCTTTCTTCCTTTTCCTTCCTAGTTGGCCCTGTGGCTGCCTGATTACTCCTTTTATTAAGTGTGACCTAATGAACTCCACCTGCATGCATTATGGACCATACAGACCAGTGTCCACTTCTTTCCTTTGAGCTTCCCTTGAAACTCAAAAGGGCATGACTACCACCCCACTATCCCAGGACAGGCCCTGGGAGCAGGTCTGAGTCAAGAAGCTATCCAAAATGTGGATGTCTAGAGTTACTGAGGAGCTCTCCTCATCTTTTGTATGTTCAAAATATAAAATAAGATTAAACAAAATTAAAAAGCTCATCCAGGCCATGGCAAAAGGTGCTTTGAGATTGCAAATCCACAGACTTGACCTTCCAAGTAACCACACTCAGACCTGGCAATCAGGACAGGAACCCTCGTCTTCCAGGTCCTTTACCAACTAGAGACCTAATCCGTGATGATAAAATTTGAAGATACACACCACCTAACCAAAGGCACAACACCTTTCCCAGAGTCGGCCTGAAGCCATTTGAAATGAAGATCGAAAATCTCCCAAAGCCACAAAGCCCCAGACATCCCTGTCATGTTTCTTTTTCAGGTTTCCTGTCAATGTCAACTTAAAGGATAGTGACAACCACCACCGGCAACCTTTAAAGGATTTTTGTAGTTCACGCACTGGATCAAATGGATTTTCTGGGTATTCACAGATGGCTAAAAACAGATTAAAGTCTCCCATAACCTATTCCACAGGAGAAGTGATATTAACGCTACACTAAATGACTTTGTTCACAGAACCTGAAGGAGCAAAAGTTCATTCTGACACATAACTAGGACTTCATTCTCCCCCTAAGCACTCCAGGAAACAAAGGCATTGGTATCAATAATTTGTATAAAGTAGCTTCCAGCCTTCCTTCTAGACTCAGCCCTGCTTCACTACAGGATACTCTTTCGCTACAGTATTACGTGGCATCGATGGTGGTTGGACTGTAAAGATCTATACATGCCTTATCCTGTGCCCATCTGAGCCCCTCCATTGAATCCTTTGATCATCTTCTGTGATTTCAAGTTCTGAGGACATGCAGGGGCACAGATAAAAGAGTGTGAGCCAAACAGAAGGTACGATCCACGTGAACCCTTCAGCAGCTAATGCTTCTGGACAGAACGGAGCTTCAAGCGAACATACCCAGTACAAAAACTGTGCTAGAGGTGTCTGTGAGTGGCAAGTGGCACTGGGTCTACTTTTCACCTCAATCCCCCAAACCTTCCTAGGTAAGAGCTGTTTTCTTTAATGAACCAACTACACATTTCTACTGAAGTCATAGAGTTTCCCTAGAATCTTCTCACGGTACTACTGAGATTTGGAGAAGTTGGTGGTTTTGGTGTTGGATCAGTACAGTGAGCTGAAATCTGTAGGTTTTCAATGATGTTGGCAAAGGCCTTAGGTTTTCCATCTGCAAAGAAGGCTAACAGTACCGTCTACTTCAGGGCTGCGTCCTCCATGGAACCTGGTAACGAATAGTAAAGATGTACATGTAGCTTCTTCCCTGAATCCATGAACTTCCCTCCTTTTGACGCCACCCCAATCTCTCTTTTCTCCTGCCTCCCGGATTCTCCAGTCCATCTCCTTGTGGGGCCCCTGGCTCTCTGAACTCCATCCCCAGCAGCCTTACTCTGATACTCGAATGCACCCTGCTCTGTCCCACCCTAAGGCCTCCACATTTAGATGCTGTCCGTTCTGCCTCCATGCTCTCTCCTTCCTCCTAACTCCCAGTCTTCCTTCAGATCTCAGCTCAGACGTCCCTTCCTCAGGGGCCCTTCCCAAGCTCCCCAACTGGAGTAAATCTCCCACAGCTGTAGCGCTCTCATGCCATGATGTCCTCCCTTTTCACACTTATTACGCTTGTAATTTGACATTTATTAGAGTGCTTTTACATTGATGTCAATCTCTATCTCTAGCCTATAAGTGCTTTGAAGGCAGAAACCACAGTTAAAGGCAGGGATGGGGGACACCTGGGTGGTTCAGAGGTTGAGCGTCTGCCTTTGGCTCATGGCAAGATCCTGGAGAGCTGGGATCGAATCCCGCATCGGGCTCCCTGCATGGAGCCTGCTTCTCCCTCTGTCTGTGTCTCTGCCTCTCTATCTGTGTGTCTTCCACGAATAAATAAATAAAATCTTAAAAAAAAAAATAAAGGCAGGGACAGCTTTTGTTTGTTTTGCTTTTTTAACTTTTCATGTTGAGATAGTTTCAGATTTATAAAACATTTGCAAAAAAAATAGTACTGAGAGTTACTGCATACCCTTCACCCAGCTTCCCCATATGTAAATATCTTATCTGACCATAATACAACTGTCAAAGGCAGGAAACTAACACTGCCGTGTGATACTGCTACCTTATACAATTTTGTTAAGATCCAGTGAACGTTCTTCATCTATTGCAGGATCTGATACAGAATCCCACATTGCATTTATCTGCCATGTTCCTTAGTGTCCTCAAATCTGTCTGAAGTCCTCAAGTTCTTCAGGCATGTCTATCACAACCCTGGCACTTTTGGACAGACTCGGTCAGTAATTCTGGTTTCTTCAGGAGTAAATCAGATTATGTTTTTTGGGAGGCAAAAATAACCACAGACACGATGCCATGCCCTTTTCAGTGCATCATAGCAAGAGGCACATGATATCAACATATTTCACTATCAATGACACTTTGATCACTTGGTTAGAATGTTACCTGCAGTTTTCCCTACTGTAAAGTTACAGTTTGTCCCTTCGTCACCATGTTTTCTATTATCTATTTATAACAGTTGGGACTTATGAATATTTGTTTTGTCCTATGGATTATATAACTCAATATTATCATCATTTATTTTATTGCTTAAATTGTCCCAATTTTGGCCATTGGGAGTTCCCTCAAATTAGCTCTGTGCACTTCCAACATGTCCAACATATCTGAGCACTTCCTTGTTTTCTGGCACCATCAATAGTTCAGGTTCATCTTGTATTTTCCTTCCTCTAGAGACAGAATCAAGCATTTTATCAACAAACCCGGGTTCCTTTTATTGTAGAGTGGTATTAGAAACTAAGGTCTGGGTGTTAGATGTTCTTGTTGCTATGGGGGTGTCACTGCTTCTAGGCCCTCTCAGCAGACAGGGCTGGGAAATACATGTGCCCACACATATGTATACTCATCAACATTTGTATCTATTTGTCTGTCAATCAGTCTGTCCATCCATCCATCCATCCATCCATCCACCTATCTCTTAAAAACCATGAGTTCATGCTAACACCGCTGGGTATTCAACATCATAGAATTTACTTTAGCCTACTTTCTTTTTGTTTATAACTTCCCTCTCAGGTTTATTCATTGAAAACCCTGGGTGTTATTATCTACAGGATATTAACTTACTGTCTCAGTGCCCCTAAAATGTAGTTTCAGAATTGCTAACCTATACCCCTGTGAAAAACAAATTTACTATAGTATTTCCATCCTTTTTTTTTTTTTTTTGTTCTTTAGCCTTACAATAGTCAAAACACTGTTTTCCTTTGTTAGGTTGGTTCTTTTCTTCCCCACCCACTTAACTGTAGCTATGGCATTCATTTATAATACAGCTAGGTTCATTTGCCACTGCTTGTATTCTATTTTGGTCCTCCCACATCTCAGTTGATTTTAGTTCCTTCTTCATTTTTTTGAAAATGTGAACTATGACTATGATTTTAAAAGTCAAAACTATAGGGGCACCTGGGTGATTCAGTTGGTTAAGCCTCTGACTTGATTTCGGCTCAGGTCATGATCTCAGGGTCCTGAGATCCAGCCCTGTGTTGGGCTCCATGCTGGATGTGGAGCCTGTTTGACATTCTCTTTCTTTCTCTCTCTCTCTTCCTCTGCCCCATTCCACTCACTCTCTCAATCTATCTCTCTAAAAATAAATAAATAAATAAATAAGTAAATAAATAAATAAATAAATAAATAAATAAATAAATAAATAAAAAAGTCAGACCCATTAAAAATGGCATGCTCAGAGGAGAAAGTAAGAGGATCTTCAGGGTCACATCACCAATAGTGTAGACACAGAAAGAGAGCAAAATTTGGGCCATAAATGCAACCAATCCACATAAAAACAATACATAAAAATAAACAAAACAAATATTTATTTTCATTTATTTATGATAGTCACACAGAGAGAGATAGAGAGAGAGAGACATAGGCAGAGGGAGAAGCAGGCTCCATGCACCGGGAGCCCGATGTGGGATTCGATCCCGGGTCTCCAGGATCGCGCCCTGGGCCAAAGGTAGGTGCTAAACCGCTGCGCCACCCAGGGATCCCAAACAAAACAAGTATTATTTGAAAAAAATGTAATAAAAGCGCAGTCCATACAAACCAATTGTCCTGTATTCTAATCCTAGCCATTTGACACTCTAGAAGTCTCTTAAACTGGGGCGCCTGGGGCTCAGTGGTTGAGTGTCTGCCTTCATCTCAAGTCATGATCCCGGGGTCCTGGGATCAAGTCCCACACTGGGGTCCCTGCAGGGAGGCTGCTTCTCCCTCTGCCTATGTCTCTGCCTCTCTCTCTCTCTCATGAATAAATAAAATCTTAAAAAAAAAAAAAAAGAAAGAAGTCTCTTAAACTCTCTTCACATCTGAAATGGGACTAAATTGTGTGTGCTTGTCACTTCCCAGGGTTATTACAGTAATTCAAGGATACAACAGGTATGATCATTCCACCATTCTATGAAAAGTTCTGTGTACATTTTAGGAATTAGTAACTGATACTACTTCAGAATTCTTCTTAAAGATTTGCATTTTAAAACCCACAAAACTCCTGAAGGCTCAAATAGCCTGCTAAATCACTGTTCAGATCAACCTTCTGCTTCTTAGGTCTACACCCCAACCATCATCATAAAGAGAACCAGAGAATCTGCATGTAGAGATGATCAAAAAGATCATCAACAGCAGAAAGCTGTTGGAGCATATAGTCAAGGAGCTTAAGGCGGTAGGTTGGATCCCCACAAACCACGTCAGGGGCTCACCATACCTCCCTTTTCAAACCCAACTGACAAGTCTTCTCTCCAACCCCTCCCTTTGCAAAAAACATTTATTAAGTATATACTATGAGCTAGTCATTGTACTAGATGTTGAGAGACAGCTGTGAGCAATAATGACAGGGTCCCTGGCCTCACGGAACTTGGAATAAAATAGTGAAGAATCACAAGCAACTGAGATAGTCAAACTGATCAAAAGTCAGAGGTTGTAACGTGCACCAAGAAAGACACAGATAGACTGAGAAGATGACAAGGGCAGGGAAGAATGTATCTCAGCTAGGCCAATCAAGAAAGCACACCTCAAGGGAGGGATATCTAAGCTGAAACTTAGATGGTGAGAACCTCATGTGCAGACACAGAGAAAGAATATTCTGGACAAAAAAAAGCAAGAGTGAATTCCTCTGAACAAGCTTAGGGAGGTACTAGAAACTATTAGAAAGATTGAATGGGACACATTGAACATGGGGCAGGTCGCATAAGAGATATCCTGAATAGACAGGCAGGGCCGGATGATACGTGGCTTTGGGAAAGGGCAACCAAAGAAGCACATTAGAAATGATGTGATCATTTCTGTCTCTTTTCTCTTGCACTGAAGATTCTAATAAAAACTTTCACCCCCACCATTTTTAAATACAGCTTTATTCGCCCTGAGCTTTATCCCTAGCTCAGGACCCATACCATGTCCTTCACATCTAAATCCTGACAAAACATGAGAGACTCTGGGAAATGAACAAGGGGTAGTGGAAGGGGAGTGGGCGGGGGGATGGGGTGACTGGGTGACGGGACTGAGGGGAGCATTTGATGGGAGGAGCACTGGGTATTATACTATATGCTGGCAAATCGAACTCCAATTAAAAAATACATATAATAAACAAACAAACAAACAAACAAATAAATAAACCCCAGCCCAGTGAGTAACTGACATGCCCTATTCAAATTATTCCCAGGACCCTGAACCTTCCTCCACTTGTAGACTCACCCCACCCTCCCCATCCAAATTAACATGAAACTTTCCAAGGCATATTATTACTGATTCTTACCACGGGTGACAACCACTGGTAACCTGGCCCCATTGTTAGATATCATATAATTTTTACAGCTGACTTACTGTTTTGCTTTCTTTTCAATTTTATTTTGAAACATATGTGACATACTTTGGATCCACAAATGGCTTAGGAAATTCTAAATTAAAGCCCTTGCAGAGCTGGTGCAGCCAGGCCTCCGGGACCCGGGGTCCATGCTACACAGACTTTGGTGCCCTTCCAAACACACTGCATGGTCCAAGGACCACTCCCTATTATCACTCTTGGAAAGAATGGAATATGTCAACAGACACACAAGCAACATCCTGCCACAAGAAGCAAAATGTAAAACTAATGCCACCAGTGAACATCATCATTGCCTCCCTCTCTGCTTGTCCAGTCTCTTCTATGAAAATGTCTATAGAGCTAGAACTGCAGTATTAGTTATTTTTTCAAACCCAGGTATAAAATGGACCCTGGAGACATAGAAGGCCCTGAGGACACAAGCAGAATAGAGGTCAATATCATTGATCTTCATTTTGAGCATAGAATGATGTTTATGGGTAGAGTCTCAAAGCCAAATTAGCACTGCTTCTTAGGTGCACCTGAGTGATTGTAATTTACCTCCTTCAGCCTTAGTTTCTTCATCTGCAGATAGAACATAACAGAATTTATCTGATGGGAATTACTACAAGCATTAAATGAGTTGATGCATAAAATACCTCTAACAGTAGTAGATACACTGTAAAAATTTAATAAATGTTAACTATTACTGTTAATAATTGATTTGATAAATAAAAACTGGTTGGAACCTAAAAGAGTCACTGTCAATTAATAACAAAGGGAGCCTCAGGGCTTTGGATGATGACAGCAGGTCTCAACATATAGCCCAAATACACATAAAAACCCAGAGAGGTAAGTAAGCCTTCAAATGCTCTTCAAAGATAGGCCTCAAATATAGAGAAAGATGAATGGGGATAAAGAACTGCATGGAGAAGGGAAAGCAGGTTGTAAAAACAAAGTCGTGAAATCCTAATCTTTGCAGTAGATTTGCCTCTTGCAGGGGCAGGATGATTTGGCAGCATGAAGGGGCGTGGATTCAGTTGAATGTGTATGTGAGTGAAGAAGTTATTATGGGTTTTAGGGGTGCCAGAGGTGGGGAAGAGAGTCAATGAGGCTTGACAAGGTAAAGGACAGAGATAGGGCCAGGTCCAAGATCAGTGAAGTAGACACGCCATGATCATTCATTTAATCAACTGGCAAAGATGAACTAGTTTGGCCTTTCAGTTGAAACCCCATTCCTCTTGAGCCTACTGGGAGTCCCTCTTGCACGAAGACATGGATCCAAATTAGATAAACTCATGTCTCCTGCGGGACACTGGGGCTTTGGCTCACTCAACCCAACATCTGGTCTTGGGACTACACAGTTGCCTGTAGACCACTGGCTGGATCACGGCCTAGACTTAACAGCAATTCAGGTCACAGCAGAACACAGGCATCTGGCTAGATTTCATGTAGCTTGGCCTCATTTTAAAATAAATTTGGAACTTTGTGGAGATTCACATCTTGATTTTAACCAAATACTAGCCAAATACCCCAAATTCTACACTGGATTTGTAAATGTAGAAGGCCTGGAATCTGCGGTCTTAAAGCTCTGAACTGATGTTTCTGAAACTAAGGAGATGCTTCCCACTCAGTTCTTAGTGTTTGATTCATAGTGTAAAATGCAACAAAGGGAAAAATCAGTATTATCAAAAGGGCCAATTAGGGAACCACATTTATATTCCTCATCACATATTGTTTTATCAAGATGTATTGTATATGGATGTGTCCAGTCAGCAGCAGCACAGTGCTACTAGCTCATTGTTGAGGAAATCAAGTTCTAGGGGAGTCAAACAGAACAAAGTAAACAAAAGCCACAAACATACAAAATAATGTCCTTAATAGTTCTTACAAAGGGCTTTTCAAAAGCATAGTTTTACAGCCAGAACACCTTTTTCTTATTCACTCTTTTGATCTTCAAAACTACAAAAGGGCATCACAAACTAAAAGTTGAAAATGGACCCAGAATGGGACTTTAATTTATATATATATAATATTTTATATTATATAATAATAATATATAATTATATATATATATATAGTGTGTGTGTGTATATATATATACACTATCTCCAGGTAACTTAAATCAGACAACAGTAAAAAAAAAAAAAAAGGAAAAAAAGAAAAAGAAAGAAAGAAAGACAAGAGAGAAGATAAAATTTGTGAATAATTAAAAAAAAAACCTAGTTACTATCTTCTATTTTGCTTCAGTTGATCCACAAATTTGGCTAGAGTTCTATTATTGAAAAAAAAGGGAAACATGATTAGTTATTCAAGATGGACAAATGTTTATATGACAAAAATCCACTGGTCAAGAGAAGCAAAACTATGAGACCTGAAAAAAAAATGTTAGGGCCTAGTGGTTCTGGTTACTATCATTCTGAGAGAGAGTCTACAAGATCTAGTTTGACCATGATATCCTTTCCAGGGTGGTAGTGTGATTGACTTGATTGGACACCTCTCCTCAAGATAGAGACCCTTTTACTTTTTTAACTTTTCATGTTGATATAGTTTCAGATTTATACAACATTCGCAAAAAAAAAAAAAAATAGTACTGAGAGTTACTGTATACCCTCCATTGAATGTCTATATCTGAATGTCTGATAAAGTAATGGTCCATAACTATTTCTGGGAAAAGGACCTATACTATTTTTAATTTTTTTTTATTGGAGTTCGATTTGCCAACATATAGCATAACACCCAGTGCTCATCCTGTCAAGTGACCCCCTCAGTGCCCGTCACCCAGTCACCCCAACCCCCCCGCCCACCTCTCTTTCCACCACCCCTTGTTCGTTTCCCAGAGTTAGGAGTCTCTAGGACCTATACTATTATCAGTGTCTGTTGACTCGCTGGAGTTTTTTTTTTCCTTTCATTCTTTCCTTCATTCCTTTTTTACTCCAGACAGAAGTTGGTTAGTTGGTGGGTGGTAGGTGGGTCTGATATGTTTCTGTGTCTGTATCTGCATCTGTGACCCAGTTGTGAAGCGGAAGCTACAATCTGCTGGTATGTACATGTAAAAGAGATAGTGGTAGGTTGTGTTATCTGTGTTCATAAACTTTGCTTGTGTCTGATGGGGATTCTCTATAACACATAGTTCTTAAATATTTCCTCCCAGTTTTCACTCTGAAATAGAAATGAGGTACGTTAGTTAAAAATTACAAATGAGTGATTGAGATACACTGAGAACAACAGTGCCAAACAAATACGAGTATAAAAATATGTGCGTGTCTGGGTGGGTACAAAATCATTGGATGTGTTTTTGTTTATCAATGAAAAAAGAAAGTAACTCCATCTCATAGCAAAATACCTGACTGTGCTAGATTGTGAAAAAAAAAGAAAAATATATTGGCAAAAGCCAAACCTGAAGGGTGACATGATGTAGAGGGTTCAACAAAAAGAGACTTTCTTGCCTTTGTTTATAAAACCTGCAAATTTAAGGCTGTAAAGAAGAAACTTGTTAAAAATGTTGACAGAGCTGGCTCAATTTTCATTTAAAAATAAAATGCTTAGGCAGCCCTGGTGGCGCAGCGGTTTAGCGCCGCCTGCAGCCGAGGGTGTGATCCTGGAGACCCTGGATCGAGTCCCACATTGGGCTCCCTGCATGGAGCCTGCTTCTCCCTCTGCCTGTATCTCTGCCTCTCATTCTCTCTCTGTGTTTCTATGAATAAATAAATAAAATATTTTTTAAAAATGCTCATATATTTTTTTACTATCAAATATGACATTAATGCAAAATTAAAGTGTGGTTTTCATTCCACTAAACTGATAAATTGGCCTTGGAGTATCCAGTCTGTTCTTAACAAGAGGCAGTTCTTTATGGTCTGTGTCATTTGTCCAGATAACAGTGGTTTTGTTTCTCATCATGTGTTGTGTGACTCTGTATGTACTTAATTGAAAAAAACATAGAACAGGGAGCTGAAAGGGCTGAAGTTCCTTATGTTATTCTTAACACATTTATTTCTGAATATTAGATTATTGTTCTGGTAAACAGGTTATGAGGCAAAGCCATTTACTATCGTTCGGCAGTTAGGTTTCTGGTTGAATAAGTACCTGCTCTCCTTTTGATGGTGCCTTTTCAAGTTCAGACCCTAAATTCAGAAAAAAAAAAATGTCACTGCCAAAATGTTAAGAGTCAAGTCGTCTTTGGCCCTTGTTATATCACAAAAATGCCAACAACTCACTTCTTCACTTTGACACCAAAGCCATTAACCCTCTTATGGCAAGATAGTTGTTCACATAGATTTATTAAAAATCTATCTTTAAAAAAATCTTTTTCTTTTACAAAGATATAATTGAACAAATTGATTACTAAACTTGGGTCACACTTGGAGTGTTATACCTGAGTTAAATCTCATTTCATCTGGTACAACAAGTCGATTGATTATTAAGCAGCAAAGTTTGGGCTTCGTACATGGAACTAATGCCTGTCAGACCATCCTTGGCAACTGGTATGTATCTGTTTTGTGGCTTACAAGTTCCAGGCTTACAGGCAATATGAAGGATCACTTCCTGCAGTCTGAGAGCTTTAGCAATTTGGGGGAACCTTGAAAAAAGAAGGTTTCTTTTTTTTTAAGATTTTATTTATTTGAGAGAGAGAGAGAGCGAGCACAAGCCAGGTGGAAAGGCAGAGGAAGAAGGGGAAGCGGACTCCCGCTGAGCAGGGAGCCTGATGCAGTTCTCCATCCCAGGACTCTGGGATCATGACCTGAGCCAAAGGCAGATGCTTAACCGACTGAGCCACCCAGGTGCCCCAAGAAGAGATTTCACTTGCAGTTGTAGACATTATGGGTAAAACCCTGGTGGAGATGAAGTTCTTAATTTTGTTTCTCTAGCTTTGGAATAAATAAGCTTATAAGGAGGCTTAACACAAACGTCTGGGGTGGTGACCTCTGGAATAATAGATGTTATTGAGATGCAATGCTAGATTATTTTTTACAAATTCTTCACACCAAAGCTACTTACTTCTCTGGCTTCTGTAGCTGCTTAGCTTCTCGTGGCTGTACATGTGCCGGCTGTACAATGGTGGTTTGTGATAACACACATGTATGCTGCTCCTCTGTAAATGAAGCAGGCAAAGGACACAAACCACCATGAGACCAGCCTTCTCTTGTGATCAAAAATAATCTTAGGAGAACGTTTAAGACCACACAGGATACTATTAACAAATAATATCCAAATCTTGGAACAAAAGCAAAAAGATAACTAGGCAGTCTTTGTTATCACGCAGGAAGTTGTCTAATGAGCCCACCCAAGGTTCATCTCACCGTCTAGGCTCAGGGATATAACTTTGTTTGACTTACTATTTACTACTGATAAGGACCTAAGCATTTTACAACTCTGTAAAGATAGATGTTAATTTGTAGAAAACTTATGAACTACAAATGCTTTTTGTCCAGCAGATAAGATAACCTGAAGGCTACAGTTGGCCTATGGAGGAAATGAACCAGTTGTGTATCTAAATTAGCAATGTTACTGCAGTTTCTTCTTTATTGAAGTGCTCGTTTTGTTTTCCCTTTACTGGCTGCTTATAGGTTGGTTTTCCACGTCCTATGAATCGGCTCTGTCATGTGCTGGTCCTCTCATTATTGTGGCAATTACAACCTGGCACGCGCTCATCAGAATTTGTGTCAGAACTGTGCTTTTCTTATTCATTGAAAATTATACTTTGATATGAACCAAGAAACACAGATTATCCACACACAAATTTAAAATAACTCGAATAATTTACTTGCTAGGATGAATCATCACAATGGTCATTAATCTCTTATACTCCATCCTTCCAAAATTCTCCCCAAAATCTCCTGCCCCAACCCAAGCCTAAGAGCTTCAGATTCTCCTCCACTTCCACTGAACTAGTCCAGGTCAACTAAGCCCTACTCAGAAGATAGAGGAGAGTCGCTGAGCTTGCCAAACAGAATCCCTACTTTTTTGGTTTAGGGAGGGGGAAAATCCAATTCTGGTTCCACCATAGAGTTAAAAAAAAACTTTATGGATTTAGAGGTTGGAAAGTCAGGTGTGAGTAGAAAGTGATTGAGAGAGAAATTCTGCATTTTGGGCTCTGTTGTGTGTGTGCCACAGAGGAGAAGACGGTTGGCCAAGGAAGCATATCCTCCCCGCTGGCATCATGGGGGTTTGCATGGCTTCTACTTCCCTCCTGAAGGCTTGTCAGATGAGCCATGAAGAGAGAGAAAGAAGCACTCATGTTATGCTAGCCACCATGTCCATCAAATAGGTGAGAAACTGAGGCTTGTGCAGACAGCTTTTTAAAAATAGATAAAATAGGGATCCCTGGGTGGCACAGAGGTTTAGCGCCTGCCTTTGGCCCAGGGCGCGATCCTGGAGACCTGGGATCGAATCCCACGTCAGGCTCCCGGTGCATGGAGCCTGTTTCTCCCTCTGCCTATGTCTCTGCCTCTCTCTCTGTGTGTGTGTGTGTTACTATCATAAATAAATTTAAAAAATTAAAAAATAAATAAAAAATAAAAAAATAAAAATAGATAAAATAAAATTTGCACCCCTCCCTTGGTACTTTCTTTGAGCATCACTTTGTCTATTTTTTCAGGCAGAAAAGCTCAGTCCTGCCAAGTAAACTGCCTTTCTGTGCATCGAAATTTCAAATAGTCTTACCAAGGCAACTCAGAGCAAACTCTTTATCTTCTTGTCCACTGGAATAGTTTAGTGCATTGAAGAAAAGGAAACAATGAACTAATTATGGTCCTGAACTAATAATAATAGCACTGCACCAGATCCTACTAAAAGTGCTTCACATTTGTTAAGTCATCTACACAATAACTCCATAAGGTAAATAGAAACTATTACCTCCATTTTAGAGATGACCTAAGTTCCTTACCAGGTGTCACAGCCAGGAAGTAGCAGAGCAGGGATTCAAACACAGGCAATTTGGCTCTTAACCCCCACACTGTCTCTTAAGTACCCTCCACCCTCACTGCCCACCCTGTACCAAGGAAAAGACTTCTTGGTCATTGTGAATAATGCAATGGTCCTAATCTTGATAGCTTCACCATTATACGGGCATTCCTCAACTTACCCAATATACCTATTTAGTCAGTTATTATGAAATTAAAATTGTACACAAGCCAAAATCCAAAAATGAGAGTTTAACCATTCTTGCAGTCTACTTGGGTTTTTATTCTTAGGTAGGAAGGTGGATGGGTTGAGTGGATGCATGAAGGAGACAGATAAGTAAGTAAGCTATGAAACTGTACAAAATATGAGTCATAAAGAAGAGATGGATTGGTGCTAAGGAAATGCAAAGTGGGGCTGTAAAAGGAGGCTCTCAAGGGAAGCCGAGAGGGATTTGTTTTTATGACAGGTTTTAAAGGAGGTGATGAGAAAAACATACACTCTCATATGTACAGTCTGGACCAAGTGAAAAGTGATGCAACTGCTCTGGACCACAATTTGGCAGTTATTTCTAGAATGTTTAAATATTCTTACCCTTTGACCTAGCAATTCCATTTCTAGAAATTAAGCTTCAAAATAGTTGTGTATGTGATTAGCTTGTTCTTCTGACCAGGGAGTGATAAGACAGTCAGATGACGCAGCTGTGTGACAAGTACGGAGTACTTATAGGGGTTTCATGGCACTATCAACTTCTGAGTCTGAAGTGGGTTCCTCATGCAAAGCGGTATCTAAAATCCCTTCACAACAAATATCTTACCCATAGGACAAATGCTCCTCAATGCCCAGCCACTGGCTTTGGTCATCCTTGCTTGCTGGAACTTAAATTAATTTAAGAGTATCAGGCAGCACGGAAAGCAGCATTTTTACTAGTTCTCTCAAAACTGGGGAAGTTACTATGTGAGAAGAATGCCATTTATTTTTGTCTTTTGCTGAAAACCCAATAAAAAGAAAAAGCTGCTCAACAATTATTGAATAATAGAAGCTAAAGAGAAATATTTGGGGGGTGGGGAGGAAACGAAAAGTCAAAGAACTTATTTATACCTAATTTAATTTCAAATGTTACCTCTTGGTTTATTTATATGGCTTTACAAAAAAAATCATTTGTCTAATTTTATCCATCGGTATCCACAACCTCAAATCCAAAATCTTTATTAAAGATGTTTGCCAAACATTCCACAAGAAAATACACTGCTTGCAAAAACATCCAAATATCCACAATAGTAGTTATCCAGAGACTTCTAAAATTGTGAGCAACTCTTATCCAATTGGACAGTGGGATTAAAATGAATTCTTCAGTGAGAATGAAAAAGATTTCTGGCATCAATGTATGAAGCTTTTTAAATAGGCTCTTAATGCTCCCTTCACCCCTCAAAATATGATTGCCAATTCCAGGAAGTAGCTTTATTTTCCAATTCCAGTCTAAGTATTTTTTTCTGGATTCAGGAATAGACATTCCCAGTTCTTCCACCCTTCTTGTCATAAATAGGTCTTTTGACAGCACCGGTGAACAAAAGGTTGTTCAGCAGGATTCGCAATGGTCTAAAGAAAATCAGAACCAAGGATCTGATCTGTGTTTCTATCACCAGGGACTTAATGATTCAAGGAAACATCTCATCAGTCAGACAGCAGGTCACTGAGGTGAGCAGAAACAATATGAGCTCTACTCTGAAAAGAATGCTAAATTGCCTATTTGAGATAAAATTGCATGTTCCCTGTTGTATGTGTTTATCCCATGTGCAGTCTGTCTGTCATCCTAGCCCTAGAATCTGGGGAGACAAAAGTTGAATGGAGAGTAAAAGGACCCCCCCACACACACCAAATCGGGACAATCGTTTTGTAAAACTGTCAGTACCAACTAAAGCTGACCATATGCATACCGTACGACCCAGCAATCCCAATGTGTGTATCCCAAACACACACACCCCCTCCTAAAATGTGCACAATAGCATTCACTTGATGGGCTTCTCTACAGCAAAGAATCATCTCCAACCACAGGCAATTTTATGGACGAATCTTGCCAATGTACTGTTGAGGGAGAAAAGCCAGGTATGAACAAGTGTATACTGAGTTATTGCACTTTATGAAGTACCGAAAGGGCAACAGTAATCTATTCTGGTAGAAGTCAGGGTAAAACAAAGTCATGGAAAGGCTTCTAGAGGGCTGGTCATATTCTGTTCCCGATCTGGGTGTTAGTAATGTGGGTGTGTCCAGTTTGTGAAAACTATAAATTGTGCATTTATATTTGATAACTTTTTTAAGTTGAATAAATCAAAGAGTTAAAAAAAAACAAAACAAAACCAAAAACTATATCCAGTCAATTGAAATAGTGTTCAGATCAGGAGGTAGGATGGATCATGACAGGGATCCTTGCCTTTTCTTTCTTTTTTTTTTTTTTTAATATTTTCTTTTTTATTTTTAAGTCTTTTTTTTTTAAATTTTTATTTATTTATGATAGTCACAGAGAGAGAGAGAGAGAGAGGCAGAGACACAGGCAGAGGGAGAAGCAGGCTCCATGCACCGGGAGCTCGACGTGGGATTCGATCCCGGGTCTCCAGGATCACGCCCTGGGCCAAAGGCAGGAGCTAAACCACTGCGCCACCCAGGGATCCCTGCCTTTTCTTTCAAGACAGTTCCACGTGTGGAGCAAAGGGTTGCATGACCTCCCAGTATGGAAGGGGTTCCTTTTCTCTAAATCTGGATTCCCACCTGCAAAACGCTAGATGTTGGTAATTTAAAGGCTTCAAGGGCTTCAAGACTGGTAGTGACAGAGTACAGAGCAGAGGAGGTTGCTGAGACAGCAAAGCAAACACTCAACCCAGCCATTCCTGTCAATGCCAGAGTAAATATTTTAATTCCACATCCCGAGTTGGATTTATCTCAGCTTTCCTGGGTCTACTGCATGGCCTCCCCCTTCACCACCTGCGTCTTCCTTTGTTTGTTTTCAAGCAGAAAGCCTTTGCTGAGGGCGGAACTCAGCAGCTGCCTACCACCTCCCTAAACTAGACTGCTCTTCTTGCAAGAATCCTGTGAGCCTCCAAAAGCTCAGGCCCAGCGCTGTGGCCTCTGCTCACAGCGACCTGAGGCTGTGATTCCTCTACGTAAACAAGCAGCAGGATCAGTACGTAAAGACTTCTTTTCATTCTGATGGCAGTGGGACAAGATTTCCCCCTCATCCTGACTTCAATAAAACTCTCCCTTATAACCTGAAATAAAAGCACTCCCGTGGTCAGAGTATCGCCCATGCAAGGGCATAAAAGTGCAGTCTGACCAACCCCGCAACCACATTTCCATCAAACTGGGAAGATACGTTTTTATATTTGAACCTAATGAAATGCTCTTATCACCAGAAGAGTCACAGGGTCCACCATAATTATTTGCTATTAGAATGTAGCAAAACAGTGTATAGATCTTTCACCGGAGAAATAATAAAACCACTGTCACTACCAACCCGGTAGTGTGTTATTTGTGTGTTTAGTAACAATAATGATGATGGTGAGCAGTTAAACCATTCTTAGGACTGTTTCAAGTGTTTTACACATATTAACAGATGTTAATATTTACATATTTACAGATATTAATGCTCAGAAACACCAGATGAGGTAGAAATTATTGCTCTCCTCATTTCGCAGTTGAAGAATGAGCAAGGCCCAGAGATTAAGGACTCTGGGTTGAGCCTCAGAGTTGGGTGGGTGTGCAGCCGAGTTTAAACCTAATAGCCTCACTGCCTCCCCTAAGGAGGCTGGATCTTCCTGGACTCAGACTGCATATCAAAATAAGCTTGATTCCTTGAAATGCATTTTAGCCTGCAGATATGAGGACTAGCTGGAAGGACGGAGAGAGTATAGGGGGGCAGCTACTCTACTAACAAGCCAGAAGGGCAGAGAGGAATTCACCAAGAGTGATTTGGAAGCAGGTGAGTCACAGGCAGGCAAAGAGTAGGTGAGAACAATCGTCCAGGGAGTGATAGCCAAGGCACGAGGAGGCAGGGAGGTGTTGTGAGCAGAGGGCAAGAACCCAACAGGCAGTTGCAGGAGCAAGAGGGGAAGGAGAGCAGGTCTGGGACGCTGGAGAAAAGCCAGAGGGCTCGGTGACAAGGAGGGCACTGCTACAGCATGTACAGACGGCCCCCGCCCCTTCCACTGTCATTTGTCATCACAACCTCGAGTTTGTATATAGGCTTTGGAAGGCAAACTCCATTCATCCTTCTATAAACTACTCTCTTATTCTCCTTTTTGTGAAAAGGAAGAGATGCAATCCCATCTCTGTCTGGTTGCTAACACTGTATCTGGGCTTTTGATCCTATTTTCTCACTAAGATTTTCTCAGTCTTCCTCTCAGCCTCCCACAATTGAACTCCTTGCCACCCTGTTCCTGCCCCCACTGCTTCCAAAATGCACGGAGCTGTCCTACCTCACAGCAATCTGGCTTTGGCCTCCTCCTCTGACACCTCTCTTTCCCTAACAGGATGGAGGAGAGACAAGAGTGCTAATCTTCAATCAGATCTAGATTCAAGTGCTGCCCAGATCCACGTATGTGACACTGGTCATGTTGCTGACCCTTGCTGCTCTTGAATTTTCTCCTCTAGAAGCTAGAGGTTGAAAAACAGCACAAGATGGAGCATGTGTGCACCCCTAAATCCCAGGTGACTCAGACGTAGTCAGTGCTCACTGAGTATTTCATATGCTGCCCTACGTTTCCCAGCCTCCCCTTGTGGTCAGGTTGGCCAACAGCCCATGCACAGAGGGGCCATGTAATTTCAGCTGCAGTTCAGAGGTCAAGTGCCACCTCCTCCCCTCTCTCTTCCTCCACAGCACTTTGGAGATCATGTGTTTCAGGTCGCAATGCTGGAGGACTCAGGAAAGCTGCCTGACTTCTTCCAGCATCATTTACGAGAGAAGATGCATTTACCAGGTAAACTACTGAAATTCTGGCGGTCACTTGTGCCTAGGCCCAGTGTTATTCTCTCAACTGCACCAGGGGCATGGCAAAAGGTGGCACAGGAGTGAGCTGTGCACTGGACCCCGACCCTCTGCTTTCAACCAGTGTGACTGTAAGCAATTGCATCACCTCTCTGGGTCTCAGTATTCTTTTCTAAGTGGAGATTTTTAAAATATAGTTATGGATTTTTAACCCTTCTCAAAACACGAAGCCCCTTCTTTCAGTGAAATCTGATGTAGAGACCCAAAGTAGAAAATAGAAAAATGTACTCATACACGGAATAGAAGAAATAGTGAAAGGGATTATAGGGGAAGGGGGGAAATGAGTGGGAAAAATTAGAGAGGGTGACAAAAATGAGGGACTACTAACTCTGGGAAACGAACAAGGGGTAGTGAAAGAGGAGGTGGGTGGGGGGATGGGGTCACTGGATGACGGGCACTGAGGGGGTCACTTGATGAGATGAGCACTTGGGTGTTATACTATGTGTTGGCAAATCAAACTCCAATAAAATATACAAAAAACAAATTTATAAATATAATATATATATAAAGGAAAATAGAAAAATGTAGACATTCCCTAAGTTAACTGAGAGGCTGGGGTAGGGGCTCCACATAGTCACCTGCTCCCCTTGATCCCAGTGAACTGAAGCCAACATAATTTCCTTTATTTCTTTATGCCAAGTGGTGCTAGAAACAGGCACATTTTTAAAATTTTTATTAAAACAATTTTGAAACCAAGGAAGAATACACTAGCTGCCTGTTCTGGACATTCCTTTTTCTGAAGGATAAGGCTCTGAATCTCCTAAACAGCCTAGTTATCAATTAACAGCCTGCATATCAAGGTCTACTTCATGACGCTCGCCTTGTTGAGCCCAGCAGGCCAGAGATATCATGTCATAAAGTCATCCCAACCCCATCTATTTCCTCCCTTACCAGACCTGCCTTGACATCATTCACCCTGGGCCTGAAAATCCTATCACTGCCCTGCCCTGACTTCCCCACTGTGGGACACTGCTCAGCCCGCCTTGCTGCAGCATGTCTAACCAAACTAGCTAAGTGAGCAAGGTGTTCCTGGTGGTCTTTGAGGGGTGGACAACTGGTACCCCTGAAAGGGCCCTTACTATGGTTCAGCAGAAACACTAGCTTTTAAAAACCCCTGAGTTAAATAATCTCTGAAGTCCTACTAGCTTTAGCAGTCTGCTTTCAGTTGCAATCCTGATCTCCTCCAGGCTTGTCTGGCTCTCCAGACACAGCTTCTCTTTATCTGATTATATAAGACCAAACATTAAGGGAAGGCATTTGGCACAAGAGCCAGCCCTTCCTTCCCTGCCTTATCATCTCGTCCAGCCCTGAAGAATGAGACTTTGCATTACCCAGAACATCCCCCCTCCCTTAACAATATCGAACTCTGTTGCCATCCCAGAGCTCAAAACTCTCTGAAATATTTAAAACTCTTGTGTGTATAATCTTGCCAAGTTAGAGGAGGGGGAACAGGGGGGCTGAGGTGAAACATGTGAAAGTAGATCACATGGATCAAAACACAGAACTAGGTGTGCCCAGGAGCTGGGCACCCTTTAGAGCCCCAAGGAAACAGGTACGGGAGCTTCAAGTGTGCACGACCTTGCTGGGGGCGGGGGGTCAGTGAGGAGGTCCCCACCTTGTGAAGTTTGAACCATAGCTATAACTCAGCTTGACAATGCCTTCACAATGTCCCTTCTCAAAGCTCACTCCCAGGACCACCAGCAGCAGCATCTCTTGGGAACCTATTAGAAATGCAAATTCTCGGGCTCCACTCAAGTCCTACCAAACCAGAAACGCAGGAGGGGTGCCTACCAATCTGTGTTTTCACAACAAGGGATTCTGGTGTGCCCTCAAGTCTGAGAACCACTGCTATCTTAGAAAATATATCCCTAACCCTTTCATCTACAGATGAAGAAGCAAAATAGGGCCCAGAGAGGCTGATTCACTTGGCTCAGATCACATAGCTCATTAATGCCAGGCCCAGGCCGAGAAGCTAGGTCTTCTGTGTCTTGTTCTAGGCCATCTACTATCCGACCTAAGCAATAACCTCAGAAGACTCAGTATATACAGTCGTCACCAGAAAAGGTCTATACACAAGGGGCCTAAAGCATCAATCTGGTCAGAAGGAAGAATGTCCAGGGGAGTAATGTGGAAGCCCATTTGCTTGGCAAGTACACTGATTTCCCTCACACTGTGTGCTTATGTGAGGGGGTCTGGGCAGGGGGCTGTAGCTCTGGGATTCTAAAACAATTCAGTAGCTGAGCTCCAAGTCTCTGGTCAGGTGATCTCCTAGCAATCATCAATATGTCTTCAGTACTATACTAAAAATCATCCCTTATACTTTTTTTTGGTGCTCTCCACTTCACATTCTCTCATTCAAGTACTAACCAGGCCCGACCCTGCTTAGCTTCCGAGATCAGACACGATCGGGCGTGTTCAGGGTGGTATGGCCGTAGACTCCACTTCACATTCTAAAGCCACATGAATTCACCCTTTGGAAGGCTCCAGAAATTTGCTTGTCAAGACAGCACTTCCTTGACTTGATCTTCACCAGCTGCTCTTTGGCTCTTTCTGGCTCCAGGAGAAGCTCTTGGCTCTAACCAAGTCAGCTTGCCACCCCCCTGGGACAGAGGCCCCCACAGAGAGTCCTCTCTCCTCTCACCTCCCCTCACCTGCTGGAGGAATAGGGCTGTGAAATAGGGAAACCAGACAGAGTTGAGCTGGTGACCATGAATCAAGGTTTCCCGGGTCCTGTAAATCTGGGTCAAGGTCAGGTCCAGCCTGGAGGTCTGGCCAGGGATGACAGGTACATGTACATGTCCTTGCATTTCTGAGTTATTTCTCAGTTAATCCCAGAGCAGCATTTGAGGCTTATTATCTGTTCTTTTTCCTCAGAGGCATTTCACAGCTTTGCAAGTCATGTCTCCAGAAGAGAAAGTTAAGAGCAGTTCTCTGACGCTGCTTTGAAGAGAGCAGACCCAAAGCAGATCAAACATTAGCTTTACAGATCATCCTGAGGGTCTGTTTCCTGAGCATTTTCATTTTCCAGATTTTCCAAGGCCTTGGATTATTACAGATGCTTGAGGGACAGTTTAGGGCTTATTCAAGGGGGCTCCTGGCTCTCTCCAAGCTCATTCATTCCCTTATTGTCTCTCCGGCCACACTAGCCTTCTTTCAATTCTTCAAATGACCCAAGTTATCTGTGCTGAAGGCCTTAATGCATTTTGTTCCTAGAACACGTTTTCCTGGATTTTGAGTAGATGGCTCCTTCTCCTTCCCTTCTCCACCTAAGAGTCCTGTGGGCCACCCTATCATTCCCTTGGTCCTCCGCTGCCTTCTGCTACTAATTCCATTTCCGGCATCTACTAGTTTACATTTATTTTTATGTTTAATATTTCTTGGGCAGCCTGAATGGCTCAGTAGTTTAGCGCTGCCTTCAGCCCAGAGCGTGATCCTGGAGACCCGGGATCGATTCCCACATCAGGCTCCCTGCATGGAGCCTGATCCTCCCTCTGCCTGTGTCTCTGCCTCTCTCTCTCTCTCTCTCTCTCTCCCTCTCTTTCTATGTATCTCATGAATAAACAAATAAAATCTGTAAAAATATATTTATGTTTCTTTATCAGTCTTCCTATGAAACTGGACTCCCCAAGGGCCAGCCGCCTATTCTGTTCACACTCTACCCTCAGCATCTAGAACGCAGGCACTCAATCAAGACATATCTGCAGATTGAGTGAAAGGACAAAGACTGTAACCCTTCATAGTTTCTGAAGGAAAGGACAAAACAACAGAAAAAAATTGGCTCAAACACCTGGTGTGTCCGTGAAATGCCCAGGTGGCAGTGAAATGAGTCTTAGACATCCTGTCCCCCTACCAGGACAGTCCTGAGACTCAACTTCCCCTGTCCCCCCTCGCAAGAAGGCTTCATCTCTTTGTAAGCTGCTAGATTCCCTAGGACTGGAGAGAGTTATTCCATTGAGTATGTTTATGGAAATAATACATTTCAGCTGAAATCCACAGGCTAGAGAGAAAGGAGAGGGGACGAACTGAGCCAAAGCACAGACCATGGACAGGCTCCTATGAGGAAAGCCTGGGAGCAGAGCCAGTTTCCCCGGGGCGCTGCCTGCCTAGGATGAGACGCTCACACCCCAGGCCCTCGGTGACACAATCAGCCATGGGCTGCCAGGTGGACAGAGTGAGTTTCCAGTGCCCACAACCTCCAATCCTTCCCGCTTCCCTCCACTGAGTTGTGACATTAGACCCACAAGTCCTGCCTGGTGGCCCTCACATGCTCTTGGGCCGCGGTCCGATCACCAGGATTTGATGAGGTGGGCCATCCCAGGAGCCTCTCTGCCAAGCCATTAGCTTTCTGTTTCTTTTTTTTTTTTCTTTTTTTAAGATTTATTTATTTAATTGCAAAAGAGAGAGTGAGAGTGAAAGAAAGCACAAGCAGGGAGAGGGGGGGAGGAGAGGGAGAAGCAGACTCGCCACTGAGCAGGGAGCCCGACTCAGGACTTGATCCCAAAACCCTGGGATCCTGACCTGAGCTGAAGGCAGATGCTTAACTGACTGAGCCACTCATGGCCCCAAAGTCATTTGCCCTTTAAGCCTTCCTTCTTCTCAAGCCTTACTTCTTCTCACTGAGGGCAGGGCAGTGTCCATGCTAGCAGGTGTTCAGGCTACCACAGGCTCTTCCACAAACCCCAGGCCAGGTAAGGCCACCTACCCTGTGGAGAACTCAGACAGTGCTTAGTGGAGGAAAGGCCAGTTAGAACAGAGATCAAGGGGATCCCTGGGTGGCTCAGCGGTTTAGGGCCTGCCTTTGGTCCAGGGCATGGTCCTGGGATCTGGGATTGAGTCCCGCATCAGGCTCCCGGCATGAAGCCTGCTTCTCCCTCTGCCTGTGTCTCTGCCTCTCTCTCTCTCTATCATGAATAAATAAATAAAATCTTAAAAAAAAAGAAAAAAAAAGAACAGAGATCAAGAGAAAGAATTTCTAGGATCAAATGACTACTCAGGAATATCAAGTATGGCTAAACCAGTCATTTAACCTCACAGTTGTGATGATCTCATTTATAAAGGATTCCGTTACAAAGTAACACGTGTCATGTGTGTATGTACACATGTGCATGCATACACACGGACAGGCATTGTGTACATGTATGTGTATGTGCACATATACGTATGGATGCATAGGGAAGCTGATGCACATGAAACAAGACACATTAATATTAGCCCTGTGTGTTGAGGAGTACACTGATATTTTATATTTTTATACCCATATGAGGTTTCCAAATGTTACATTATGCAGATATAACTTACACAATCAGAAACACAGTTTAGTAGGAAAATAAGTTCCAGCCCACTTGAGTGCATGAGTAGATAGGAGACCCAACAGGAATCTGCTCTACAGTACTGTGAAGAATCAGAGCCACTGCCCAAATGGCTGAACATCTGGGATTTTGGCAATGGGCAAGTCAGGCAGATCCTGCTTGTTAGCCAGCAGCAGAATCTCCCCAAATTTCCCTCCAAATGAAGAGACCTGGGTGGTGTGAGATCCTTAACACCTAGTTTCAGGCAGCAGAGCAAGAGGGTTGGGCATGTGTGTGTGTGTGTGTGTGTGTGTGTGTGTGTGTGTTTTATAAATTACTAGCACAGAACGTGTAGCTTTAAAAACAGTACTTATTAAATACCCAACATTTAAAAAATACGTAATAATTATGGGGGTTTATACCAGCAGAAGTTCAATTCTGGAACTCCAAGCAAAAGTGAGAAAGTAGAAGGCTCCTTTCCTGCACCCTGGTGCTCTTAACAGTGTCCCTCACCACCCACCCAGGGTTAGAAGGAAGACCCCAAGCACAGGGTCAATCTGAATCTTTCCGCATGAGATGGGACTATACACAGTTTATGCCAATAGTTGCAAAAACAGCATATCCGTGACATTCTATAAGGATTAATATTGCACAAGGCCACAAGATGGCGATATTATGCTAGTAAAGTCTGTCGGGGTGTGTGTGTGTGTGTGTGTGTGTGTGTGTGTCTGGTAAGAGTTAATCCTTTTTGGAAGAGGACAGTGGACAGAAAGGTGGGAGGCAGGAATGACCACAGAATCTCTTTCCTCTGTCTCCTTCCCTATGTCTCCCGATCTTGTCCTTGCTCCTAAAATATAACTTAAATGTACATTTTATTATTTATTTATTTATTTATTCATTTATTTATTTTAAATATTTTATTTATTTATGAGAGACAGAGAGAGAGAGAGAGAGAGAGGCAGAGACACAGGCAGAGGGAGAAGCAGGCTCCATGCAGGGAGCCCGATGTGGGACTCGATCCCGGGTCTCCAGGATCATGCCCTGGGCTGAAGGCAGCGCTAAACCGCTGAGCCACCGGGGCTGCCCTAAGTGTGCATTTTAATTTTTAACATAAAACTTTAATTCATTATCTTAATCTCTAAGAGGATGGATTAAAAATCTGTAATTTCATTATTTTTCACTAAGAGGAAAGTATACTAAAATCAGTCCGTGGTTTTCCAGAGGCCAATTCCCACCACTGATCTACAGGAAGCAAGTGTCAAAAGATAGAAAGGTCCCTCTCCTACTTAATTCTACAGCAGGGTTTGTTTCTTTAGGAGTCTCCACTTCATCCAGCCTTTTCCACCCTGTACAATGTCATTAACTCCACTGATGTGTTTGAACAAATGCCTAACTGTGGCCGTGAAAGACAGGCAACTCCTTGCATGGTCCTTTAACTTTGCTCACTTAGGATAAACTAATTTTCCTGAAGCTCTTTGGCAATGGTGGCCCCTGCCTTAGTGGAGACTGTGGGAGGGTGGAGTTGATGGGAAGCAGCTCAGAAGTCAGGCGGATCTGGACACGAATCCCAGCTCCAGCTCCACCACTGCTTGGAGGATCTCTGACCTGCCTTGTTTTCTCACCTGTAAATAGGGGCATTAAAAATGGCCTTAGAGATATTGTAAGAATGAGACACATGGTATTTGCAGAGCTATTTCACTCTGTATCATACATATAATAAATGGCAACTTATTTTTAATCAATGTTATTATGAATTACAAATTCACTTCCCCTCTGCTTGTTATCATTCTTTCCTCTACAGTAGTGCAGTGTGTACTGAAGACAACAGGCACACATGCAGGAACTCCTGCCGCCTGGTCATGCAGTCCTAAGCTTCACGCAGACAGGCTGACAGACCCAGAATGGAAGCTGGCTGGAAGGCAGCAGCAGGGATAGGGATAAGATGCTCTGTCCCAGCAGAGGCTGGAAAGATGCCAGAAGTCTGCACATGGCTCTCCTGACCAAGACATGTTGAGAGTATATCTTTTTAGACTGTGTGAGATGAAGAATTATTCCAAATACACAAGATTGATGGGATACATAGGATTTTTAAAACTACTCATCCTTATTGTCGATATCAGAGAATGTGTTCTTCGGTAGGGGTGTCAAAAAGCTAAAATCGTATTTTCCAACTCTGACTGGCTGGTAGCAGCTAAAACTGCAGCTTCATGGAAAAATGCTCTGGGGCTGCCTCCTGGCCGAGCCAGACAGGGTGCTGTGATAGCTCCGTGGTGTCTGCCCAGACACCAGGAGCCAGAAGCAGCAATGCATGTGCCACATACTCGCCATCTCCCTCCTCATTCAAAATTCAACTGTAAGCCATGAAAGAGGTACCAGGAAAAAAAAGGTGAATATTTATCTGATACTAGGATGGGAAAGAACTTTGTAAGCATCAAAGGAATGAAAGAACTAGCAAAGAAAACCAAACATCTCAACAAAAAAATATCTGAGTATTGAAAAATATTCAAAAGAAAAAGAGCAGGAAAACTATTGCCCCTATTTTTCACAAATAGGGCAAAAGTATTACATACTTATGAAACTCTTATGAATTATTAAGAAAAATATTAATAATCCAGTAGAAAAATGACAAATGATATCTCACAGAGAGATGATTCTTAAGGAAGAATTTTAAATGACTCAAAAGCTTAGGTAACCAATGTGCACACTCATATTTACAGAAATAATTCAAGAACTTATGAGATCACATTATATACATAATATCAGAGAAGAGAGTCCTATACTCAGTGCTGGTAAGAATAGAAGTGGATACTTTTATATGTTGCTTTTAGAAATATAAATTGGCCTTTAAAAACATTTTATTGTTTATTTGAGAGAGAGAGAACACTCAGGCACAAGTGGGGGGCAGGGGCAGAGGGAGAGGCAGGCTCCCCCCTGAGCAGGGAGTCTCATGCAGGGCTCAATCCCAGGGCCCTGGAATCATGACCTGAGCTTAAGGCAGATGCTTAACCTACTGAGCCACACAAGTGCCCCAGAAATGTAAATAGCCTTTTAGAAAATAATTGAAAATACTTCTAGTAATTCAATTATAGGACTCTAATATTTTTTAATGTGGGCAAAATTTGTAGGATAATAATCATAGAGAGTTTTATTATAACAAATTTTTTTTAAAAAAATCTAAATGTCCAAATAAAAGTTGATCTATCCAACAGACCAGTTTCAAGCAATCCTTAAAATTGTTTTAAAATAGTTCTGAATGGGACACCTGGGTGGCTCAGAGGTTTAGCGCCTGCCTTCAGCCCAAGGCGTGATCCTGGAGACCCGGGATCGAGTCCCACAGCAGCTCCCTGCAGGAGCCTGCTTCTCCCTCTGCCTGTGTCGGCCTCTCACTCTCTGGGTCTCTCAGGAATAAATAAATGAAATAGTTCTGAAAAAGATTTATTACTATTATTATTAATGTGAAAAGATTTTGCACATCCCAATTATGTGTTTCATTATGTTATACTGTATTGTGCTTTTATAATAGTAAATTATATTGTCATGTCATATTATAGGAAATAAATAAAATATAAGTAGTGGTTCTTTTTTGGTTGTGTGATGTGTATTTTTATTTTCTTCATTTATATTTTTCTACATTCTCCAAGCAAAAAGTAATATATGTTCATTATTTCCTTTAACTGTGAAAAAAACTTAAACCGATTTGATTACAACTATCACATGAAGTTTTTTTCAGGCAAACTAACACGGTAGGGCCAGAAGACCAGTTCTATACTCACACAGACCTTTGTCACTTTCAACAATGTGAGTGTGGGTGAGTCACTTAACCTCCCTAAGCCTCAGTTTTCTTGTCTGTGGAATGGAAATAATAATAGCACCTTCCCATAGGATAGCTGTGGGTCTTCAGTAAGAGATCCTCTCAAGTGGTTATATTACGTCTGGCACATAGGAGGTACTTAATCCTGATCACTAGCTGGTCTTAGGGGAACTGGCAATCGGCTTGCAACAGATGAGTGTCAGCCAGTGAAAGGAGTTGTGGCATGTCTGCTGCTTTACATTTCATATGAACGTCAACACAATCACGCTTTGTGCAAGGCCAGGCGGCTTTGTGGTGGGTCAAAAGAACCAATGTGAGCTGAAGTTTCCTGAGAACCGTGATCGATGCCATGTCCTAAACCATCATTCCACAGTGCAGCCAGGGACACTCATCAGCAAGACACAGCTGGTACCAGCCCCTGCCACCGAGCCCTTCATCTTCTCCGATTCCTACAGAAATGTAGCCAAGCAAGGACCACGTGCATTTTACAGATGAAGACAATGAGGCTGAAAGAGAAACTCATCTGAGGTCACAGAGCTGCTCCCTGTCAAGATTCACACCTAGATTTCATGTGACATCAAAGCCTGGACTCTCACACCACCATCAATACACAACACACACATGGACTCTCACACCATCATCAGTACACAACACACACACACACACACACAGCCCTTAGCATCAGGATGCCCCTGGAGGATGGCTGAGCAGTCAGCGGGGGCATGGCTCTGAGCAGTGGCCAAGCCATCAGAGGGAGTGGAGAGGCTCCAGTTCCCTCCTTTCTCTCCTCCACCCCATAACCAAGGGATGCGCCTCCTGCCTCTGCTGCTGGCAACTGGAGACCAAGGCTCTCTGCCTCTCCAGTGGGTAGGCATCTCTGACACTCCTGGTGCCCCCTTAGGCAAAGGCGGACTCCTCAGGCCCTGCGTGAACTGCTCGAGTGCCACTGGGTAGACAGAAGACAGCCCCGCAGAGCCCATCCCTGGGAAGCAGTGGAGGACAGAGGCACAAAGCCCTGCAGGGAACAGCAGCCTCAGCAAGAAAACCTCAGCTGACCAGATGAACGTACAGCATCTCCTGACTTTAGCCAGCTGGAGACATAGTCATCATGTATTTTTGAACAATTGCAAATTTTAAAAATTATGATAGCAGCTCATGTGTATCACATGTTCAATTTAATGTACTAAAACATGCGTAGCTTTTTGCATTCCTTACAACAACCCTATGCCCTGAGAGTGATTTTTATGGGCCCAATTTCCTGATAGTGATTCACGACTAAAGTATGTGTGCTCATGTTCAGGGTGGGTGAGGAAGTGGGATGCCTGTTGTTCCGAAGATTGAAAATCCCTGGGGGCCTGACAGGAAGGGTGCTGGCACCAAGAGTGTGTGTGTGGGGGGGGAAGCAGGCTGGGGGAGCACTGCCTTGGGACAAAGACCTGGGGGGGGCACTTGGTCAGGGTGGAAAGATGCCCTGGGGCCTGGCTGGAGGAGGACTCATGGTCCACCCTGACAGGGTTTCTAGACCTTGGCCCCCAATTTCTAGACCAGCATGTCTGATTTCTATCAGGTCATAACTGCTACAAGGTACCACGATGATTCCTGCTAAAATCTCAGGTCTCTGGTGGGTTCTCCCGATTCTTAAATGACCTGAGACCTAATAAAACGTTTTTTAATGACAACAATAAATTTGAAATAGCAACTGCATTAAATGCATTAAGCATTTAATATGTTGTATCTGTTTTAGCTCTTTTAATGCCCTCCCAAATTCTTACTGATGAAAAACCCCAGGCACAGAGGGGTTGAGTAATTTGCCCCACGTCTTCTTTTTGTAAGGGACAAATGAATGAACTCACGATGAATGGCTGCATTAACAGTCTAGATTAGTGGTTCCCAGAGCTTTAGCTTGAATCAGAATTGTCTGGAGAGCCAGTTAAGACATGCACACTGGGTTCCACTCCCAGAGTTTCTGAAGATCTGAATTTCTAAGAAGTTCCCAGGTGATGCTGATGCTGCTGGTCCAGGGACCACACTTTGAGAAGCAATGGTCTAGACAAAGGGTCAGCAAATTTTATGAAAGAGCCACAACAGTTATATTTTGTTTTGTGCATCAAGAGGCAAAATCCAGGACATTATACAGGTACCCAGATACCTATTTTAAATGTAACCATTTAAAAATATAAAATCCATTCTTAGCTCTCAGGCCATAACAAAAGATGGCAGGCGAATTTGCCTTGTAGGCTGGACCTAATTTCTGGTCTTGGTCCCCCCCCTTTCCCTCACCCCACACCAGTTTTCCTGTTTTTCTTGAGGTGCCAGCTGCCTGACGGCTGAGTCAGAAAAGTGTACCTCAGCTTTGGCTGCTGACAGTTTGGCCAACATCCAGCACAGGCCACAGAGCAGCAGTGACTATGATAGCAATGCCAGTAAGGGGAAAAGCCTCCTCTCCAGCTGGCCCCAAACCTCTGACACTCCGGGGCATGCCGGTCACCATGGATTTGGAATGTCCCATGCGGATGGCTGGAAGCTGATCATTTGTTTGATTTTTCCAGGGCCAGATAACATTAAAAGTTGCCTGTTTAGCGTTGTTTTCTCTGGGAAGTAAGAGGATTCTCATAGCTTTTTGAAAACAGTAATGATGGCATTAAAGATTATATGATTATTAATGAAGACAATAAAAATTAGTGCCATCTGCTTAAAAAGTACCTAATTCTTTGCATATTTCAGATGACCCCAAAGTGGAAAAATCTGGTACTAAGGTTATTCTGTATTTATAAGGAGTTCTCTATCAGAGGGTTTTGTGTTCTGAATGTTTGTGTTCGTGGGCTTCCAATTTTTCAAGCATCCACTTTTGTCCCCAGTGACTAAAAACAAGGGAAGAAACCACAAGCCTCCTGCAGTGAACATCTCCATCTGCCCCCAGGATGTTCGCAAAATGAGTGGTGTGGAGGAGACATTCCAGTAACGATGCTCGACCACTGCCCGGTTTTCCACTGGTGACCCTGAGAGGTCCGTGCCCTCCCACGACCATCGGAGATGTGTAAAGAATTCCCTGACTCATTCCAGTTCTACAAGACATGACTCAGAGCCGGTCTCTGTGCTGGATCTGCTGGGAATGACGACGCAAGCATTACTGCTTTTCATGGCCCGCCTGGAGAGTTCTGCAAAATGCATGAATCCGGCTTCGAAGGTCTCCCGCAGGGTCCAAAGAGGTTGACAGCACCTTCCCCCGTGTGCAGTCCGAATGAAGACTTAAATGCTTCTGCACTGTGACAGCATCCTAGATCATGCTGCACGGCAGGGCACTAAAAAGCTGACCCCACAACCCGCTGCCAATACATGACCCTCTGCTTCCTGGGAAAAAAAAACTGAGATGGAGGGAATGACAGAAAAGGAGAGCATTAGCCACTGCACTCGGGCACCCACACTCTCTGCTATGCGTCAGGATGCAGCAGAGCCTGTCCCCGGTGGTTCGAGATCTTTCACACACGGCCCCCCATGGTGGGGACTGGAGTCCTGTGGGAGATAGCTCCCTGCAGGGCCAGAGGAACGGGGCTCCCCAGGACCGTCTCCGCAAGGTGGGGACTGCCAAACGTGGGCCATGCCTCTTCCCCAGTGAAGGCCCCTGAGCTCTTACTCAAAACCCTTGGGGCCACATGCGCTGGAATTCCAAGTTGCTGCAATTACAAAAGTCAGCCTGAAAGCAGTAGGATGCTGGTTAGTTGCGGGCAGAGAGGAGGGAGGAGCTGTTGAAGGGCTGGGGAGGTTCCGTTTTGCAAGATGAAGAGTTGCAGACACCGGCTGCACAGCTACGTGAATGCACTAACACCACTGACCTGTACACTAAAAAAAAGGTTAAGATGGTCAAGTTTGTGTTACATGTCTTTTGCCACAATTTGACCAAAACGAACAAACCAGCCTTGGGTCATATACTCTGTACTATACTCTGTACATCCGTCCAGGGGCTAGGGTAGTACCCTGACACCAAACACGTGGGTCCAGGAGCCTCACCGTGACCCGCGGCTGCCACGGGCACAGATGTGGTCAACGGGATCCTGGAGGAGTCCGCTTTCGATTGCGGCCGTTCCCCGGAAACACAAGGTGCGCAAACGCTCCCTTCAGCCTGCCACGTCTCCCGCCTGTTCCCGGGGTAGGCCGACCCCAAGGGGTCCCGAGCCCACGGCGCTGGCGAGGAAGGGCCCCCCGGGGGAGGTCGGCCGTGCTGCCCTCCGGGACGCGCGCCTGCGGCTGCGGCCGCCGCTCGGTGCACCCCGCGGAGGCCCCGCCCACCCGTGGGCCCCGCCCCGCTGAGGCCCCGCCCCCGCCGTGGCCCCGCCCACCCCGTGGGCCCCGCCCTGCGAAGGCCCCGCCTACCCCGTGGAGCCTCCCATCCCGTGGGGCCCCGCCCCGCTGAGGCCCCGCCCACCCCGTGGGCCCCGCCCCGCTGAGGCCCCGCCCACCCGTGGGCCCCGCCCCGCTGAGGCCCCGCCCACCCCGTGGAGCCTCCCATCCCGTGGGGCCCCGCCCCGATGAGGCCCCGCCCACCCCGTGGGCCCCGCCCCGCGGAGGCCCCGCCCACCCCGTGGAGCCTCCCATCCCGTGGGGCCCCGCCCCGCTGAGGCCCCGCCCACCCCGTGGGCCCCGCCCCGCTGAGGCCCCGCCCACCCGTGGGCCCCGCCCCGCTGAGGCCCCGCCCACCCCGTGGAGCCTCCCATCCCGTGGGGCCCCGCCCCGATGAGGCCCCGCCCACCCCGTGGGCCCCGCCCCGCGGAGGCCCCGCCTACCCCGTGGAGCCTCCCATCCCGTGGGGCCCCGCCCCGCTGAGGCCCCGCCCACCCCGTGGGCCCCGCCCCGCTGAGGCCCCGCCCACCCGTGGGCCCCGCCCCGCTGAGGCCCCGCCCACCCCGTGGAGCCTCCCATCCCGTGGGGCCCCGCCCCGATGAGGCCCCGCCCACCCCGTGGGCCCCGCCCCGCGGAGGCCCCGCCCACCCCGTGGAGCCTCCCATCCCGTGGGGCCCCGCCCCGATGAGGCCCCGCCCCCGTTGTGGCCCCGCCCGCCCCGTGGGGCGCCGCCCCTCCCCGGGGATGCGGGGCCGGGTTCCCGCCGAGCTGCGGCCGCGGGCGGGAGGCTGGCTGGGTGCCAGCGCGGCCGGCCGCAGGGAAGGCGTCCCCCGGCCGGACGCGCCCGCCTCGCCCCAGGAGCTCTCCTCTGCGGCCCAGGGCTGCGGGGCGGGGCCGCGTGGAAGGGGGACAGACGGACGGAAGGCTGGAGGGCCGTCCCGAGCCTGCGGCCCCGCTGTGCAACACGGCGGTCTACCGCTGGGCCACGTGTACACACGCTCCCCAGCACACCCCCCCCACACCTGCCCAGCACACACGTAAACACACGTGTACACACACTACACAAGACAGCACACACACCTGCGTACCACACACGTAAAATCACATGCACACATACCATATAAGACACACACCACACACATGAACACACGCGTGCACATACTACACAGGACACAAACCACACACACACCTACACACCAGACATACTCGCATGCACACATACTTCACGAGACACCACCCATAAACACTCGCCTGCACAGCGCACACACTCCACACAGACACACGTGTATATGTACTATACAAGCAGTACCGCACACATAAACACACCTGCATGCCACACGTATACCACACACGGAAACACACGTGTACACATACTACATAAGCACACAACATGCACTGCACGTGTGCACACACACACATACACACCCCACTCGGGTGTAATTTAGCTAAAACACAAAATCCTGAACCTAGAATAACAATCCCACTGTATCTGACATCTCTCAAATATTTGTGGAGTCTTTTTAATCAAGCATCACATTTCAAGAGAAATTTGTGTGGGGGGGGGGGGTGTAGAACCTGGGTCAGTAGGCCCTCTGACTTACTACTACTTGATATTCTCATCTCTCTCCAAGATGTTAAGGACCTTGGGTCCAAATTCAGTTTCTGGACTGTCACTTCTTCCCTCTGAGGCCCCAATTCCTGCTGACACACCAGACACACCCGCTAACGCAGGGCCCGAGGATGTGCTGCCGCAGCCCCAGCAGCCTGAGTCAGCAGCCTGAGCTCCCCAGTGTTAGTCATGGCAGTTTGGGGTGGGGGTGCGGACAGGGGCAGAAGACCCAGAGGAGAACGCCAATTGGCAGCCCTGCCCTGCGGGTACTGGAGAGATGGGGCACGGTCCTTCCCTTTCCAGTGTGGGCACCAGTGTATACAAACCCACTTGATGGATTTCTAACCACACTGGTATGAATCAAGAATGTCATCATTGCTTTGCTTCTAGATGGCGCAAATAAAAACAGAAACAGACTCGCAACATATGAGTTGTGAGAGTTAAAAGAATCCACTAAGATCTTCCAAGCCCCTCATCTGACTGATAAGGAAATGGAGGCCATGGTTCCATACCGTGTCCCCATTAGCGAGTGACAAAAGTGGCACAGAATGTGGTTCTCCTGATTTCCACTCTGTTCTTCCTTAAACTCTACTGTGAGAGAAAAATGGAAAACACATTTGCTTATATATGAGCAAAACTAAAAATAATGATTAATAATAATTACTTTTCACCGATGGCTAATTCTACAGCAGTCTCAGGCCTACGTATGTGTCAGAGTCAATTTAATTTTTTGCCAGCAAAGCAACTCTAAACCCAAAGCCATGGTCTGTAGGATGCAACACAAAAAGAAAATATTAAGGCCCTGGGCAGGGGCAGAGAGGTCAATCTTTCTTCTGTAGCCTGTGACCTCAACCCACCCAGGTGGGTGACCCCATGGGATTGTAAACACCACCCCAGGACATGTTCAGTACCTGAATGGGAAGTGACTAAGAGGTCCCTTCCAGGTCACCTCCCAAAGGCCAGCTTAGGACAGAGAAGACTGTTGCCATGTGTCATCCCGAGATACTGTAGGACACCTAATCCTGAAACTCCTCATTTGTGTGCACAGGCTCCCCTTGGGGGTGGAAGACAGCCAGGGGAGCAGGCCTCCCTACACTGGTGTGCCCGGGTCACTGCCCAGACAGGGTCACAGTGGAAAGTAAAGGTGGCCGAGAACCCATCCTGGGAGGCAGGGAGGTGGCAAGAAGCAAGCACACGTAAGAAGAGCTGAGGCTCCAGGCCCACGGCGCATGCTCCATTGCCTGATCAGACTTCACTTGCAAAGCACAAAGTCAAAGATAAAATCATTAAGAATTTCAAGATTGCTACCACGGAGCACCGCTCTTCTGAGTGTGGCCCTGCGTGGCCGCACTCGTCACACATCTTAAAGCCAGTCCTGACTAAACCTTCTTGTCGTGTGTATGGTCTTCTGTTGCTCGTGCAGCACAACCAACTGTTCACAGCTTGAAAGAACTAGAGGATCGCCGCGCAGGTGGCCCGCAGGGAACTGCTGTGTTAACCTTCTAGGGCCGCCAGAACAAAGTGCCACAGACTGAGCTGCTTAAACAACAGGAATTTATTTCCTCACCATTCCGAAGGCCAGAAGGCCACGATCAGGATGTTAGCAGCCTGCTGTCTTTCTGAGGACTTTCTCCTTGGCTTGTAGATGGCTGTCACCCCTCGCGTCCTCACATGGTCCTCTCTGTATGTGTCTGCGTACAAATTTCCTCTTCTAAGGACACCAGTCATATTGAATTAGGGCCCACCTGAATGACCGTATTTTCATTTAATTACCTCTTTAAAGATCCTATCTCCAAATATAGTCATGTTTGGAGGTACCAAGGGCTAGAACTTCAACAATAAAATTGGGGTGGGGGACACAATATAATCCCTATTAGGCACCATTCCTCAAACGTTGGATGTTCTGCAGAAGTGATCTTGGGAAAAACGGCTCCCTGAGAGTTTATACCCAGGCTATGGCTTCTCTCAGAGCTTCTCTAATGCTCCTGATCATATTGGGTTCCTCTACTGTACACTCTTATGGCATTTGTCACAATGCTCATATGTACTATTTTTATGATTTTTGTTAAGTTCTCCCCCTGCGATCTTATAAGCCCATGAGGGCAGCGTCCATCCTGCATGTTCAGAGTTGTGTCACTTAGTATCTGGCCCATAAGAAGCATCAAATTAATATTTCCTGAAGGAAGGAAGGTCAACCAATGACACATAAACTAATGTAAATTAAATTCTGGAACTTTCTAATCTTCAGTTTATTGGCCCAGAAAGCCCAGAAAAGGGATCCACTTTTCTGCCTTTAGAGGAGAGGACTTCAAGCATAAAGTGCATTCATAATTTCCTCAAATATTTGATTTCAAACCTAACAAGTAAACTTCCTTCCCCATACAGAAACAATTTCATGGTTATTTATGAGACTTTCAGCTGCTGCACAGAAATGGGACTATGTGGGGGTGGGAATGTTTGTCTTCCCAAACACTGACATTAATCATGCTGTGGGACAAATACATAGTTAACATTATCTGCTGCCCAAAGAACACATTTGCCTTGCCTCAGTGACTCAGAGCACTCTTGGAACGCTGCCCCCCCAGCCCTGGTAAGACGAGTGTCTGCTCACACCTGCAGGACCCTGTTGTAAGTACACATCATTCGCTCATTCAATGGACAAACATTTATCAAGAAATAATTATTACAAAAAAAATAATTATTACGTCTCAGCCACTGGACTCAATTTTCAGGACACAGGTATCCTTGGTACTTAGGATACAAAGAGGAGTTTAGTGGTGGAAACAGAATACAACTTGAACAGGATAATCACTAATGAAGCTGTGATTCGTTCATTTACTCACTGATTCACTCAACGTTTACTGGCTGACTACGGCCGGCTCTGTTCCAGGCAGTGGGGATACAGCAGAGAACAAAAGTGAGGAAGTGTGTGCCCTCATGGAGTCTACCTTCTAGTTGGGGAAGACAGACAATAAACGAATACACAGATAAGTAACATGAGGTGATGACAAATGAGAGAAAGCAGGATAAATGGTTTACCAGGTGACAGAAGGACAGCTTCTGTCAGGGAAGGCTTCTCCGATTGGGTGAATCTGAGCAATGACCTGAGCAGTGGGAGAGAGAATGAACCATGAAGAAATGGGCGGGGGGTGCTGCCGTTTCCGGGGCGGGGGGGACAGGAAATGCAAAAGCCCTGAGGTGAGTCCAACCGAAGGAACATCTAGGAGGCTAGGGAGGGGGAGGAGGCAGGGAGGTAGGAAGGTAGAAGGCTCCAGGGGCCACATCAAAACACAAAGTGAGCTCAGGAAAGGGACTCATTATCAGTCCATGTAGGGGAGGGGGAACTCACAAGGAAGCAGCTTTTGAAGCAAGATTGAAAGGCTGCCAGAAATTTGCCTCATGGACCAGTTGAGAACTGTCCTCCCAGCTCTCCACAGGAAGCTGAAAATCTGTGTGTCCCAGGTTCCAGGGCCAGCACAGACTCGGCCCTCTCATCTTCCAAGGCATTTGCTCTTCTTTATCTCTCCCCAGACAGCACACCTCTCCTGCCTGCTTTAGGCTCTCAGGCCTCCGTCACTACATTCCTGCAGGGGTCACTATTATGTTCACCACTGCATCCCCAGGTCTTTGAACGGTGCCTGGTGCAGAGTAGGAGCTTGCTGAGTAAATAAGCATCACTTGCCCTCTCTTACTCATCCATCCTCTTCCTTTTTGTAATATAAAAAATCGAAGTAGTCACTTTCAACTACAACCTCAGGCTAAGAATCGCCACCACTGTCGTATTTTATCTTGTCCACACTGCTCTTCAATAACCAGGCATCAGAGTATCCACTAAATTTCTTCAGGAAAGTGTGGGTATTCTCAGAGGTTAATCTGCCAAATGCATCAGAGATGGTCAGTAAACTCAACAAGTACAAGTTCAGCATTTCTGAGTTCCTACCCTGGTAGGGAACTCTGAGAGATCTTGGAGACACGCGTGTGAATAAGTAGACAGGACTCCTGTCCTCCCTGAGCTTACAGTGCAGAGAAGGACACGGACAGATGTCCCTCATATGGTAAAGCCTGACGGAGCAGAAGTAGCTGGTGTTAAGAGTCATAGGAGAGACATCTCATGCAGATGGAGCCAAGAAGGTTTTCTAAAGGAAGGCGTGCATGAGTCCTAAAGATGAACAGAAATAACTCAGTAAAACTTTTGGGGAAACACGTTTCAGGCAGAAGGAACCTAAATGCAAGGGCTAGAGGCAATGAAAATGAGGCTTCTTTGAGGAATAAAAACTGGTTCAGAATGGCAAGTGCTATGTTTGGGGTGAAAAGAGGTGAAACTGGAGGAACAGGCAGGAATTACACAGAAACGGGCACTCCTAACACTTATTAAGGAGCTGGGTCTTTATGCTGAGGGCATATGTTTATAGGTTTTCAGCATGGGAGAGATATGATCTGATTTATGTTTTAGAAATATTTCTCTAACTTTTTTTTTAATTTAAATTCAATTATCCAACATAAAGTACATAGTGTCAGATGTAGTGTTCAATGATTTATCAGTTGCATGTACCACCCATGCTCAATGACATCACGTGCCCTCCTTAATACCCATCATCCAATTTCCTCATCCCCCCACCCACCTCCCCTCCATCAACACTCTGTTTCCTAGAATTAAGAGTCTGTCATGGTTTCTCTCCCTCTCTGATGACTTCCCACTTAGTTTTCCCTCCCTTCTTCTGACCCTCTGTGCTGTTTCTTATATTCCACATATGAGTGAAAGCATATGATTATTGTCTTCCTCTGACTGACTTATTTCACTCACCATAGTACCCTCCAGTTCCATCCACATCAATGTAAATGGTAAATATTCATCTTTTCTAATGGCTGAGTAATATTCTGTTGTATATGTATAGACCACATCTTCTTTATCCCCTTCATCTGTCGAAGGGCATCTCAGTTCCTTCTGCAGTTTGGCTATTGTGGACATTGCTGCTATGAACACTGGGGTGCAGGTGCTCCTTCGGGTCCCTACATTTATACTTCTCTAACTTCTAATAGGAGAGATCAAGGGCAGAGAGACTAGTCAGGAGGCTCTGCTATAATCTCGGTGTGGTTACGATGCTGAAGCACAGTAATGCACTGGAGAGAGGCAGACAACTGAGGAAACTATTTAGGAGGCAGAAATGGCTGGGCTTGGCAATCTGGATCGATTGAAAACATAATAAAAGAAGAAAACCCCACCAGGAGCTTGTTTGCCACACAGGGCTCTGTGTTAACTAGCACACAGCAAAGTAAGGTATGAATCACTGTGGAGTGGCTACAATCACAAGGCGATCAGCCAATCAGAAAATTCAAGACAAGTCTAGGGCTGGTTGTATTAAGAAAGTTTGCTGTTAGCCAAAACAAACAAACAACTTATGTACTTTAGACCCAGTATGGAGTATGACACCGATTTAGAATCAGCTACCTGGATTTCCCCAGCCCAGCACACACTACATCAATTAGTGATCTTATATGCTAATTATTCTAATGTTAATGTCATAACATTTATAACATTTGTTAGCATTAGTAATTTCTGTGCACGCCATTTAAAAGGCAACTCAGGGGATCCCTAGGTGGCACAGCGGTTTGGCGCCTGCCTTTGGCCCAGGGCGCGATCCTGGAGACCCGGGATCGAATCCCACATCGGGCTCCCGGTGCATGGAGCCTGCTTCTCCCTCTGCCTGTGTCTCTGCCTCTCTCTCTCTCTCTCTCTGTATGACTATCATAAATAAATTAAAAAAAAAATAAAGCTGGTGAAGCCAAAGCTCAGAATTTAAGTGGATTATTATAGACCTTGCAAGTAAACGCTGGAGGCAGGATGTAATGTAGGTCTACCTGATTACAAAGCCTGATCTCATTTAAAAAAAAAAAAAAAAAAAAGGCAACTCAAGGGATGCCTGGGTGGCTCAGCAGTTGAGCATCTGCCTTTGGCTCAGGGCATGATCCTGGAGTCCCAGGATTGAGTCCCGTATCGGGTTTCCTGCATGGAGCCTGCTTCTCTCTCTGCCTATGTCTCTGCCTCTCTCTCTCCCTCTTTCATTAATAAATAAATAAAAAAGTCTTTTAAAAAAATAAAAAATAAAAGGCAACTCAAACAACAACAACAACAAGAATAAATAAAAGGAAACTCAAAAATTTCCAAAAGACTTCCATAAGAAATCTACTCAGACGGATTTCTGGCAATATGGTAGTCCAGATACTCTGAAAACCTCTCCCAGTATTAAGTCCTTAATAAGCATTTAAAAAGGGAAGAAATCTTCAGAGGCCAAAAACAGAAAAACAAATACAAGTAAGCAGAAATTCAGAAAGAAAAGCAAAAGATGGACTGTGATGATCCTTTCTATGGTGTCCCCTTTGGCTAGGTGCTGATCCCAGTATCCAAACAAACAGTAATCTGGCTGCTGCTGGGAAAGGTGTCTCACAGATGTAAATTAAAGTCCTTTACTCATTGACTTTAGTAAAGTCAAAGAGAATTATTCTTGGTAATCTGCAGGCCTGACTTAATCAGCTGGAAGACCTTAATAGTCGAGCTGAGACCTGCCTTGGACACCACCGCTTCAGCCTATGCCTGACACTTGCAGCCTTCCTGCCTTTCCTGACGGCCTGCCCTTGGATCTGGGATTTGCTTAGCCAGCCCCCACTGCAGTGGTAACCAATTTCTTGTAATAAATCTCCTAATATATATCTTCTACTGGTTCTCTGGCTGAAAGCTGATTGATGCACACAGCCAGCTGCTATACTGGGGTATCTGCTGCTTGCTATTTTGCTCCAGAGGGGGAGAGGAAAAAAAAAGACAAGTTTAAAAGTCAGATTAGAGCCTAAGTGAAAAAATGAACCATTAAAAAGAAGAAACAAGTAAGCAAACCTACATTTGGTTCTCTGCGCATCAACTCTGGGTACAGGGGAGAAAACTATCCATGAGGAATCTATAGCCACAAGCCATGGATTTGGGGCCCAAGTTCATAACAAATATCTTCAAGTTCAACATTAAGCACAGAGAGAAACCACTTCATATCCCTGACTAGCCAAATTTAAAAGTGAGAATAGCAAGTATTGGACAGAATGTGGAACAATGGGACCGCTCACTCACCACACTTGAACATCAGCTTTGGAAAGTAAGTTTGTGTCATCCGGTAAAGTCAGGTGTACATATCCCATGAGATATTCATTCCACTACTTGGTACGTATCTTTGATAACCCTACAGGCTCGAATCCTAAGAAACATGTTCAAGAACAGCCTCTATGACATAATATATAATAGCTCCAAACTGGACGCAGTTCATGTCTACTCACAGAAGACTGGATAAGTGGAAGATGCACATAATGGAATACAGTTACAGCAGGGAAATGAGTGAATTACAGCTACATATCCTGGCACAGAACATAATGCAGAGTGACCAAATGCCCCATACATGCATTAAGATTCCATTTTCCTTCACGGTCTTACCATTTAGTATAAAGATAAAACCGGGACCAGATCCCTACTTGCCCATGTCCTATATCCAGGATGTCAGCTCTGAGGACCAAGAATTATATCCTATTCACATATGAACCCACAGAACCTAGGAGAGCACCAGACATAAAGAATATACCAAACAGATATTTGTTAAATGAATAAATTTTGAACACAAAAACACATGCCAGGAACCACGCCCTATGTTCCCAACCTAAAGTCCTAATGCATGAAATCCCAAACTCTGATCTTATCTGCCTCAACCCCTTTCTGCCATAGATGACCCTGTAGCAGTTAGCATTTGACTGGACTAGTGTTAATTCCCCTTCCCCAACTTCCTAAAACCATAGTTTCCATTGATACTCCATCAGTTAGTCACTTTAAGTCCCAGAATATGTTGACAAAAAACAAAAAAACAAAAAACAAAAACAAAACTTCAGATAAAGGAAACTGTGTTTCCTAAGATAAAATGAACTTCTAAAGACTGTAATAAAATGAACTTTTGGACCACTGTGATACTCCTGGACACCTTTCAATGTGGGAGATCAACATTAAGTAAAGGTACACATTTTAGAGGAATGTAATTGATAGATTTTCCTTTCTGAACTACTAGAACACTTTTAAAGTACATCTTTTTTTTCAATACCAAAGGTGTTCCTACTTTAAACATTATAAAGACAGACCATTTTATACAAGTAAAGGTAATCTTTCTTGACATAATCACAGTAATTCAATCTTGAGACACCAACTGACCTAAGTATAAAATGTTGGCTAATGACATGGCCACTGTAGGTTAATTCCATCATCTCTGCAGGGTAATGTGGTATAAGAACACCGCAATTACCTTGTTTAGCAAGACCAAGTATGTTTCAATATACCAAGATTTTTAAAATCCAAATGTCAAATATATTCTAAGAATATTCACAAGTCGGGACGCCTGGGTGGCTCAGCGGTTGAGCATCTGCCTTTGGCTCAAGGCATGATCCCAGTTTAGGGATCAAGTCCCACATCAGGGTCCCTGCACGGAGCCTACTTCTCCCTCTGTCTATGTCTCTGCCTATCTCTGTGTCTCTCAGGAATAAGTAAATAAATAAAATCTTAAAAAAAAAAAAGAATATTTGCAAGCACGTCACATTACTCTTGAATCTCCAGCTATCATTTAGGCATTAAATCATGCTTGCTGTCTAGGGAAAGGATGATCACAAACAACTGATACTTTCTCAACTTCTAGAAAATACACATTTCTTTTTTCTATCAATGTTATGTAGACAAGAGACTAGTATATTCTAGTTTCATCTATTTGGCTATGGAGCACTCTTTGTTTCATTCCAGTGATTTACCAGATTTCTACTTTGCACCTTACACTATGCTACATACTGTTTGGGAAAGGAATTCTTACTCTAATAGAGCTTTCAAGACAGTTAATAAAACAAGATTTATATATTCAAGGAAGACATAAAGAATAAACATGAGGGAATATAAAGCCCAGGGTATAATAGAACCTTGACTTCTAAGCTTGGCTATATTTTGAGCATCTACTACCTTGATGGTTTTGAAAGTTCACTCCTTTCTTTGAGTCACAATTACTTCTTTGGTGAAAACAATTAAAGGTCCTTCCAACAGAACTATCTATTCAATTCTGACACTGAAAGGTTTTAAGCAAGCTTAAGAGAATACCTTTTAGAAGATATGTGTGGAGAAATTCACAATGCAAAGATCATTCCAAGTGGGATTAATCAGAGAAGTTTCCAGTACTGGTTAAGTCTTCAGCTGGCAGAGAACGAATAATGAAATGGCATGACAAGCACTATAGCTGAGGTATTGTGTGTGACCTAAATGGAGACATGACATTTGTAAACCTCACTCCTTTTCTATCCATTCCTTCTGTCTTTATGACAAAATATGTACCATTCTCAGTTCATTATTCATCAACTCTACCTCAACAGAGAAGGTGTTCACGGTGGATGCATGAGGAATAGCCTAATTCATTTCACAGCACAACTGTGGCTATAGAAGTGATTCTTGGGCCCTGTCCACTCACTGCCCTAATAACTTTCCCTGCCATACTGATGACTCAGTGATCTAAAAAATAGTGAATAACACATACAAAGTGTTATACTATCATCCAATGTGTAGGAGTTGGGAAATTCTTCAGGTGATTAGATCAGAGCCATAAAATTTCACATAGAAACTAAGTTATTTGGATTGGTAACTTAATCAATAGGACCATCCAGAAGAAGAACCTCTTTCCTTCTCTTAGCTTCTGCAAGAAGGAGATTTAGACAGTAGCTTATCTGATTTAGGACAAAGTTGGAATAGCTTCCTAAAGTTAAGGAATGCAAACAACTGTCCATTTTTGTATACAGGAAACATTATAGACTCAAAATTTCTTATTCTTTACATACTCTGCTAAGATTATAGAATAAACTCCAAGGAAAGTTACCATCTATCCCAGGGTCTGGGTGAAGTCTATTGAGAAATTACTTGTCCCCTTGTCCTCTCCGTCTCCTGCTTGTCAAGTTCTGAGTCCTCTCAAACCTTTATTAGCATCAGCCTGCCCTAATTCTTTCACTATCTATCTATTTTCCCATAGAAGCCCACAGTTTCCAAATCCTTTGGACATATAAATAATATTAAGGATTCCTTTCGTTAACTGTCCCTCTGGCCCATTTTTTTTCCTCTCTTTTTTTAAATATAAATTTATTTTTTATTGGTGTTCAATTTGCCAACTTTTTTTTCTCTTAAAAAAAGGATAAACTATACAATATTTAAGAAAATGTCCCAATTTCCAGTGGCCTTTTATTCATAGATCATTATTTCCTACAAATCAGAGAGAATATGGGAATTGCAAGGAAACAACTTGGGTCAGTTCACCTCTGAAAACTATCTGAAACTGTTTAGTACAAGGTAGAGAGGACCAGTTCAGATCACTCCCAAGCAAGATGCAGGGAACATACGTCAGTGAACTACAAACAAAAGGCAGCCAAAAGACGCTTTGCTGAATTCATCATCTGATAATGTGTGGATATTTCTTTCAGTTGCTCTTCACACATCATTATCAGCATCATCATACATTTAAATCCGTCTTCCATACGCAGATATGACAAGCAGTTCAGTAATATTGCACACTAAAGTATTATAACTTTGCTAATACTAAAACTAATTGTCTTTAAAGTATCTTTCTCTAGGGATTTATAAAGTTTAAAAAACAAACAATTCACCATTATGAATATCAATTGAGTATCACTGATTAATGTAGCAAGGATGTGGAGAATGCCTCTTTCCCTTCCCGTTAAGAACACAGAGACTAAAGTATGAAGAAGTGAAATTATTCCTAATAATTCCTAAGCCCAAGGGTATACACTTTGTGGCAACAGAGGGCGGGGGGTAGATAACAGATTTGAGTAAGAACTACCCACATTATAATAGAACAATAATGGAACAAAACAGACTCCTCAATGCAGTGAGGAGATTTAAGTCACCATACCCTTTAATCCACATGTTGGTTCCTTCTGTTCTGGAACTCTCTGCCTCAGCCTCCTGTAAATGATGTGTGGGTGGTACTCTCCCTCAGCCACTGGATGCTTTTTGATGGGCTCAATGAAGAAGTCTCCATGTGGTAGATGGAAAAACCCAGTCTGTAAATATACATAATACAAAGATCTATTTGAATCAATTCTATATCTATGCAAAGAAGATTAGTACAGTGAAAAATACGTAGATCTGATGATACCTGAAAACCTGTAAGACCAGTGCTTTCAAAGTCTGCCATTTCATCTCACAGAAAAGCTACACATGAACAAGCTAATAAGGTGTCTTTATAGTCACAGTTATTCAATATTTTGGGGTTATGGATCCCTTTGAGATTCCAATAAAAAAATGTACCCACACACATGTATCCAAAATGTGGCATGCAATGTTGCAGGTTCATTCCCAGCTCCTAAAACCATTGCTGGTTATCTATGAATCTTAAATTAGGAACCAGTGCTTCCCAGTTGCCCTATTATGGAATTGATACCTAAACCCCATATTCCATTGATAATTTTTTGGAAAACCTGTATGGAGGTAGTCTAGCAATATGTTCACATAGCTGCTTGACTTGAGTGTTTTGGCCACAATACTCTCATGGAAACAATAGAAACAGAGCACAGAGTTCCTGATCTGAGACTGAGTTTCCAGGAATCCACAGTGCAAAGTCCTCTGTCAGTTTCCAGGGGAGGGGAGCCCTCTCACTCACAGATATGGGAATCAGTGATAAGCTGGAAAAAGCCCAAGAATGAATAACTCTTTCTGGAGCTCAGATCTAGAAGTGGTATATGCTAGGACTCTCTTTTCTCTTCAGGAAAATTTCTTAGTGCTCATTTGAGATGTTTAGAAAACTCCTTTGCCAATGATCTGCTAGGCTGGACTTGAGGCTCAGGATCTGAATTTTATATTAACAAAGAAAAGAACTTGCCCTAGAAGACCTGCCTAAGGCACCATACTGAGGTGATCAGGAGCTCAGCCTCTGGAATTCAACTGGATTCAATCCCAGCTCCTCCACTTAGTAGCACTGTGACCTTGGGCAAGTGACTTGCTCAGTTTCAGCTTTGTCAAGTGAAAAATGGGGATAACCAAGGATTGTTATGAAGGCCAAATGAATTAATATATGCAAAGCTCTTAGAAAAGGGCCTGGCTCATAGTCTCATCTATCACTAGTCTCTTTCCAGATTTTATGTCATTTCGTTGTACTAGGATCAATATAGCTGATCAGTGGGTAGTAAGTTTTGCAAGAGTAAGCCTGGAAACACTGGAGGGGTTAGGGAAACCATGAAGGCTTCTGAGTTCAAGCCCCCTCACCATCCCTCAGCAAGCCACAGCTGCCCTGCTCTGCAGATGAGTCTGAAGACTAGCTGAGCAGCCCCCATACTCGAAAAGACAAGAGGGGCTCATGAAAAGAGGCTGCTGTCTGTGGACAGTCCGTGACTTGGATGTCTTTCCAAAATGTTTGCTTCCCTGGACCAGTAACATAACTGGATCATAACATAAATCTCACAAATGGCTTCCTGCTTTCATTACTGACTTTGAAATGTCTTTAATAACAAGGGGAATAGGAAAAAAAGGCACACTTTACTGGCAGTCATAACAACAGCTGTGTGATTTTGAATAGGTCACCCTACCTGTTAAACGGGGGTAAAACCTACTAATTCATAGGGCTGTTAGAAGAATCAAATGAGTCAAGGCTTATAAAAGTGCCATGCAAAGTGCTTTACAAATGCAGGCTGGTAATGCTTTCTCTGAGAAATCCCATGCGACATAAAGAACTGACAAGACCCAGATTGTAATAGAATAGCTGCCAACAGACTTGCGCAGTGCTGAGATTTGGTTCCATTTCTACTCTGAGACAAAGAGCACAGACATGAGAATGTAAGCCTGTTGCTGATGGAACTCATTTGTTCACAGAAAAAAGGAGGACTCAAAGACTCCTCAGGGAAGGCTGGTGTGGGGTCCCTTTGTGCAACTGCTATCAACCTAACACTGATATCCTTGAAGAAAAAACATTTGCCAACAAGAATGATTTATTGGTATTTCTTTAGCCTCAAATTCTGGACCCAGGTGGTACAGAAGAAACAGATGGGGCTCCAGCTGAGAACATAATAACTACTTATGAGCAACATGAATGAGAATGCCTGAAAGCCAAACAAGCATTTTCCTAAAGGTTTACTTTCATCTCATTCCTCCACGAGGCCAGCCCTGCACCTGGAAATCACCTACTCAGCCTAAATATTTCTCAGAAGCTGGATGGTGACAACTAGGAGGGCTGGCTGACTCACCAGCTGGAAGGGAAGCAGGACACCTGCTCACATGCATGGACCCCACATGTGTGTCACACAGGAGAGGGGATGAAGAGACACCTACTGGTCTGGAGGAGAATGAGGTGGGAAGATTTCCTAGCAGAGCTCCGCCCCTCTTCTCTCCACCAGTATATACACACAGGGCTTTATACAAGAGTATCCAGGTGGCAATGGTTTATTGGTCTCTCCTCACCTAACCAGAGCCAGGTCATGCCGAAAGAACTCATATATGGTTTGCTTTCCAAACAAAGGACTGGCTCCATGCTTTCCTGAGGCTAACTGCCCTACTACCAGTTCTGGAAGAGGCACTCTTCATTACAATCTTCTCCATAACCTGCTCACCTTTCTTAGATCTTTGAAGAATGGGAATGGACTTGATAAAAGGTATCCATTTCGCTGGGGGCCTGCACTCCGTTCTCAGAAGAACCAGGGCAGAATGAACCCCAGGTAGAAGCTCAAAGACAAATCTGCCCTTCTCTCCATTGTCATCTACTCTTTCCCTCAGGATCCAGTAGTCTGAGCACACTGTTAACTCCCTGTTGGAAATAAACTCACGTCCTTGTTTGTTTTTTGTTCATTTTTTAAAGATTGAATTCATTTATTTGAGAAGCAGAGAGAGAAAGCATGAGTGGGGATGGGGGGAGAGAAGTAGATTATCCACTTGCAGGGAGCCTGATGTGGGGCTTGATCCCAGGACCTGGGATCATAACATGAGCTATAAGCAGATGCTTAACCAAATGAGCCACCAGGGTACCCCTCACATTCTTGTTTTCTTTTTTTTTTTCACATTCTTGTTTTAACTAAGTTATAAATACCTGTGAATGCTTCCTGAGGCTATCTTCTTCTTCTTTTTTTTTTTTTTTTGAGGCTATCTTCTAAGAATTGTTTTAAATAAACTTTATTTTGAGGATTTATAGACATATAAAAAGATATACAAATCATAACTGTAAAGTCCCATAAATCTTTCCTAGATTGAACAGCTAAATGGAGAAACAATATTCCCAGCAGCTGATAAACTCTCTATTTCCCTCCCAGTCAATACCATCCCCACCCAAGGATAACCATTATTCTGATTTCTAACACTAATAAATTAATTTTAAGCCTGTCTTTAATCCTTTATAAGAAATATTACTTGACAAAAAAGAAAAAATGTCTACTAATTCATTTCAAGTGTTAGGGACTGACTAATGGAAAAGATTTTAAGGCAGGTGGATTTCTTAAAGCTCATTAAATCACTTTTCAAGTTGCTTTCTACTCATCAGGCAAGCCCAGCTGGGGGGCATGAGACAAAGGGCTGAGCCACTTAGGTGTGAGTCAGTGGCATTGAGCTTCTGCTCTCTGCTAAAGGAAGGTGGGAAAGGACCTTCACTGACTCTTTAGAACCAACTTATTTTTGCCAGTCTTGGATTGAGAATAATTGCCTACAACCTCTTCTCCTCCTCCCAACAAAGTGTTAGTCATCTTGATATAAATGACATTATACTTCCATTAGTGCAATGATTTGGGGTCCTGTAGGCAGCATCTAACAAGGAAGTTGTGAACAGTGTTCTAGAACCACACAGCCTAGAGACCCTAACCTATGCTGGCATGCTTTCATTTAACCTATGCTGGCACGCTGGCATGCCTACCATAGGCAAAACCTAACAAACTAAAGAGTAACAACCACGGTATTGTAAAATACATAAGAAAGAATTACTAAATCAGTTCTGACACTCAGAGCTCTGTGTTGCACAGCTCAAGGGGGTGCTGTTGACATAGGAAAAAGGTGTGAATGGCACCCCTTGGAGTTGTGCAATGGCACAGTGCTGCCAAAACTTGTCAGCCTGTCCTGGAAAGAAATTCCTTTTCATTTGAAAATTTAAGAAGTTACCAGATCGGCTTTTTCTTTCCATGATGATGCAGACAACAAGAGCAATATACTGGTTTGGGATAAAGAGGTACTCAGATTCTCAATTACAGTACATGAATCCCGGAAAAGATACCCAGTTCCTCACTATAATAGTAGTGGTCGGCATAGCCTAATGTATAGGCTTGTTGACTCACTATGTTGTACTCCTCTCAATGACACTCAAATAAAAATTTAAAAAATAACATTAGGTAAAATTAAAACTTCAGTTCTGCTATTATATTAACCACCTCTCAGATGCTCAGTAGCAGCATGCAGCTCGTGGCTGTCAAATTGGATGGTACAGATGTAAAACATCTCCATCATCACAAGAAATTCTGTTTGGCAGCATTGTTGCAAGAGGTGGGGACCAGATCGGTGTTGTTATAATATCTGCCCTATGTATGGTAACTCCAGGTGGATGCACCCGAGCATGTCTTCCTGGCTTGAGCTTTTTCTCCTCACACATCAGTCACTAGCACTGTCAAGACTAATATGCAAAATCTTCATGAATTTATGACATTACCAGTCACTCTTCCCTTTGGCTCCTCACTATAATAGATAAGAAAGAGGATAAAATGCACCCCAAAATCATCCTTATTGATTATCAATCTGTATCTATCACTTGGCCAACTCTATGCTAAGAACTCTAAGAGAGATACATAAACCTCAAGGTTTACAATGCAGCCAGGAAGACAGGACTTGATATGCAGCACCCCTGAGAAAGGTGTATATTTGGGGTGTGATGGATACGTAGGTGTACCTAGGTGCTACAGATTCCATTGCTGTGGTTCAGATGAAGACTAATGAGGAAAAATGCTTTCAGAGGGCAAACACGGAAGACCGCACTTCTATAGTCTCTAAGATACTAGGCACAGTTGTAAAGCCAGGACAGCCTCCCAGAATTATTAACTTTTTTGTCACTGGCTTGCAACAGGCATTTTATAATTTATTATATAACCTAAGTCAGAAGTCAAGAGATGATAGAAGCCTCAGAATAATATGTAAGACCACTGGGAAGATTCCCCCGTGATCCCAAGAGCTCCCTGAGTGGCCTGCATGGAGCCAAAGGGAAGAGTGACTGGTAATGTCATAAATTCACGAAGATTTTGCATATTAGTCTTGGCAGTGCTAGTGACTGATGTGTGAGGAGAAAAAGCTCAAGCCAGGAAGACATGCTCTGGTGCATCCACCTGGAGTTACCATACAGGGCAGATATTATAACAACACCGATCTGGTCCCCACCTCTTGCAACAATGCTGCCAAACAGAATTTTCTGTGATGATGGAGATGTTTTACATCTGTACCATCCAATTTGACAGCCACGAGTGCAAGTTGCTACTGAGCATCTGAGATGTGGCTAATATAACTAACAGCAGAACTGAAGTTTTAATTTTACCTAATTTTATTTTTTAAATTTTTATTTGAGTGTCATTGAGAGGAGTACAACATAGTGAGTCAACAAGCCTATACATTATGCCATGCCGACCACGAGCATAGTCACCATCTGTCACCATACAACGCTACTACAATATCATTGACTATATTCCTTACTCTGTGCCTTTTATCCTCATGACTTATTCATTTCATAACTGGAAGCATGTATCTCCCACTTCCCTTCACCCATTTCTCCCATCTCCCACCCCCATCCCCTCTGGCAACCATCAGTTCTGTCCTCTATATTCAAAGGTCTGATTCTGTTTTTTTGTTTGTTTGTTTTATTCATTTGTTTTGTTTTTAGTTTTCATATATAAGTGAAAATCATAGGGTATTGGTTTTTCTCAGTCTAACTTATTTCACTTGCGTCATATCCTGTAGGTCTATCAATGTTGTTACAAATGGCAAGATCTCATCCTGTTTATGGCTGAGTAATATTCTGTGTGTGTATATGTGTGTGTGTGTGTGTGTGTGTGTATACACATCTTCTTTATCCATTCATCTATCAATAGACATTTAGGTTGCTTGCATATCTTGGCTACTATAAATAATGCTGTAATAAACAGAGGGGTGCATATATCTTTTTGAAGTAGTGTTTTTGTTTTCTTTGGGTAAATAGCCAGTAGTGGAATTATTGAATAATAGAACAAAGCTGGAGGTACCACAGTTCCAGATTTCAAAATAGTTTTAATCAAATATATATAGTATTAATCAAAATAGTATTAGTCAAAATAGTATGATACTGTCACAAAAATAGACACCCAAATCAATGGAACAGAATAGAGAGCCCAGAAATAAAGCCCCTGCTTATATGGTCAATTAATCTATGACAAAGGAGGCAAGAATATACAATGGGGAAAGCACCCTCAATAAATGGTGCTGGGAAAACTGGACAGCTACATTCAAAAGAATGAAACTGGACCACTTTCTAATACCACACACACAAATAAACTCAAAAAGGATAAAGATCTAAATGTCATACCTGAAAGCATAAAAATCCTAAAAGAGAACACAAGCAGTAATTTCTTGGACATCAACCATAACAATATTTTTCTAGCTATGCCTCCTCAGGCAAGGAAATAAAAAAGAAAAATAAACTATTAGGGCTCCATCAAAATAAGCTTCTGCACAGCAAAGGAAACCAACAAAATAAAAAGACAACCTACTAAAAGAAAATATTTTCAAATGATCTATCTAATAAGAGTTGAATATCTAAAATATATAAAGAACTTCTACAGCTCAACACCGAAAAATACATGATTAAAAAAATGGAGAGAGGACCTGAATACACATTTTTCCAAAGACGTGCAGATGGCCAACAGATACATAAAAAGATGCTCAACATGACACAAAATCAGGGGAATGCAAATAAAATCCACAATGAGATATTACCTTAAACCTGTCAGAATGGCTACTCTCAAAAAGATAAGAAATAACAAGTATCGGTGAGGATGTGGAGAAAAATGAACCCTTGTGCATGCTGGTGGGAATGCAAACTGGTCCAGCCACTGTGAAAAATAATATGGAGGTTCCTCAAAAAATTAAAGACAGGGGTACCTGGGTGGCTCAGTGGTTGAGTGGCTACCTTCAGCTCAGAGCATGATCCTGGAGTCCTGGGATCGAGTGCTACATCGTGGTCCCTGCATCATAATCTGCAGGGAGCCTGCTTCTCTCTCTGCCTATGTCTCTGCCTCTCTCTCTGTCTCTCATGAATGAATAAATACAATCTTTAAAAAATTAAAAACAGAAATACCATATGATCCAATTTCATTTAACTTTAATTATTATCTTAAATTCAAATAGCCATAGGTAGTTAATAGCTACCACATTGGATTGTATATTTCCAGAGACTGGCTAATGACCAAAGGAAATCCACAGCATAAGCATCATAGAGTGATGAGTTCTGTAATCAAGGCAAAGTTGAAGACTTGTCTTAAAAGAAATACAATCTGCAAAAATGTGACATCTCACTACAACAGTTTGCTTTTCAAGATCAAGTCAATCAGGAGCCAGCTTGGAAACACCAATGAATGTACTGACACAAACTTCAGAGAAATGAGAGAGATAAGTAGGTATAAACAATTCAATGTTTGCCAAAATTAAAATGAAACACTGGGAGCAAATTTGGCTGGATGAGGGTTGTGGGAGGGGGCTGCCATTGTCCTGAGACCAGAATGGAAGGGGCGTGAACCCTGGGACTGGAGTTATGATCATATAGACTTGGAAAGCAGATTCCACTTCTAGAAGGTGTTGTTCCCCTGACAGCCCTGAAATATAAACCTACATGTCCTCATACCTCTCCCATGCTCTTCAGAGAAGCTTGCCACAATCCTAATATACACAAGACCACATCCCACTCCCTGGTTGGTAGTTTAGAGTCTAAATAGAAAATATAAAGCTCTTCATTTAAAAAATCTGATGAGGGGGATCCCTGGGTGGCTCAGCAGTTTGGCGCCTGCCTTTGGCCCAGGACACGGTCCTCAAGTCCCATGATCGAGTCCTGCGTTGGGCTCCCGGCGTGGAGCCTGCTTCTATTCCTCCTGTGTCTCTGCCTCTCTCTCTATCTCTTTCTATATCTATCATGAATAAATAAATGAATAAATCTTTTTTAAAAAATAAAAATAAAAAATAAAAAATCTGATGAAATGGATTCCAAAAAATATATAAGTTCAAAAAGTTATGACAGGGTTTACTAGAAATAGCATGAGCTGTGTGACCGTGGTCAAATTGGTCAATATAGTGAGCCCCAGTTTTCTCATCTGTAAAATGGAACATCATCTATCTTAATTTGCAGGGTTATAACTATCAGAGACATTGTATGTGAAATGCCTAGTGGAAAGCTTTACTGTATTTATTGGTACCAAACAAATGCATTGCAGCTCATGTTGTCAAAGCACCATCCACAGTGAACACAATACAAAGTGGTGATGAAAGCAAGTCCATCTGCTTGATTCATCTCTTAGTTCCAAGTAACTTAACTTCCCTGGGCCTCAATTCCTTATCTGAAAATATGAACAGTGAGAGTAACTTGTTAACTAACTGATTAAGACTTGTCAATGTGTATTGAATGAGTCAGTGTAAAGCACCTGGATGAATGTTAGCACAGAGGTGCCTCATAAGCATAAACTATTAGCTATTATGATAGTCTAAGGAGCATTTCCGCCAGATGCCTGGTGTGATAGTGAATTTTACATGTCACCTTGACTGGCTGTCAAAAGTCCTGATTTAGGGCAGCCCGGGTGGCTCAGCGGTTTAGCACCACCTTCAGCCAGCCCAGGGCCTGATCCTGGAGACCCAGGATCAAGTTCCGTGTAGAGCTCCCTGCATGGAGCCTGCTTCTCCCTCTGCCTGTGTCTCTGCCTCTCTCTCTCTCTCTCTCTCTCTCTCACGAATAAATAAAATCTTTTAAAAAAGTCCCGATTTAATATTACTTCTGTGTGTCTGTGAGGTTGTTTCCATATGACATTAGCATTTGAATTTAATGGGATTCAGTAAATGAGAATGCCCTCCCCAATGTGGGTGGGCATCATCCAACCCCTTGAGAGTCAGATCTTTACTCTGACTGTCAGATAGGATTTATACACCATGAGCTCCTCTGCTTCTCAGGCCTTCAGACTCAGATGAAATTACTCCATGGTTTGCTTGGTTCTCCAGCTTGCAGACGGCAGATTATAGGAGTTCTCAGCTTCCTTAATTGTGCAAGCCAATTCTTGACAATAAATCTCCTATATATAGGTATATACTACACTAACTAGGGGAGAATCAATGGCCAGTGGGTGTACACTGAGCTGTCTGGAAAAAATCTGAAAGGAGACAAAATTAATAGATTTCTCCTCCTTCCTTTTTGGTAGTCTGAGAGCTCAAACTGACGGTGGGGGCCTTCTAATGAAACTTCCAACACATCATGGGCATCCCCTCAGCCTGAAAGGCTGATTTTCCGGGCATCTCTCAAGCAGAATTGAGCTTAATTCACAAACTGGAATTTCTTCAAAGGAATGAAGGCTGAAATCTTCAATTTCAAACTTGAAACTTAATTTCAAGTCTCTAGGTCAGCCCTGGATACCAAATCCTGGCCTCTTTTACCCCTGAAATCAGAATCTACAGCACCGTTTTTCTGCCTCTAATGGGAAAAGCCAAACTGGAGACAGGCTGAGTTACAGTCAACTGCAGCACTAACAAGCCATGTAGCTTTGACAAGTAATTCAGTCTCTCTGAGCCAGTCTGTTCATCTGTCAAAATGGTGATGAAAGATGTCCTTTGCTGAGGAGCTTTAGTAAGAAATGAATAAAGTAATACACAAAGATGATCCCAAGCAGGGGCTGGCCTTCGGTAAATGTTGCCATCTCTTATAGATTTCCTCAAGGTGATAGTGTTTGGACTCTTCTCTGTGGCTAGATCATTTCTTCATTTTGCAGCATGGTGACCATAGTTATTTATTTCTGAAAGTGCTCACTTATTGGTTCCAGAAGAAAACTTTCTGCTCAGGTAAAGGTAGAAAAGCTGTCTCTCATTAGTTGTTCTCAATAGATAGTCCTTGGAACTAAGTGCATTTGCCCCATTCTAATTCCCAAGAGATGTTCACATAGCTTCACTGACTATTGTTCTTAGGGAAGAAACACTAAGTCCCTGTGAGAAGAATAGCCACTCAGCCCACTAAAGTGGATCTTTAGAAATAAAAACACAATGACTAAAAAGAACAAGTTATCAGATGGTCCACTTATTTCTAATTTTTGTGTGCAAAGGAATCTTGGAAAACTTATTAAAAATGCATGTCCCCAGGAGTCTTGCCCAGAGATTCTTGTCAGACATCTAATGTATACCCAGGAATCTGCATTTTAGCAAGCACCTGGGATACAGGTAATTCACGTATCCTACATTGGAAAACATGACACTATTCCAATAGGTGTTGATTTTTTTTATCCTCTTCTACCACCAAACCAGCATAACATTAAAGATATGGAAAAATACTGTCAATGGTCCCAATTAAACACTCAATCAAAAGAAGTTTCAACTATAATAACTTGACTGCAATTTGTGGAGGATGATCCCCTGAATCTGAGGTTCATAGAGAATGCCCATAACACCTTAACAGATCAGATCGATAAAAGATGCCCAAAACAGCTTTAAACATTCTAGGAAATAGATTTTCTAATTGAACAAATGTTTTGGATTTGAAATGTGGTATCATTCGACATTAAGAAGATGGGCCATCTGAAAGAAGGTAACTTGACACAAATGCTGAAGAACCCTACCAAACCTATTCTTCTTGAAAATTAAAAAAGGAATTTCATTACATCTCTAACCATGCATTCCATGATAAGCTAACAAGTTCAAGGAGCATTGGCTAAGAGATATTGTAGCAACCAAAAACTCATTATAACTTTTCTCTTGCAGTCTTCAGGGACAGGGTGGGAGCCTCATGGACGACAGTGACTTACAAAATGGTCTTTCCCATCCTGAGCAAAAGGAGGGATGTCAAAGACATAGAACAGTTCTGACTACTTCTCCTTCTCTCAATAATCTTCTATCAGAAAAATATTGTTCCTCAGAATTTCTTTATGGCTTTGCCTTTGTGGGGGAGAGGCTCTAAGTAGCAATCCATGTTCGTCATCACCAGAAAATTAGAAGTCCAACTAAAAAGAAGCAGGAAATTGCCAGCACACTGGAAGCCCAGGAAACATGTTATTAAGGAGAACAATGGAAGAGAAGCAGTTTGCAGAAGTGAAAGCACTGTCTCCCAGGGGGAGCAGAAAACCATTATGGCGGGTATGGCCAAGATACAGCACTATTTTTTCACGATGCCCCAGCAGGTCATCATTCTCAGTCCAGAAACCATCCTCCACTATAAGGATACAAAACCCTTCCTGGGCTGTGGAGAACATGGCCCTGGCTCTGCTTCTCCCACCATGATGCGCTACTACCCTTGGTTGGGAGTGCTTCCACTCGGGCAGGAAAGAGCACAGCAGCCAGCCAAGACTGTTGCTATGGCCACCAAAGTGATTTTGGCCTGAAACATGGCATTCCAGGAATGTTTAACAGTGGTTTAGGGACAAAGGTGGATGTCTTCTCTGGTGGCTTAGTGACGGCAGTAGGCAAACCATGAGGGATTTGATAGATGCTAGCCTCACCAACTGCCACAGCAGAAAAAGGGGAGAAAGAAAAAGAAAAAGAAAAAGAAAAAGAAAAAGAAAAAGAAAGAAAAAGAAAAAGAAAAAAAGAAAAAAGAAGAGAAAAGAAAAGAAAAAGGAAGAGGAGTTCTGGTGTGAGATCTTAAAGACATGGATGTAAACACTGATATTTATAGTGCATTACATCTCTAAAATGAAAAGATAAAAAACGATTTGCCTTCCCAAGGGCTCTTTCATTAAAGAATACGTCCACACTCACAGTCTCTACTTTCTAAACCCCCCTGAGGTCACAACTACAGCAGAACAAATTTTAGTTATTTGTAATCCCCCACTGACCTATAAGAACAGGTCTGGGCAACTAACATTTTTGGCCAAGGACAAACAAAACCTTCTTCCTCAGCAGAACAGAATTTCACATCCTTGAAGACACTATTAAAATGGTAAGGGGAAGGGTTCTAAATGACTATATTCAAGAAATGCTCAGAGGTTTCTAAATGACTATATTCAAGAAAGAAGGAAGAAGTTGAGAGAGTCCTAGAAATAATCCAGGGTATAGACAAAGCAGCCTCTGGAAATGGAGAGGCCGGAAGAGAGAAGATCCACAGAGGATCTAAGATGGGCCAGCTGGCAACCAAAGTGAAAGACCTGCAAAAAGAAACTGGAGCCTTTTACTTGATGCTTGACAGGAAATGTATAGTATAAACTCCTTTACCTTTTTCACCAATGAAATCTTCAGTAAAATAAACATTTTCTATAGTCACATGATGTGACTAGAAGTGCTATGTCCTCCTCCAAAGATGGCATGGGAAGAAAAAGAGAGGCGAGCCACTGAAGCAATACACAGAGAGAACCTCTTTTTCTCTTTCAGTAGAGGTAAGATCATCTGCTTATGGCACGTAGGCAGGGCAGCTGGGAAACTGCTCTGAAGAGTGGGAGAAGACACTGCCCTATTATGGAGCCTGCCTGAATGCTCAGCTGACCCTGAGCCACTGAAAAGCCAGGCAAAGGAAATGACAAATAGGGCAACTGCAGGAGACGTTGTGGTTAGGAAAGGGAATTTAAGTGTTCAGATGTGATGAAGTGAAGGATCTTGAAATGGGGAGACTGTTGACAATGTAATCACAAAGGTCCTTAACAAGAGGGAAGCCGGAGGATCAGAGTGAGTAGCAGGAGATGGTATAATGACAGAAGCAGAGATCGGAGGGATATGGGAAGGGGCCACAGGCCAAATATCACAGGGGCCTCTAGAAAGTGAAAATAGCAAGAGAACAGATTCTTCCATGAAGCCTCCAGAAGGAATGAAGCTCTAATGGCACTTGATTTTTGACTTCTAACTTCCAGAACCATAAGAGAATAAATTTGTGTTGTTTTAAGTCATGTTGTTTGTGGTCATTTGTTACAGTGGCCTCAGAAAACTCCTACACCTATGGAGTGGTCCGCAAAGTTAACCCAGGCACAGAAGTCCAGGGAAGGGGAGTCAAGAAGGTCAAGGGTATGTGAGGTTAAGAAATGGCCTTGACGCACAGTAAAAAATACATTTCACATCGAGACTCCAGTACATAACCAAACCAATGTTTCAAGAAGTAATGCTTCCCTCTTTTCCTATGTAGGAGGCATTCTGATATATTCTGCTCAGTGTTCTAGTTTTTTAATTTAAATTCTGTTTCCAACACACTACATTGATTTCACATCCATGTAATGGATTACATTACAGATTCAACCCACAGATTGAATGGATTACAACCTACAGATTCAAAAACATTGATACGGTGTTTGGGACTTTATTGCCAAATCTGCATCTGAGTTCTTATCCTGAGTCTATACTCTCTTCCTGTGTGACCTTGGCTCACAGGAAGGTTGATGAGTCTCGGGCCGTTCACATGAGCAATGGGCAATACCTACTTTGATTAAGCTGTTATGAAGGAAAAAGGAACTATAATTAAAAAGCACCTATTACAGTGGCTAGCACATAGCATTAGTTCAGAAAAAAATAGTAGCTTTCTCTCAAATCAGAGAATCTTATCATCATAAGACCCTTCAAGGGTTTACTTTTGCAGCTCATACTGGAACTCCATCCTCAACGCCAAGCATCCACACCACAAATGCACTTCTACCAACAAAAGATAATTTCTCAAGGTATCCACTATTGCTAACTTATGTTAATTATTAGAAATCCCTTTCCTTTGTGGAGTTAAAAATCTTTGTCCCCATAACTTCCATGCATCATCTTAGGTCTGCTTTCTAGATTTATACTGGAATACGCCCATTATCTTTGTACATAGTATTTACTTAAGTATACTGGATAACATTTATCAGGTGCCACTCAGACTGCTTTTTTTGGAACAAATATTTCCATTTCCTTTAACCTTTTTTTTTTCTCCTAAATTGCCTATTGTGCTAATTATCAGCACTCTGGTTAATCTCCCTGGAACCAGCTTGTCAATATTTCTCTTAAAATGGCACTAGAATTGAGTATCAGGAGGCCAGCACTTCAGTACCATCAACTTTGGAGAAATAAAATAGTGGGAAAAGTATATATATTTTTCCTACACAATAATCAATTCTGCAGGGAAGAAATTGCTAAGGCAAAAATTTGGTCTAATAAGGACTTCTTTTACTGGGGCTTAACAAAAAGATCTCTTTTCTCCATCATATCACAAGAGGTTCAGGAAATGGGCTCTAGAATTGAGGAAAATATATCATGACAACAATGAAGATAAAACATCTCAGTGCTCACTGAAGTTTAATAATTTTTTTTTTTTCTTGAACAGGCTCTGAACTGACCAGGCATCTTCTTCATTAGAGTTTGATTTCCCAGCCATTCGGACCCTTCCCTCAGTATCCAGGCAGAGGTGGCCTGTAAACAGTTTATGGCAGTGCTGTTTGGGGAATGAACACACCACACCAAACACAGCCCTCTGCAAACAGTCCCAATCTCTCTACAAAATGAACAGCCAATGTCTGGATATTACTTTTCGGGGGAAACGCTGATTTCCAGAGTACATATGAATGACATTTCTCTTTCTTTTTCCAATATTTTATTTCCAAAGATTTCCAAAGCACAGAGAATTCAAGGGATTCAACACCCTTGAATTCTATCATCACCCTATAATCAACACCCATATGCCACCACCTAGATTTGACAAATATTAGTATTTTTCCACCTCTGAAGTGCATACGCTGCATTATTTGAAGACACTGGGGGAGTTCTGCATGAAGGCCTTCGGCATGCTTGTCCTAAGCAGCATTCCCTTATATAGTCACAGTTCCGTTCCCTCACCTAAGAAAATGAGTAGTAATTGCACAACATAACCTATTTTTCGTTCCATGTTCAAATGTCCCGAATTGTCCCCAGAATGTCTTAGAGCTACTCAATGTTTGTTTGTTTGTAACCAGAATCTAATAACGTTTAATACAATGCATTTGGTTGTTAAATAATAAGTTATTTTTTTAAGTAATTCATATTACCTCAGGCACGTGGCTTAACATAGTGGAATATTTCTTACAAGTCTGTTATGAAAAACAAAAATCTTTTGCTCTACCTCATCCAATCCCCAGAGACAATGACTTTTGGCTTTTTTAACATTACTCTTCTGGAAGCTATCTCCATATTTCTGAATAACATGCTGGGCTTCTTGTTTGGTTGTTTGTGTGTTTGTTTTAATCAGTTTTGGACATTATCTGAGGTACTGTGCGGGCCGTAACATAGGTAAGGTTTTGGCTCCCTACACAATCCCACTATCATTCTCCCAATATTGGTACTTCCATCAAACAAATACAAACAACTATATTTACATTATTAAAACAGCGTCAAGGCAAACCTGGTCCTCAGCCAGTATGTGCTGATACAATTTACCAGCATCTACTCTAGCGGGCTGGTCTCTATGCCATGTAGGTTGCTAGTACTTTCTTTCTTGCGTAGCCCTTTGTTTTTCTTGGCATCTTCACTTACCTTTCTTTTCTTATGGCATTGCCTTCTTTGTTACTTCAATCCATCCTTTTAAAAATCCCCAGCATACCAGGCATTATTTTATGGAGTGCTCTTATTTCTTAGAGGTTTCCCCCGAGCTCTCCAGCTCCCTGTTCCAAGCTGGTCTTGTGGCTCCCAGGCCAGGCCCCAGCCATTATCTTGGGACTCCCTGGTGGCCACCTCAGGTGAGACCCACTGATTTCAGGGCTCTCACACCAGCATGTCTGCTTTATCCAACATCGAAGTTTAAAAGGAAGAAATCTAGTATCTTTCCTGGCTCTCCATCCTTTTTGGATGGCCTCCACCTCTTACCCCAGAAAGCACAGGAATCTTCTCTTTACCCATGCTACATCGAAATTTCACAATTATGTGCCTTCAAATGAGTCTTCTTCCACCTATTGCACTGGACATTAAATGTACCTTTCATTCCAGAGACTGTGTCTTCAGTCCTCCAGTTACAAAAAATATTCTTGGATGTTAGACCTCCTCAATTGTTCTTCTATCTCCCGTACTTTTTATCTCATATTTCCCAGGCATCTTGTTCATCTACTTTTTGAGAGATTCTCTTGGCTTTATCTTCCACTATTTCTATTGGTTTCTTTCTAAATTTCATCAATCCTTTTTCCCCTCAGCGGGCTCTTTCTTGGCCTCTAGTTGTTCCACTTCACAGTATCTTCTTCTTGTTTTATGTACACAATCTATTCTAGAATATTTCTATGAACACTAATGAAAGATTTTGAGGTTTCTTATTTGTTTGTTGCATTCCTTTCTGCTTCCTGCATTATCTGATTTCTCCAAAGTAATTTTTCCTGTTTATTTACTTTGGTCTACCTCTTTCATGCTGGATGTTTTCCAAAAATATCCTGACATCCTTGCTTACCCTTCCTTCCATATTTATGAGGGGTTGCTGAAAAGCTGGTGAAGTGCTCTATGTCAGCATGGATGACTTCAGACTTTTGAGGCAGAGATCTAGCAGGTACTTGATCTTTAGGGATGGAGGATTTCCTAAATGCCAGAATGTAAAGGTCTTTTCTCTGGGCCATTTAATTCCCACAGAGAAGAAAGCTCTAGCTTACTGCTGAGGGGACAGACACCTGGCAGTAGTAAATCTGCCCAAGTTTGGGAAGCAGATGACCATTCCATTTTCAGCTCCAGCCTCCCTGCCCTCCAGCACACCTGGAATCTCCAAGTCCCAAATCCCTCTGGGGGCTCCTGTGTCAAATCAACTTTCTTTTTGTCTATATCCCACCAGTATGCACACTCTGAGGTATGGCTCATTTGGCCATGAAATCCTGATTATTAATTATCCCACTTTTTTCTTCTAGAACGTTGTCAAAATCTCGTATCCTAAGATGGAGGATATTATTCTCTGTTACTGTTAGAAAAGCAATCTACTGTTCCATCTGCCATCTTTAAAAACTTGTTGATGGTTTTAGGAACACTGAAAATAAAAACAATTGGATTAATTAAACATACTCCTAATACATTTAAATAGACAATGATTTAAATCTTCTCACCAACACCAAAGGGATTACTACATTAAATTCCTCCTTTTTAAAACTTAGAAAAATAAATCGACTTCTTTTTTTACTTCACAATTTAAAACTGTTTATGCCTCCAAATAGTTCATAATAGAGAAACGATATAGGTTCACAAAACAGTAAAAATCCCTACTAATGGAATAATTCTACACTAAAATATCACAGCACTCTTGTCAAAATCTAAATAGCACAAATAATTTACTTAATTCTAGAAAGTATGTAGTGAGTGCTATAGAACTTTCTAGAACAGCTGAAGTTTAGCCACCATTTGTGAGCTTTTCAGTGACCTCAATCCCACTGAGGGCAATGTTCTACGAGATGAGTTGGCCTAATGCAAATGCCAACCTGTTTGACACTGAATCCATGACCTCCCAGATTATTAATGAATAGTAATTGTTAAGCAAAGCACAAAGGTATGATCAAGAATTTGTGACCACAGCAAATATACCAAGATGAGGAGTATTCTCTCTTTTATGCTTTTTCTAATTTTACATTAATTCCTAAATTTGATACATTTCAGATACAGTATATTTGATATGTATGTGTCTATTTATACACATACATATATACATATATACATTTGATATATATTTTTCTTCTAAATAAAACAATTATTTTTAAAAATTTGCCAGCGATAGCTCTCTCTGTATGACACATTTATTTCATGAGATAAAAATACAAACTACTTCTCCTGTCAAGAAGAAAAACAGACATTTGGGTAAATATTCTTTCTTCCAGGAGATGGAATTTAACTTCTCTGACCCCACCTTTTAGTGGCGGCTTTGTTTGGTGACTTAGAGTGGAATACTGGAAAGACAGAAAACAATTAACTTTATAGTGAGAAACATGGTGGACACTACTTCAGCCAGGTGATCAAGGTTAGCATCATTAGTGTTAAGTGACACTGACAGCATACATCCTTGATATGATGCCACGAGAAGGGCACTTTACTCCTGTTGTGTTCTTCCCTAAAACCCATAACCCAAGTCTAACCATGAGAAAAACCAGACAAATGCAAATTGAGGGACATTCTTCAAAATACCTGACCACTACTCCTCAAATTGTCAAGTCATCAAAAACAAGGGAAGACTGGGAATGTCACAGTCCAGAGGAGGCTAGGGGGACATGATGACTAAATGTAATGTGGTGTCCTGGATAGTTTCTTGGACCAGAAGACTGACACTAGGGAAAACTGGTGAACCCTAAATGAATTATAGTTAACAGTAATGTGTCACTATTGATTCTTTAGCTGCAACAATTATACCATTTTATCAGATGTTACTAATAAGGGACACTGGGTGCCAGGTATATGTATACAACCATATGTGTTTTCTTTGCAACTTTTCTGTAAATCTAAAACTGCTCTGAAATAAAGTCTAGGGGCACCTGCATGGCTCAGTCAGTTAAGCAATCAACTCTTGATTTTGGCTCAGGTCATGATCTCAGGGTTGTGAGATCAAGTCCCAAGTCAGGCTTCACGCTGGGGGAGCCTGATCAGGATTCTCTTTCCTGCTGCCCCTCCTCCACCCCCACATATGTGCTCTCTCTCTTTAAAAAATAAATAAAATAAAAAGTCTCTTAAAAATTTTCAAACAATTCATTCTCTCCCCTTTTATTAGTATTAAAATTGATGGAAATTTAATCAAAATCTGAGAAAGGAAATTAAAAATCTTCCACAGTAAAACTGCAATTACTCTGCCAATATGACCATATCATAATATTATGGTTAGGTGGACACTCACACACCTCTGGGGAAGTAAGGGAGGACTGCTTCTCCCTTTTGGGACAATCTGCATCAAAAGCCTCAGAAAGCATACTTGTGACCACAAAACTCCCCTTCTAAAATTATTTCCAAAAAAACTGATCCAAAAAAAAGGAAAACAGTTCGTGCACAAAGATATCCATCACAGCATTATTCCTGATCATCAATAATAGGAAACAACCCATATGACCAGCAACAGAGGACTGGGAAGTAAACAGTAATATTTACACAATAGGATATTGTGCAGCCAATAAAAACTGTACTATGTTTTTAATAATGTTGAAAAATATTCATTATATGAGATTAAATGAAAGGATATGAAACTGGACATTCTGCATGTTTCATATTATTTAGAAATATAGAGAAAAATAAAGGAAAAATATAAATATATTTATTAACATACATAGTCACTTTCTCTTTTATACTTTTGCTGAAAACTCTGAATTTGCCACACTGGGTATGTATTTCTTTTATAATAAAGTTATCTTCAAAAGATTTGCTAGTGCTTTCCTTTGTGTGGTTACACACGATTTTTATTTTCTTGTGCCTTTCTGAATTGTTCAAATTACTGTGTTAGCATGTGATACTTGAAAAACCCAACAGAATGTATAAAATGTTGGATTAGGTTTTTGTAATTCAATGCCTTGAGTAATAACACATGTTTTAGGAGAATAATTTTAATGACACTTAGTGATCTACACAGATAAAGTATGATGTTTGGGGGCTATGTATTTAGGAAGCACAATTTTAATTGAAGTGCTTTCAGAATACATTCTGTTCCTAATATCTAGTCACTAGTGTGTGCAATCGCATGGCTAACTGGGGTCCGCAGGTAAAGCAGGTGAGAGCAGGGGGTTGGGGGCAGTGGGGCTGGAGAGCATGGATGGGGAGGAAGTCAGAGAGAGAAAGGACAGATACACTGGATCGGAGGAGATGGGGAAAAAGAACAGAAGAACTAGAACAGGGAAGGGTGGAAGGATGGAACTGGAGCAAGGAGAAACAGGCAGAAAAGGAAGAGCAAAGCATGGACTTCTTTCAAATCTATCCAGTAGGAATTTGGAACTGACATGAAATAAACTCACTAAAGGGCAGTAACACAAGGTGAGAGATGTTCTTAATCAATAAACTAACAGGGTTCTGTCAGACACCTGTTTTGTTCAAAAATGTTTTAAAGCTGTAAGAAAATGTTCTGAGAGGCAACCATTCATGCCCCTGCCAGTCGGCAGGTAAGAGCGCTGTGCGTGTGGACATCCAGGCATCTCGGTGGCCAAGGGGGGGTCACACTGTTCATTCTGGCACCAGGCTCCCCTGCCACCGTCACTTCCTCTTCTTGGTCATTTGCTGTTGACCCCATAGCAAAAGACGGAGAAAGGTATACAAGTTTTTGAAAAGCATCTCTCCAAAGCCAGAGGGGTGTTGAACACAACTGTCAGCCCTTTTGGAGGCTTAGGGTTGCCAAAATCACTATTTCAAAAGCCTTTCTGGAAAAAAAAAATCAAAAGCCTTTCTGAATCATAAAGAAAGGAAAATTCTTACTAACCAAGTATTTTATGGATGTCTGATTTGTCAAGATACTAGTTTTTGGTCATATTTCAGTGATGAAGCTAAAACCATACTTTGCTAGCTTTTTCATTTTAGGTACATGAAAATGCAATACGTAATTACTGGACAGAATGCCTTCATCTTTGTTTTATAGAGTTTATGGTTTAGTATTGTTATTCTAACTAATTTAAAAGGTTTTTAATGTCTGTATGTTTAATTTTATAACATATTGTGGGTTTTAGCTATAATTTATTTGGTTCAAAAAAAATTTATTTGGTTCAACTGTTCCTAATAGGAAAACAGGATCCCACTTATTACAGTGATCAGGAACATTTAGTAGCATGATAAACTATCCAAATTAGGGCTTCGGTTTTTTTTTAAGGTTTACTTATTTATTTGAGGGTTGGGGGAGTGCAGAGGGAGAGAGAGAATCTTCAAGCAGACTCCCCTCTAAGCAGGGAGCCCAGCGCAGGGCTCCATCTCATGATCCTGAGATCATGACCTGAGCCAAAGCCAAGAGTCGGATGCTCAACCCACTGAAGCCACCCAGATGCCCCTACCCAAATTATTATATACTAAAATGCACACTGTTAAAAAGGAGACAGCTAGAAAACAAAATAGTATATACATGGAAGGCTAAATAAGGCTCTTCAAAGATATCTATATCCTAATTGCCAGAAATTGTGAATAAGTTAGATAACATGGGAAAGAGAACAAAAGAATGCTGATAGAATTAAGGTTTCTAATCAGAGATGGGAGATTAGCCTGGATTATCGGGGTGGGGGCTGATGTAATCCAAAGGATTATTACAAATGGAAGATGGAGCTAGTGAGAACTAGAGAGACGGCAGTGTGAAAAAGACTTGGCCCAACATTGCTGGCTTTGAAAATGGAGAAATGAGGACATAAACCATGAAAGTGACTTCTAGAGGCTAGAAAAAGCAAGGAAATAGTTTAATCCTCAAATCTGCAGAAGGAATGCAGCCCTGCTGACACCTTGCTATTGGTTCACTGAGACCCATGTCAAATTACTGACCTCCAGGAACTGTAAGATAATAAATCTGTGTTGTTTTAAACCACACGTCTTGCAGTAATCTGTTAAAGCTGCAACAGGAAACTCACACAATATGCTTCTATACATCAAGTGCAAAAGGAGAGATGGTGCCAGCAGCTAGAATTGGAGTGCCAGCTCTAAATAAGAGAGGATTACCTAAATTTAGATGAAAGCTAGTATCCAGCCCTGAGGTTGATGCAAAGGGCTAATTTTGCTCCCTGGAAATTGTAGCTACTTGGTTCAGACCAAAGAGTTTAAAAGAACTTTTAAAAAGAGGCCACTGTAATCACCTTAAAACAGTTACCAGTAGGAGTTCATCTCAGCCTGGGACTTTCTGCCAAATCAGCACAAAGAAAATGTCAAGTATCTTAGAGTAGAAATATAGTTCTCTTCCCATTGAGAAGAAAATTAGAAACAGATGGCACTGAGGTATTTAGTTGTCTTTCTAGATGTCTTAACATAGGATTTGGGACTCTGAGGAGGGGTGAATGGAATAATGTAAGGCAATCAGGAGATGCAGAGTCTTATCCCAGTATGTGACCTCATGCAGTCACTGAATCTCCTGGGCCTAAGGCTTTTCAGATGAGAAATGAAAATTATAATACCTGCCCTGTCTTCTTCCCATGGGCATAGTGAAAGGCAAATGAAGCTCTATCCATGAACCTGCAAGTAAAACGTATGCACATCCCTTTATCATTTTCAGCTGAAAAATTGCAATGACTTATTTTGCTGCAAATCACAATTATGCTTTATAATGGTTTTCTTTCAAATTAACTCATGCCTGGGGTGGTGGGTGGGCATTTTTTAGTAATGTGACAGCCCATCTGAAAAAGTTTCATCTATGGAAAGCATGAGCTCATGGTTTTAAATGCATTTTCATTCCAAAGGTTCCAAAGAGACCTTCCCAGAACAGTCTGTTTGACCTTAAGGGCGTTAAGGAGGAAACAGTCTTATGCACTGGGATCTGGTTGTTTCCAACCATGAACTGAGTATAGGAAAATCTGAAATCTGTAGGGAACAAGAGATCTCATTCGGATCAAGTTTCAGTCTTCCTGGAGTCCCCTGGGAAATGGCAGGGACATTGCTGAATCTTTTCTCACTATTTGTAACTGGCACACTGATGTACACTGTTTGGGGGGAGGGGAGTCTTCAACTGTCTGTGATTCAGCTTCTCCCAGGACACATTAGGAACTTGAAATAAATCCATCTCTCACTGATTTTATGTGCCCAGCTTTACCTGGGGTTTTGTGGCAATATAAAAATGGTTTAAACGGTGTTTCTCAAATCTGTCTGAAATATACGTTCAGAAAAACTCAGTGGTCTAAGTAGAGTCCCCTTTGTGGAGGTCTAGGGGGAGATCATTGAAATCGTGGTTTTTTTCTTTTTTTCAGGGTCCTTGCCTTTAAATTCTGCCCCTGTCCCCTTGCTCCAGACACAGATACACTTCTCGTATCATCTTCTAGAAAGCCCTTCCTGATCATCCAAACAGAAATGTAAATAGCTCCCACCATAGCACTCCCTATCCACTCTACCTTAATTTTTCTCCATAGCACTTATTTCATACTGTATATACATAGGGATATATTTACCAGTTTAATATCATCTAATGTCACTCTCCACACTACAATGTCAGTTCCATGAGGCAAGGAGTTCTTATCTAGTTTGTTCAATGCTGTATCACCATTGCTTAGAATCTGGCCCAACACCTGGTAAGTGTTCAACACATATCTGTTCAGTGACGAATGTTGAATAACTGATGCTTAAATCCATAATTAGATCATTATTCCTTTGGCTTCAAGTGAATAAGGAACTTGTTTCTTCAAAATTAATTAAAATAACTTTAGAGGAAATATCTTACTAAGTTTTCAATCTGTCTGAATTAATGGCCCTCAGTCCTTTCTTGGGATCAGATCCTGATAAATCACAGGAAAACAAGATCAGAGCCTCAGTGGTTAAGTAGAGAGGCATTCACCAAGACACTGAGTCTCGTTCTGTATGATATTTTCCTCTTTTTTATTTTCTTGTATATTCTAAATGTCCTAAAGTAATTAGTTTTTATTACTAAAAATTTTAACTAAAATATAAATATCCATCTGGCAAAAATAGGTACACAGAAGAGGGTTTCTAGTTTCCCATTATGCATTTAAGGACCTAAGAAGCCATCATGCCATCTTAGCAAGTAAAAACTTCAACAGACTGAAAAATCAACAACTCTTCTTAGATGCATAAAAGAGAGGAGGACATAGGGCAAACAGACTGGTGAATGCAGAGAGCAGCTTACCAGAACACTCACGAGTGGAAACCATCATGGAAACCAAAACTGGGAAAAATGAACTATAATTCTGAACACACTACTGGAGGCTCAGCATAGACACAACTCTGAGAATTAACAACAAGGGGACTCATTTATAAGAGGTCCTACAAAACTGAGATCTACCTTCAGAAACTTGGCCAAATTCACACAATAAATATCAGAGGGAAAAATCACCTCATTCTTCTGGCAGGAGGAGAGCAAAAGGAACCATCTTGAAACACTCCAGAAAGAACACTACGTTCTTCACAAAGCCTGCCTTCAGAAGAAACTAGTTAACCAGAGCCTAATCTGCTTGGGTATTATCAGAGACTGACTTACCTGGGGGAAAGGAAATACCCAACTCCAGTCCATTTAAGCAATCTTGTCCCATCTCAAGGGGAGAAAAAAACTGAGAATTTCCTCTGAAGTTCACAGCCCAGAGGCAAGGTTCACTAAAACACTGAGACCTAATAATAGGACTACAGAACACCTTCCCTTCCCCTAAACCTTACTACTGCATTACTAAAGGCCTATTTATGGCAGTTCCTTTTATCTGGTGTATCATATCACCTATTAAGAAAAAATTACCCCCCCAAATGGTAACTCTGTGAGAAGATGGATATGTTAATTAGCTTGATTATAGTAATCATTCCACTGTGCATAACAAAACATCATGTATGAACATACACAATTTTTCTTAAAAAAAATTACAAAGCATACCAAAAGGCAAGAAACACAATTTGAAGAGACAGAGCAAGCATCAGAACCAGACATTGGCAGGGATGTTGAAAGCATCATACCAGGAATTTAGAACAAATATGATTAATGTGCTAAGAGCTCTAATAGATAATGAAGACAGAATGCAAGAACAGATGGGAAATGTAAGCAGAGAGAGGGAAATCTTAAGAAAGAACAAAAAAAATTGTTGGAGATCAAAACCACTATAACAGCAATAAAGAATGCCTTTGATGGGCTTATTAGCAGATGGGTCAGACCTGAGAAAAGAATCTTTGAGCTTGAGAATATATCAATAGAAACCTCTAAAACTGAAAATCAGAGAGAACAAAGACTAAGAAAAAAAAAAAGAACAGATTATTCAAGGACTGTTGGGGCAACCATAAAAGCTATAACTTACCCATAATGGAAATACCAGAAGGAGAAGAAAGAAAGAAAAGAAGAAATATTTGAAATAAAACTGACTGAGAATTTCCCCAAATTAATTCCAGAAACCAAGCCACAGGTCCAGGAAGCTCAGATAACACCATGTAGGATAAATGCCAAAAATACTACATCTCAGCATACTAGGAGGAAAAAAAACTTGATAAAAAGTATCTATAAAAATCATACAACTAACATCATACTTAATAGTGAGAAACTCGAAGCTTTCCCACTAAGATCAAGTACAAGGCAAATATACTCTATCTTACCACTGCTTTTCAACATTGTACTGGAAGTTCTAACTAATGCAAAAAGACCAAAAAAAAAAAAAAAAGACCAAAACAAACAAACAAAACCCAAACCAAGGAAAGAAAGAAGGGAGGGAGGAAGTAAAAGGTATACCAATTGAGAAGGAAGAAATAAACTGTCTTTGTTTACAGATGATATGATTGTGTACATAGAAAATACAAAAGAATCAACAAAAAACCCTCCTGGAACCAATAAGTTTTATAGCAAGGTTGTAAGATACAAGTTAACATACAAAAGTCAATCACTTTCTTATATACCAGCAATTAACAGATGAAATTTGAAATTAAAAACACAATACCATCTATATTAGCACCCCAAAATTAAATACTTAGGTATAAATCTAATAAAATATGCAAAAGAAGGTATACAGGGAAAACTACAAAACTCTGATGAAGGAAATAAAAAACTAAGTAATTGAAGAGATGGTCCACCTTCATGGATAGGAAAACTCAATATTGTCACAATATCTGTTCTTCCCAACTTGGCCTATATATTCAGTGCAATCCCAATCAAAATCCCAGCAAATTATTTTGTGGATAACAACAAACCAACACTAAACTTTATATGTAGAGGAAAAAAAAACCCTCAGAATAACCAACACATTATTGCCGAAGAACATAGAGGACTGACACTACCCAACTTCAAGCTTCATTATAAAGCTACAGTAATCAAGGGACGCCTGGGTGACTGGTTGGTTAAGCACCTGCCTTCACAGCTCACGTCATGATCCCAGGGTCCTGAGATTGAGCCGCTCAGCAGGGAGTCTGTCCCTCTGCCTCTGCCCCTGCTCATGTTCCCTCCTTCTCCCCCTCTCAAATAAAGAAATAATCTTTAAAAAAATGTTTTCTGAATCACATTGCTTCAAAAGATGAAGAGCTAATTTCATCCCACTGGGTCAGGCACCTTTTGCTGCCAACTGACTTCTTTATTTTTATAGCTCTCTCCCGAGCTTTGTCTGATAAATGTGGAAGAGGTCTTTCCCCTTCTCATCGCCAGCAAAATTTCAGGAGTTACTGAAGTCATGCACCAGGAGTAATATCATCAGAGAATCTCAGTGGTGGGACAGCAGAGGTTTCCAGGTAAAACTCGAAGTTTCCAGGTAAAAACCTCCTTCTCTTTTCTTCTGTATTTTTTACTTTCACCAAGAATACTGTGGTGGCAGATACAGAATACTCGCTGCAGTAATGCAATAGGAACAGCAAATGTTCTCTGAGATCAAGTCAACATTTCAGCCATGGCCACAGACATTTAGCCTCTCAGACTTTATGCTCTAAGGTTACAAGATGGACAGTCTCGATTCACATATGCAACAAATAAAATTTTTTTAAAACTTGACTTAGTAGTTAAAAATTCCCCACCAAGAAAAGTTTAAACCCAATGACTTCCCTGGTAAATTCTATCAAGTACTTAAGAAATAATACCAATCCTATACAAACTCTTTCAGAAAGCAACATAGAAGGTAAAATCTCCCACCTTTTCCTGAAGCCAGTATTACTAGGATATTAAAGTTAGCAAACACAATAAAAAAGAATAGAAAAATTACAAGTCAATTTTTAAATATGTGTGCAATATTTATACCCTGAAATCTATAAGACATCACGAAATTAAAGAATTTCTAAATACTTGAAGAGATAATACCATGTTCAAGGACTGAAAACACAGTTTTGAGAAATTCTCCCCAAACTGATCTATAGATATAACACAATCCCTATCAAAATTCTGGATGCCCTTTTTTTTTGTAGAAAATTATCAGTTGATCTTAACATTTATGTTGAAATGAAAAATACCTAGAGTAGCCAAAATAACTTTTATAAAGAAGAACAAGGTTGGAAATTTACTACCTAATTTCAAAACTTACTGTAAACTACCATAATCAAGACAGTGTGGTATTGGTGTAAGGAAAGATATATGTACATCAATGGAAGAGAAGTGAGAGCTCAGAAATTAACCCTTACTCTTAAGTCAATTAATTTTTAGTGAAGTAACCAAGGCAATTTAATGGGACATGACAGGGAAAAGGGGAAAAAGGAAATGGAGCTGAGACCATTGGATATCCACATGGAAAAGAATAAAGATGGTACTACGTCACACCATATACAAAGTTTAATTCAAAATGGATCATAAGCCTAAATGCAAGGGCTAAAGCTTTTTTTTTTTTTTCTTTAAATCCTTGCAACCTTGGATAAGGCAAAAAAATTCTTACGTATGACACCAAAAGCACAACACATAAGAGAAAAATTAATAAAATGAACTTCAGCAAAATTAAAATTTTTTCTCTTCAAAAGATCTTTTAGAAAAAGAAATGACATGACAAACAAGGAGGGAGAAAATATTTGCAAAACATGTATCTGATAGAAGACTTGTATTCAGTATATTCTTACAATTCAATAAGAAGACAAACCAATTACAAAATGGGCAAAAATATTTAAACAGACACTTTTATATAACGATATGACTTGGAGCCCTTGGGTGGCTCAGTCAGTTAAGTGTCTGACTCTGGTTTTAGCTCAGGTCGTGATCTTGAGATTGAGCCTCATGTCAGGCTCCATACTCCACACAGAGTCAACTAAGGTTTCTCTCTCCCTCTGCCCCTCATTTCACACGCGCGCTCTCTCTCAAATAAATAAATAAATCTTTTATTTTATTTTTTTAAAAGATTTTATTTATTCATGAGAGACACACACACACGCACACACAGAGGCAGAGACACAGGCAGAGGGAGAAGCAGGCTCCACGCAGAGAGCCCGACACGGGACTCGATCCAGAGTCTCCAGGATCAGGCCCTGGGCTGAAGGGGGCGCTAAACAGCTGAGCCACCTACATAAATCTTTAAAAAAAATAAAATAAAAAGATATTACTTGCCACCGAGCTTCCAAAAAGATGTTCAACTCCATTAATTATTAGGGGAATGCAAATTAAAACCATAATTATACAGCATACATACCCATTTGAATGGTTATAATCTCAAAGACTAGCAATGCCAAGTGTTGGCTAAGACTTGGAGAAATTACAACACTCGTATATTGCTGGTAGGAATCTAAAATAGCAAAGTTATTTGGGAAAACTGGCAGTTTTCCAAAAGACTAAACATATACTCTTCATACAACCAAACAATTCCACTCCCAGGTATCTACTCAAGAGAAATGAGAGCATAGAGTCACCCAGGACTTGTATGCAATATTCACAGCAACATCATTTAAAGTAGCTGAAAGCTGGAGGTCAAAGCTGGCAATAATCCAAATATCCATCAACTAGTCAATGGATAAACAAACTATATCAATACAATGGAACACTGTTCAGCAATAAAAAGAATGAGCCACTAATATACGCAACAACACAGATGAACCTCAAAGATATTACGCTAAGTGAGAGACGCCAGACAAAAGATTGCATCTTGCGTGATTCCATTACATGAAATTTCTTTAAAATGCAAATCTTGAGAGACAGAGAATACTTTTTTGCCTGGGGCCATGCTGGGAAAGGGAACTGCCTGCAAATAGGCATGAGTGAACTCTTTGGGGTGATAGAAATATTCTAAAAAATGTATTGTGGTGATGATCCCACAATTGCTAAGTTTACTCAAAAATCACTGAACTGTATATACAGTTAACAGCGGGTGATTTGCATTTGATGGTATGCAAATTATACCTTGAAAAGCTATTGAGAAACATTTCCTAAAAAAAATATCCATTCTTCTGGGTCAGTGGTTCTCCAATGAGGGTAGGTAGTGGGGCAGGGGAGGAAGACAGGAAGCAGCATATTAACACTTAAGCAGGTTTCTTCTAAACACACATATTTGTTCCTCTGTACAGTTTAATACCAGAAATCAAAGAATATCATCATCTATTATGGGGAGATCTATACAGTTTGCAAATGAGTGATGACTACAGGCAATTCTTTTTTAAAAAAAAAAGATTTATTTATTTATTTATTTATTTATTTATTTATTTATTTATTATAGACATAGAGAGAGAGAGAAAGGGAGAGAGAGAGAGGCAGAGACACAGGAGGAGGGAGAAGCAGGCTCCATGCAGGGAGCCCGACATGGGACTCAATCCTGGGTCTCCAGGATCGCGCCCTGGGCCTAAGGCAGGTGCTAAACCGCTGAGCCACCCAGGGATCCCCGACTCAGGCAATTCTGATATGCATTACCGCACACACACATACTCCTGAGACCCTCCTCTTGACCAGACTGGGTCCCAGGAATCCATGTTTTCAATAAGCAAAATGACTGATTCTTGTGATCACAAGTTTAAGAGACACTGCCCGTGGTCTACAATGCCAGAAAGCTTCAGTATTGTGGCAGGGCACAGTGGGATTAACAGGACTCTGGGAAGACCCATTTTCTGACCCTCTTTCCATCATATCTATGCAGTCCACCGCCAGTGCCAGACACCAGGGATTGCAAACACCCATTTGATCCTAATGAATTAAACCAACAATTAAAATTCCCAATTCCTCCACCTTTGTAGCGATTCTGGTTCACTGAAAGGGATCCTTCTTAGCTCAACACCTAAAAAGGCCAACCATTTCATTATGATTATGACCTAATCACAACCATTACACACACTAACCATGAAATAATCTGCTGACTTTATGCCTCGGTGTGGTCCTCTATGGCTGAAAAGCACTTTAGGCCTTTTCAATTCAGTTAAAAGTAATGTTTTTTTCTTTGAAACATCTTGCCATTCCTTAGGCAGGAGGAGTCTCCCATCCCTGGGAGAACATAGGAAACATTTAAAAATCAGCATTGGCAGTCACCTCCTACTGTTTGATTTTACTGACTGACAGATTGACAAAAAAAAAAAATCAGGTTGCTAGAAATAAAGGCTAAAGATTTCTAATTTTTTGAAAAAGGACAGATTTGTAGCAGAGGGATCATGGGGACTTCAATAAAATTAAGGTAACCATCCATCGAAGGGTTGCAGCCAGCATTACACATGTCAGCAAGGCCCCTAAATCTGTCTAGCGAATTGCCTGGAACTCCTACCATTGCTAGCACTTGTGGATTGTGAACCATCCTTAGGAAGGCCTGTCTCCTGGTTCCCATCCCAGCCGCCCACATCCTTGCTCCTTCCACATCCCAGTCCCGGGGGAACCCTCAGGCATGACTGCTCCTAGGAATCACTACTGCATCATTGTGTGGGCTCACATAAGAGTCTCCCCTATATAAAAGGGAGTGAGTTTTCTCCAGATACTTAGAGGCACAGGGAAGCAGGACAGGGAACAGCGCTGTTTTCTCCTGACTCTTCCACATGAATTAAACAGACACTGAGCACCTACCATGTGCAAGGGAGTGTTTCAGTGCCAAACAACTGAAGACCAATGTGGAGGCTGAGAAAAATTAAGGCCATTCCACCTCAAGTTTAGCATTAGCACAAGTACAGCCATTTTAGGCCCCTGGGAATAAGAGCTGAACTTTACAGGAAAAACTGCAGAATGTCCTAGGCAGGGAATCCTCTATCGGAGAGACATTAAAGCACAGAATGCCCCTGGCAGAGAATCCCATATCAGATCTTAAGAAACTCCCCCACTATTTCCCCCATATTGGAATGGAAAAAATTCCTCCACCCCTTGTAAAAATCCCCTAGACCAGCCCATAAAAAACCCAGCTGTAACCCACTTCGCGGTCCAAGCCCCTGCTCTGCTGTATGGAGTATACTTGGACCCAAGCTCGAGCTGGTAAATAAACCCTCGTGTATTTGCATCGGTGTGGGCTTCTTGGTGGTTTCTCAGATTCGCAATCTTGGGCACAACAACAAATAGAACACAGTCCCTGCCACCAAGGAGCTCCCAGCCTCACTCAACAGGATGGAAATGGTGACCCTTGGTCACCCTTAATCAAGATGATCCCATAAGGATGCCAATTAATTCCAGAACAGATGGGCGCCCCTGTCCCTGCCTTGATCGCCAGCTAATGGCTGCAGAGCATGCCCAGAACCTCGCACTGCAATCTGTTCTGGGACAGACACCTGCCCGGGGGTGGCTCCTCTGAACAGCTTCAGTGACTCCTATCACTCAAGAGACGTAACAGACCCTGGAATAACGTACCTGCAGCCAAAACAATCAAGCAACACTGGGAGAGGTCTGGAGCTCTCTCTCTCCCTCTCACTCTCTCTCCCAATCTAGCCAATAAATAACTGCATATCCAAGGTCATAAATGTATTAGATTTCCTAATGACTCACTGGAATGGTATGAAAATGTACCACGGAGGGAGGAAGAGGGAGGGAAAGAGTGGAAGGAAGGGAAGGAGGAAGGGAAGGCAGGAAGGAAAAGTAGGAATCTAAAATATACCCGGCAGAAGTGTACACAAAAAAGCAGATGTTGCCTTTCTCTACTTGGTAGTTCATGGGATTGCATTTTCCAGGGCATCCAGGTGAGGTGGCGGGGAGACAAATGGGGCATGATTGGGAGACAAACCAGAAGCAGGTGCACCAGGCAGCTATTCTGAACTTCTCCAGCTGTGAGATGATCCTTGCATTACGGCCTTAAAGGAAGGGAAGGGCTATTTAAGAGGAGCAGGTGTCTCTCACCTACGCACACCAATACGAGAGAGCCCCACTTGACATTTGCGGACACTTCAGTGCCCAAGGCCCAAGGCCCCTGCGGTGTCCCCACTCCATCCTACAGATACAGCAACCCAGTTTCCTCTGAATCCTCAGACTGTTTCCACGGCACTCGGCCAGGAGCTTCTTCACTCCCAGGAGCCTGCAAAGTCCTGCTCTCAAAGAGGGAAAAGCCAGCTCACTGCAAACATGATTCAGGGCACAAAGTCACAGACGCACACACCGCTCACTCAGGATCATGCGAGTCCCGTAGCAGAAGCACAGAAGCGTGGGCTCTGTAAGGAAACAGCCGGGATCTATGGGCACGTGGGAGGTTTAGTAGGTTGTGCCCATCGTGTGCGTTCCCTGCGGCACAGAAAGGCCACATGGGCCGAGCAGGGGGACGTGCCCCGCGGGGACATCGTGCACTGTGGACCCAGACCCTGAGCCAACCAAGCCGCGGCTGGCACTGCCACACGCTTGTCCCCCGGCCGAGGCCGGGCCAGGCCCCGACGGAGGCAGGCACAGAGTGGCCCTTGCCATCTCGCCTTTACTCAGGCAGAAAGAGCCCAGGGTGGCTTCTGGGGCCCTAAGGGGGTCCCCGAGCCTCCCGCAGGGAAGCAGGGATGCGGCCACAGGGAGGGAGCCGCAGTGGCCCGGGCGGCATGTGGGCCACAGTCCCAGCGGCCTGAAAAGAAACGATGCACGTGCCAGCAGCAAGCCTCCCGACGCCCTGTCGCTGGCATTTCACGCCTGTGCTTGGCTTCCCTCTACCTTGAAATCTCTCGGTGCTCCTGACTGACTGACTCCAGGGGACATCCATGCTCCGGCCCTGCAGCTCCGCTGGCTTTGCAGCCTCCGCCCTCTGGCTGGCCTGCCCTCGGGCCTCCCTGCAGCTGACCACAGGGCCGAGCTCGCGGCTGCAGGATTTGCAAGCAAATCTCAGCAGCATGTCATTTCACACCAAAATCACACTATGAATCTTGTAAAATTATGGACATTTTTTAAAATTATGGACATTTTCAAGTATAAGCACTATGCCTTTATCACACCTACCAAGGGTAAAAAAAAATTATAATAATCTCCCAATTTTTTTAATAAAGATTTTATTTATTCATGAGAGACACACACAGAGAGAGGGAGAGAGAGGCAAAGACACAGGCAGAGGGAGAAGCAGGCTCCATGCAGGGAGCCCGACATGGGACTCGATCCCAGGTCTCCAGGATCACGCGCTGGGCTGAAGGCAGTGCTAAACCGCTGAGCCACTCAGGCTGCCCTAATCTCCCAATTTTTTACAAAATTGCAATTCGCTCAAAAATGGTCTCTTTACAGTTCATCTGTTCAAATGTGGTGCAGAGAAATTCCACACTTGGCATTTGGTTGTTTTGTCTCTTCTGTTTTATCCTACTGCAGGCCCACCCACCTTTCCCCCCTGCCATTCGCTGGGTGCAGAAACCAGGTCTATTATTCTATAGGATGTTCCACATTCTGAATCTGTTTGCTTCCCTGTGGTTTTCTTTTTTTACCCCCTGTGGTTTTCCTTAATCTTGTTTTCCAATAAACTGGTTAACTAGATTGATTAGATTCAGGTTTGTGGCATGCTTGTGTATGCATATATACGAGTTTGTGTGTAAGTATATATATATATACCTATGTATACACATGTATTTGGATCAAATCAAGTTTCTAGCTCCATGTACAGATGTGCATATGCGTATTGATACATATCTGTGGATAAACAGTAGATATCAGCTTCCTTTATAGACATATGAAAGAATTCTTCCTATAAACAGGAATACTTCATAGGTTGTGCTGGTGTTCTTTTAGATTTTATTTACTTATCTGAGAGAGAGAGAGAAAGAGAGAGAGAGAGAGAGATTGTGCATGAGTGGAGAAAGGGGCAGAGGGAGAAGCAGGCTCTCTACTGAGCAGGGAGCCCAATTCAGGGCTCCAAACCCAGGACCCTGAGATCATGACCTGAGCCAATGGCAGATGCTTAACCAACTGAGCCATCAAAGCACCCCACAGGTCGTACTGTGTTCTTCCTGCTGCATCATACCTGGAGGTGTCCCTGACATCTGTCTCCCACATCTAGTGATACTAACATTTTTTAAAGAGATTTTATTTATTTACTCATGAAAGACACAGAAAGAGAGAGGCAGGGCCATAGGCAGAGGGAGAAGCAGGCTCCATGCAGAGAGCCTGAGGTCGGATTCGATCCCAGGACTCCAGGATCACGCCCTGGGCCAAAGGCAGATGCTCAACCATAAGCCACCCAGGCATCCCATGATACTAACATTTATCAGAGGCTACTTGGTGATTACAATCCCTCCATTGTAAAGTGTGAGCTCAGACACTCATGATGAAAGCAAACCATGTCCAGATCTGAAAGCATTTCAGGAGATGGAGGCCAATGCCTCTGGCTTATTCTCTGTCCCTGATCCTCTTGCCCACCTGACCACAGCTTCTCATGTGCACAGCAGTACAGCTGGCATACGGCCTCTGGCTTCCTGCAAAAATTATCTTTCTACAAGATACTGGGTTGAAATAACCCACAGAAAAAAAGAAGAAAAGAAAAGAAATAACCCACAGGCATGATCAGGAGTTTTAAAATCTTAAACTACACAAAGAAAAGGGCCTGGGCAGCATAGAGTACTGAAAAGTGTGAGATCCTGAACCTGATTCTGATGTCCACAACTGAATTTATTATCATATATATTATATATATTATTTATAATATAATAATATAATATAATATATTTATAATATATTATTTATTTATATATAAATTTCCAAACTGGGCTCTTTTCTAAATGAATCTCAAAGTCTGGTACTCAGCAAGATAGTACCAGCAATTATTGTTTATTGCATGATCTTGGGCTCTACCATAGAGGGAGTAGATACAACCTGACCTCTTAGACTGGTAGAGAGAAAAGACACCTATAAAAACTGACCAAGACCAATCACGGAGTGCTACATTATTAGGCATCAATAATGTTTATATGTTTATGCTTATATGGGACAAAATCAACAATGTTAGGCCTCTTGGGGTGGGGCAGGGGGTGAAACTCAGAAGGAACCTTGAAGGAAGGATAGAATTTTAAAAGTGGGGAAGGAGAAATATAAAACAAGAGGAACAGCTGGATTGAAGGCCCAGAGAAAGACATGGCAGAGGAGAAGAAATATTTGGGATTGATTGAAGGAGAAGGAACAGTCAGAAAAGTGAAAGATTAGTGTGGAAAAATGCTAATACATCATCAGCCTTAGTTGTCTTCAATAAACTCAATCCTCATAATCAGGGGGAGGAGTTGACTAGATGATCCTTCAGCCAAGCACAGTCATTCTCTAGCTCAATGCACAATGCACTTGCTTTCCCTCTGATCTCTAACCCAAGGAGTCATAACAAATGCATTATATATGAGGATGGATGGATAGATAGCACACACACAAACACATGTCAGGATGTGTCACAGACTTTGGAAAGTTTGAAGGAGGGACACCTGGGTGGCTCAGCAGTGAGCATCTGCCTTTGGCTCAGGGCGTGATCCCGGTCCCGGGATCGAGTCCCACATCAAGCTCCCTGTGAAGAGCCTGCTTCTCCCTCTGCCTGTGTCTCTGCCTCTCTGTGTGTGTCTCTTGTGAATAAATAAATAAAATCTTAAAAAAGAAAATAAAAGAAAGTTCAAGGAAAGACACGTAAGTGTCTTCAGAGGAGTCAAAGAAAAATTGCCATAAGAGAAGAGCCTCCACTTTCTCCTTTGAGCATCTTCATTATTTAAAAAGAGTAGAATCAAGGGCACAGGAGCAAGCAAGACAGCATTGGCCTGGTGAACGGGGAAAAGCCTGGAAAGATTCTGGTTTCTTTGGCTCCATCCTGGTGCAAGAGGCGATGCTCACCCTGCTGTACTGCCTTTCCTCTTTCTAGTACAGCCACTCAATTAAGTAAATCAGATATGGCAGGTCCACTGGCACTGGAGACAGCAGTGCATAGGGAGCAGCCAACAGTCTAGCTGACATCCTTCCTATGCTCCGTTTTCCTCTGGATCTGCCACTGCAGGCAGCACATGGGTAGCAGAAGGAGCAGCAGCAGCCACAACAGACGTGTTTCAGCAGCCTCTGGCCTGGCAGGCAACTGAGGCCCACATACACACCTGAGCAGCGTCCTCAGTTGTCTAAAAGGGGCCAGTGGGAGAAATATCAGGCTCCACAGCTTGAGGGAAGAGCAAGGAGGCAGTGCACTCTCCAACTCGACGAATCACATCTTGAGCTGTCACCTGTAAGGAATTTGCTCCAAAAATAGCCTCCCTGTGGCTTGAAATATTCTTAAATGGACAACTGCCTGACCATGTCCATTTCCTTCCAGAGAGGCCATGATTTACATTTCTTTTAGTCATTACAAAGTTCTAAACATTCAAAAAAGATGCTTGAAAAGTGTGGTACTTTCAAGCAGCTATCACAACAACACACTTCCATGTACAGCAACATCTGGATTTTATTTGGAAACTAAATGCACAGCACAGGAAGGTTGGGAAGAATTTTCTCTATTTCTGGTCCTAAAGCAAGCACCATATTCACAAACTTCTAAAGCTCCTGGCTGATATTTCTAGTGTAGAGGTAGGGGGGCTGGGATGAGGGGGCCAGAGGGAGTGCACAATGTTCCTCTCCCTCAAGGTCAGTAGAGCTGCTTTGGCCCAAATAAGGAGGGCTCTAAAGTTTGCCGCGGCTGCCCCCACTGATTCAAGTAAAGGCTGAAAAGAATGAAGGAACCAAGAACCTTAGGCCAACTGCCTCAATAACGATGAAATGCTGGAGAAACAACAGCAACAAAGCCCAGGAAAAACATCTAGAAACTTCATCTGGAGTACCACACTCTGGACTAGAATCCTGCCGATAGCTCCATTATGACAAATAGAACCTTCTTGAGCACACAGAGAACCCCCAGGACCCACAACATTTTCTCCACTGTTGGTGCAAGAGAAAAACTTACATAAGTGCTCAAAGGTAGAGGTACCATGATGTTGCCTACAGCATTATTTGTAACATCTAAGTGTCCCATCAATAAAGACATCAATAGCACAACAGACTACAGTGGATATGCTACGTGGTAGCTACACAGAATGTGCCAGTAGAGCATGGCTGCAACGTCTGTCCTATTCACTCCTGCACCCAGTGTGGAGCCTGGCAAATGGCAACCTGGATTCATGAAAAAGTAAATGGAATGAACACACCACTGTGCCAACTTTAGAAGAGACAAGATTTTTATATACTGACATGGAAAGATGTCGAGGTATATTGCTGCATGAAAAAACACCAAATCAGTGAGTGGTATGGCTCCATTTTCATTATTAGTGATACACATACATTAATTTCTTTATATATTTTTCTTAAAATTATTTATGTGCATATAGCTACATAGTGTTTACACACACCTGTAGTACCGATAACGGTGTGGCTCGCTGATATCCAGTACTCCTCTCTTTCCGGGCACGTGGAAAGCTGAATTTCCTGGCCCCCCTGTGGGGCCACAGGTCTAGTTATGGCCAAGGAGTTGTGAGCATACATGACATATGTCACTTCCAGGCCACAGCATTTACATACCAGCATGTACTTCAGAGCAATCTTCCCTCTCCCATGTTTTCTTGAAAGTATTTGTTGCGATCAAGCCTCCGGCCACTTGGATTCTGGGATGACTATGAAGAGCAGATCCCCTGGTCAATATCATATAGCATGAGAATGAGAAATAAACTTCTGTTGTGGTCAGTTGGGTTCGGGGTTATTTGTTACCGCAGCATAATCTAACCTATTTCTGACAACTACAAAACACACACACACACACACACACAGATACACTAGGCTCTGAGTGCAGGTATACACAGATGTGTATATGTGTACAAATATATGTGTATGGATACACACATGCAAGTATCAACATGCATACAAAATTTGTAAAAATAAACAACAATCAGGTAAGGTGGGAGATTAAGGAGGGAGCTTTCAATATGTATTTTATGTAATTATTTTAAAAATCCCTTTACACTAAACATGGTCTCTTTTGCAACTAGCAATTTGGACAACCATCTGCTCTTGACTTGTCCAGGTGTAAGGCTAAACCAGCCAAGGACGATCTCAAGCTGTAGATGTCTTTCAGTTTCTGATGTCTTCACCTCCTGGCATCAGGTGGTATATGATTCCTGGGAATCATTTAACTGAGTGGGTTAAAATGGAAGGAAGCTTTCTCCCTGAACTCATCTAGGCAAAAGTGAGATCTGAGAAGCCTGTCTTCCCCTCGGTCAGCTGTCTCTTCTGTGCTCTTCCTCTTCTCCGTTCTCTCTTTTTGTACCAGTCTATCATCCCTACTTCTAAGGTACCCGAATATCTTCCTGCTATGCTTCTCCTCCAGCCCCATCAAAATCTCCAGCAGCATCTTGCTCTGTGCCATTGATTCCCAATCTTGGCTGTGCTTGGAAGTTACCTGAGAAGCCTTAAACCATCCCAGTGTCCATGTTGCATCCCAACCAGATGAACTCAACTTCCTAGAAGTGGGTAGCTTCCCCAGCTTTTCAAGTGCTTTTAACATGCAACCAAGGTTGAGAACTGGCTTAGAGAAAGGAGCTGATGGAGAACCACTACTCTAAACTGGTAACAAACAGCACAAGCAGTTTTGTGACCCCTCCTAGTAGGAAGCAAGCATATCTGAACAAGGATCAAATCCTTAGGTTAAAAGACTATAAAGCTCAATGGGTAACACAAAATGGAGACCCCTCCCTCCAAAGCCTCTAGAAACCAAAGCTTATCTCTCCCATCTCTCCTTAAACATAGAGAAAGGGAAAGTGGGAAGGACCTCAAGATCAGTTGTTATGTCATAATATTTGTCTGACCATGAAGATGCATCTCCATGAGCCAAACTTTGCCTGTTAAAAATCCTTTTTATCGTACATCATTAAGTTGTTCAGTTCCAACTTGGTAATTGCTAATATCACAAGTGCTACTTGCCATTTCAATTCTGTGACAAAGCTGCGGTGCAAGAAGCAATTTCAAAAGCCCACCCACAGGGATCCCTGGGTGGCGCAGCGGTTTGGTGCCTGCCTTTGGCCCAGGGCGCGATCCTGGAGACCCGGGATCGAATCCCACGTCGGGCTCCCGGTGCATGGAGCCTGCTTCTCCCTCTGCCTGTGTCTCTGCCTCTCTCTCTCAATCTGTGACTATCATAAATAATAAAAAAAACAAAAATTAAAAAAACAAAAACAAAAAAAAAACAAAAGCCCACCCACAGCCTAAATTTCATTTGTCTCATATCATCATTTTCTTTAAAAGGTCAAAACTAGAGAGTGGGAAGAATGGCCAAAGCAGGTTAAAAGGTACAAACTTCCAGTTATAAAATAAGTCACAGGACTGTAATGTCCAGCATAATGACTGTAGTTAGTAACAACATATTGCGTATATGAAAGTTGCTAAAAGAGGAGATCTGAAAAGTCCTCATTACAAGAAAAACAACTTTGTAACTATGTACAGTGACAGGTGTTAACTAGACTTATTGTGGTGATCAGGACACAATAACACACAAATATCTAATCACTATGTTGTACACCCGAAGCTAATGTTAAATGTTATGCCTCAATAAAAATAAAAAAGTAAACAAATAAATGTCAAAATAATGTGATTTCAAATCCGAACTCTGCAACTACTAATGGCCAGAGAATCCTTCAAGGCAGCTTCCTTCTTCCTAGCTGTAACAGGATCAAATTGGAGTCCAAAATGAAAGGGAGGGCATTCACAGAAGGCAGTGTTGAAAAGAATCTGAGAAGGCTTCTGTAAAGGAATCTCTAAGTTCAGGCATGAGAGGGTAACACACTGACGACAAGAATGTAAATTTAGCTTATATCATACCAAAAAATTTAAATACTTAGCTTCCCACAGTCCTAGTACCAGTTGCTAGAGAGGGAAGACTTAGCCTTCACTTATATACTCTAACAATGGTCAATGGTCTATAATCTTCCTGGCCACGCCTGTTGAGGAGGGCTCCTGCCCTATAAGACTCAAGGCAAGAGCATTCGTGTTATAATCTATTTAAATGCTAGCCCCTAGAAATTCACACACCTGTTAGGTGTAGCCCCTAATACCTCACACCTGTTAGAATTACTATTATTAAAAAGACAAGAGATAACAAGTGTTGCAGAGGATAAGGAGAAAAGGGAACCCTTGTGCACTGTTAGTAGGAATATAAATTGGTGCAGCCACCTTGAAAAACAGTATGAAGAGTCCTCAAACCATTAAAAAAAAATAGCATATGATCCAGCAATCCCATTTCTGGTTATAATCCAAAGAAAACGAAGTCATTATCTCAAAGACATATCTGCACCCCTATGTTCACTGCAGCATTACTCACAAATGCCAAGATATAAAGATGATCTAAGTGTCCACTGATGGACAAATGTAACAAGAAAATTTGTGTGTATACACACACACACACACACACACACACACACATGCTCATAACCATACACATGATGGAACATTATTCAACCTTCAGAAAGAAGGAAATCTTGACATTTGCAATGACATAGATGAACCTGAAAGGCATTATGCTACATGAAATAAACCAGAAACCCTCCACCAAAAATACTGCATGGTATCACTTGTATGTGGAATCTAAAAAAAAAAAAAAAAAGACAAACTTAAAAATAAACAGTAGAATAGTGGTTCAGAAAGGGAGACAGAACATGAAGACTCCTAACTCTGGGAAATGAACCAGGGGTGGTGGAAGGGGAGGAGGGCGGGGAGTGGGGGTGAATGGGTGATAGGCACTGAGGGGGGCACTTGATCGGATGAGCACTGGGTGTTATTCTGTATGTTGGCATTCACTCATAATGCCAGAAGGTTCTGATGATGGTGGGGATGGAGTTTCCCACAAGAGAAATTCAGGACATTCTTGACCACTTGAGACTGTGTGCATTCTTTGTAAAATGCGAATGATAATACCCACCTTATTGATTTACCACCCATTCATCAGACACCTTGGCCATCTGTCAATCTCATCATCCATAAAATGGGGGTGAATACCCCATTGGCTAGGTTGTAAAGGGAATTAAACAGGAAACTATGTTGTAAACCACCTAGCTCAATGCCATATTTAGTTCATGTATTTCCTGCCTTTTTCTCTGCTGGTCGAAATGACTGAGTAGAACATATAAAAGCAAGACTATGGCAGCACCTGGATGGCTCAGTCAGTTAAGTGTCTGCCTTCAGCTCAGGTCATGATCCCAGGGTGATGGAATCGAACTCCACACCAGGCTCCCTGCTTAGTGGACAGCCTGTTTCTGCTTCTCCCTCTCCCTCTGCCACTCCCCCTGCTTGTGCTTGCTCTCTCTCTCTCTCTTTTCTCTGTCAAATAAATAAATACATTTTCTAATTTAAAAAAATATAAAAGCAAGATTGTGGAGGGGGCCATGTCAAAGGGGCCATGCCAGAGTCAACTGCCCTGGGTCCAAAAAAAAGACCAGGAAGGTATCTTGGAGGGTGTCCCCTCTACATGTTGCACGCACCATCTTCCCCTCAAACCAGGTAAACGGACACTAAGGCAAGGTCACTAAGTGAAGGAGCAGAAGAGAGCAGAAAGCCAGAGTATGTTCTGGGGCTAGAGGGATTGGTGACTGACATTCTTTAAAATGCTTTTGGCTCCAGGACTATGGCCTCCTATAGGGCCCAAGCAACACAAGCTGTGCCAACTAGGATCTGGAATTAAGGGAGACACCAATACAATACACTTTTGGGTAAATTTGAAAAATACCAGGCCTGTTCTAGGTTGCACTCATTGTGCGGTCTTACACATATACACACATGTATACACTGCCATGTGGTGAGTGGCTCAGTCAGTCAGTGCATAATAAAATAATTGTGGAGGCATTAATTCAAGGCACTGTGGTAGCATTGCAGGACTGGGTACAGGGTGAAGGGTAAGGTAATGAGGAAGCTTAACACACAATCCCTGCCCTGGGAGCTTAGTCTAGCGCGGCAAATGAGATGAAGGACATGAGAGGAAAAAGCCAAAGAACAAAAAAACCTACAACTAGACAACTTGATCCAAGAGGAACATTCAGAAAGAACCATTAGAGATAACATGGGTTTTTCAAAAACTATGTCAATTCTGGCCATGACTCACTGGGTTCTCTCACAAGGCTAGTGTGAGTTCTGATCACGTCCCTGAGCCTTTGACTATGTGTTTCTACTGTAATTCTCACAATCTGAAGGTTTTTCCTAGAAAGAAACAACCTGGGTGGTTTTACATTAACTAGCATTTTACATTTTAAGGTCTCTTAGAGTCAATGCAAAAATATTTTTTAAACACTAGCTCATACTTGCTTGCACCAGACCGAGGAGTGTAGAGGATACAAACTAAGGAGTAATCTCAATCTTTTTCCACAAGCAGCTTACATTCAATGGTGTGCTGTAGCCCCCTGTACCCATTTGTGAGAACCATTTGGTAACATTCAAGATTCTGTAGACAAGTTGTTCAATGAGATGTGAGTGCTTGAATAATGGTTTTCCAAAAGACATCACCTCTTAATTCCCATTGCACGTGAATGTTAATTTATGTGACAACAACAACAACAAAAGGACTTTGCAGATGTGATTAAGGATCTCAAAATGTGGGGATTATCCCTGTGGGCCCTAGGAGGCAATGTGACTACCCAGAGAGAGAATGGAGTGACATGGCCATAAGCCAGAAGCTAGAAGAAGCAAGGAACTGATTCTAGAGCCTCCAGAAGGACATGTGGTCCTGTTGACACCTTGATTTCACTCCAGTGGAACTGATTTTGGATTGCTGGCCTCCAGAATTGTGAAATAATAAATTTTTGTTGGTTTAAATTTGTGGCAATTTGTTACAGAGTCCATAGGAAACTAAAGAGGATGGGTATCTTGAAATCAGCCATGGTGCGGGGGCCGGGGTGGCTCAGCGGTTTAGTGCCGCCTTCGGCCCAGGGTGTGATCCTGGAGACCTGTGATCGAGTCCCACATCGGGCTCCCTACATGGAGCCTGCTCCTCCTTCTGCCTGTGTTTCTGCCTCTCTCTCTGTCTCTGTGTCTCTCATTAATAAATAAATAAAATCTAAAAAAAAAAAATCAGCCATAGCGGAATATTTATACCACAGAAATTGGCAAAGCTACAAATCTGGGCATTTAGTTTCAGGGGGCTGGTGTGTACTTAGGTTATAACTGGGTAGTGCAGCCTGAGTAAACAACTAGAGAATGTCACTTTGTGGCATGACAGGACATGATGTCCTGTGCTGTGAGGTAATATACTACTGGAAAATGCACTTAACTTGTGGCTAGGCTCCTCATTCTGATTCTCCCCCCATTGATTCCATCTGTCCTGACATAGATCTCTGCTTTTCTCTGGGGTTTCCTTCCTGAAAATATAAAGCTTCGAAGCAATAAAGGCCTCATTGAGTCCAGAAACATTTACTACGTAGCAAAAACAGTGCTGAAGTTACAAAGATGAGCAAGACAAGATGCCAATCACTGAGGAGGGGACACTTCCTGTGACATTGACTAGCTAAGTGGCCAAAAGAGGCCAGTATGAGGTAAAGGTCAAGGGTGACTGTTGAGGTCTTCCTAATCTCCGAGATTTTCACTCTTTCTGATTGCAGAGGCAAATGACTGAGATATCTTGTCACTGGGAAGTGGAACTCTTAGCAAGAGATGTTTTCACAGATTAATCAAAGAGCTATCTCTGAAAGGGGCTGAGCTGGAAAGTTTGTTTTTCTGTTGAGCACAGGACCAAACCACTACCTCCCAGCCAAGTTCAACTGGGGTAAGTAAAGAACTGAATTCTAACCACAGGCAGGTTGTATCTGTCAAACAAAAGGACACCACCCACGGTGTCACCATAGAGATAGTGCTCATCACCAAAGATGCCTCCACTCCCACCAATGCTATGGTAACAGTACCATGCAAACCAAGTTCTGATGGATACCTGAGTCCCTATTTTCTGCATCTTTTCCTATTATTCCTCATAAATGTCCTCACTGAGTGCTCTGCTTAAAATTTTGAGATTTCAGGCAACTTCCTCTCTTGGCATCTGAATATAACACCCAAGAGTAGCTTACTTACAAGAGTAGTCTTTACTTTTTAAGACACTGCACCTCTAAATCTTTCTCTGTCCTTCCCCCATCCCAAGTAAACCTCTTGAACAGTCTTTGAATAGCCAGGCAGAGTAAATATCCCATGACTCGTCTCTTATGGGAGAGGTAATATATTTGCTGTTATTAGGCAATTTACACAGGTAACAAGTTTACTACTCCAGGTGCGGGATCTATTTAGAGCAATATTTTGATTATTCTTTAAGAAATGTTTACTGAAGGACTCTATATGCCAGACATTACCTTAGGTACTAGAGATCCAAAGGCAATTAAAAAGCAACTTCTACCCTCAGAAGGAGACCTATCCATAAACAGCAAGTGTCACTGGTATCATGCACTAAAGATATCCAGGGTAGGGTAGGTGCCAATGGAGGTGGTGGTCAGTCACTCTAGGGGTCCAGGAAAGGCTCCATAAATGATCAGGCATATAGATTTCTGGAAAGATAGAGGCATTGATGGTATTGTTCTTAAATTTCTCCAAAATTCCTCCCCCAAAAACAGATGGGCAGACTAGGATAACTGAACAAAAAACCCACAGACAAAAGTACCACAACCCCAAAAAGAAGAGTGGTGGAAACAAACAACCAACAGCATCAGAAACATTACCAGGGACAGGATAGAAATCCCACTGGTGAGAACCTTACACCCAGAGCAGCGGACAACTGAGAACACTATATGTGACCTGAAGTGCTAAGTGCTGTGACCTGGGAAAAGGCCAAAGGTGTCACACAAACTCACTCTTAGTGCGTTGAAGTTTGAGAGGCACTGGCCTGAACCATTCTAGTTTGAGTACTCTTCCTCAGGATACCATCAACAGGCAACACTGAGAACTACCCACAGCCACGTTCATGTTCTCTGGTGGTATCCAGAGTGCAAAGGTCTCTATGGTTCATGGAAGTCAGATGGGGAATGATGTAGGGCAAGAAGACAGAAGCCCAGCTGTGTCACCTACTGGCAGGTCATCCTTCCCCAAAGATCTTTAACCTCCTTATGCCTCAGTCACTGCTCATTAAAAATGGAGACATACAATAGGCACTTCACAGGGCCATTATAAGGGCTGAATGGGTAACTGTGTGCATAAATTTTTGCAAACCAAAAACTGCCCCCAAGGATCGATGATGTTCATTCAGGGCCTGTGGTATATTAGGGTGTCAAACATATTCTCTTCTGACCCGCACAAGGAATATAGTTCTCTGCTTTCTGACTTTGGCCTTGTCCACATGACCTCTTTTAGTGAAAAAGATGTTAGCAGACTTAGTACAACTGAATGTGCGAACAAAGTTTGGATAGTGGCACTCACCTTCCACATCTCTGCCATTGCTCTGGGAAGAACTTCCACCAATAGCTGCTGGCCTCAGAGGGATTATGCTTGGAGCAGATCTGAGCCCAAACCTGCATGGGGAGCCAAGGCCAGCCCACTCAAGCTGACCTGCAGATGTATGGGCAAGAATAAATGACTTTTAGGTCACCAAGTCTTCACTTTTTTCCTCAGACTAAGAGATCCTGAGAAAATGACAGTACTCTAGAAGCCATTTCAATAAAATGCAATTTATAAGTGAAAAGAAGAATGCTTTGTCCAAAACAAGATACTAGCCTAAGGCAATTGAATGGGGAGATAAAGTATCAGAACCACTTGGAAATTGCAGATGACACCTATCTGACCTGCTCACCATCCCCACTCTCCTCAATTTCTATAAGATTTACCAGCCTAGGAGTGGGGGGGTGGGGGTACAGACACTGAAATCCAGTGAGTCATTTAAAGAGCACCGTGGGCTACAGAATAGAGAAATATTTGAAAGCCAAATGGGAACTGGCATAGCAAAGACGAAGTTCCCATTCATTACATGTACTTTTTTCCCCACAAACACACAAACAATGTCTGACTAGTGCCAGTGTAATCATGGGAGCAGAATTAGGAAGACTATAATTTACTGTAAAATATTATAGTCTAGTCAGTATGATATTATACATGCAAGTTAAAGTTTAAGTACTAAGATTGGCCAAGCTAACAGTCATCTAGTATTAAGATAAAAAGAGGTACACTGCCCAAATGGCTCCCACAAATCCTGCTTTGGGTCAACATCATCAGTCTATTACCTTGCTGATTACCACAGTGTATATAAAAATATATTAATGAAAGTAGTGTCTTGTGGATTACCATATGAATATTAGAAATGTGTTCTCACTGAGGAAACTAAAGATGTTCAAGGTATATAAACTGGTAAGATAGCTGAGCAACACTCTCCATTCTTGTATGAACAAGGTATAAGAATCTAGCAAGGCCAGAAACCTATACAGGGCATACGAGCCTGAAGCCTTAATCAGACCCACATCTGGCTGCACAGCATCCTGCCCAGGAAGGTAGCTAAGTCTGCCTCAAATGAGCTGTTCCATATTGGAGGTGGTGATGGATGGGGGAGTAAAGCACCTAAGAAGAGAGACAGGAGGGTTTCGCCAAGCTTACAAGCTTACAGAATGTATCTATGCAATATTCTGGGCCTGCCTTGTTTATGAATGCTTGTTTAAGAAGTGTCTGTATGTGTGATGGAAAAAAAAAAAAAAAAAGAGGTTATGATGTCTATGCCACAAAAGAAAAAAAAAAGCCTTTTCTAATTTGGTAAAATATCTTTGTAAAAAATTATAGGACATTTAAAAGTAAATTAGATGTAATCATGTTTAATTAGAATCCACTGCAGTCTAGGGGGTAAATACATACAAATGTCTAATATTAGATGCTAAAGATCCGCTGAGGGATCCCTGGGTGGCGCAGTGGTTTGGCGCCTGCCTTTGGCCCAGGGCGCGATCCTGGAGACCCGGGATCGAATCCCACATCGGGCTCCCGGTGCATGGAGCCTGCTTCTCCCTCTGCCTGTGTCTCTGCCTCTCTCTCTCTCTCTCTCTCTCTCTCTCTCTCTCTCTCTGTGACTATCATAAATAAATTTAAAAAAAAATTAAAAAAAAAAAAAAAAAAAAAAAAGATCCGCTGCAAGCTTTAACTTTCTCATCTGTAATACAGAGGTCATATATACTTTAAAGGAATGTTATATCAAATGGCATAATGCATTATAATAATTACAGAGTACTGAGTACTCACAGCAGATTTGGAACATAGCAAGAAATACTTCGTTTTCAAAAGGTGTTATTTCCCCTCTCTCCTCTTGCCTCCAATATACAGATGTTACAGATAAACATTCGGTATATATACAAGGATGTATTTAATGGAAGCCCAGTCTCTTAAGGATGGAAAAAGCACTTCTGATGACAGTCTAGCTGAGTACCTTCTCAATGCAGGCCTACAAAATGGATGATACTGGCCAGTTATGGCCGGAAGTGGTAACAACTTTTCAATATGGAAAAGTACATAGAAAAGTAAAAGCATCAACAACCCCAGGTTAGCCTTTTACTTTTTAAAAACTGTTCACTGGAGTCCAAGCCAAGGAGTTGCAGGTCAGGACCAGTGAGGGAGCCACTGCTAACCTCCCCTTTTCCGTGGTTCCTGTCAAGAGTATATTTCAGGCTCTGAGTTCTGACCCGCACAACCACATTACTGAGGCAAAAACCTGAGGAACTCTTCACCTTATGGCCATTTTTTTCTTCAGCTGAGACAGCAGAGATGATTTATTATACGTGTGTTACATTCAGCCACAGATGAAAACAGAATTAGTCCCAAAAAGTCATGGGCCAGGGCAAAGGGCAAAAAGGGAATGTTTTGGTATGAGGAAGGTGGGTCTCTCAAAGGTGGTCATCTCAATCAGATGGCAATGGATGTTCTAGATCCATTGAATCAAGTTCTAAAAAGTAGACATGCAGTCCAACAATTGGTACCAGAGTCCCTAGCCTCTAGCTTTATTTCTGCTCCTGTGGCTTCCATGGGTGCAGAAGCCACCAGTCTACTTGGACCTCTGCTTCATCTTTTGTCTTTTGCTGCCTCCTCCACTTGGCTCTCATGGTGTAGAGCTTTCCAAGAAGATTGTGCGAAGGCTCAGAGAGCCTTGTGGCCATTCTTAAAGAAACTCAGTTTTTAGTGTAGAATTTAGATTCCAGATCCTCTAAATGTGTTAGTAACTATAGAACTTACTGGGGGAGAAGGTCTATAATACTTCATTTCTAAGAAAATGAATTTTCTCATGTTAGAGATTTCCAATGTATTCTAGTTATTCCAATCATATTCCTACAGGAAGAAACACCATCTGGCTAACCTTGGGCAAGATAACCGCGGATTTGGTGCTTCCCTTCATATGATGGAAAAGGACAAGCTTGTGACCAGGCCATACAATGGAAAGCATGATACCTGGAGTCTGGCAACTGAGGATCTGGTCCCAGTCTCACCCCTAAATTGCAATTTCGTTTAAAATGAAATGAATCAATTGACATGACCTTGGCAAATGCTCAATTCCTCTGAGCCCTAAGTCTTAATATGCAATAAAAAAAGAAGCTGATTGAGATTGGACCTAAAATTCTTTCCACCACAAATATAACAGAAGAATAAGTTAGCTACAAATACCACTTGCCATTTTGTCCATATTCAACTTGAACACATGTTGCTGATCATGACTCTCCTTGAATTCCACACGATGTTCTACTTGCCCTGCCCTGGTATATATTCACTAATCCTTCAAGGGATACATGTAATTTACTGTCCAGTTTTTAAGTGCTTCTGTATTTTTGTTGAATTAATTATGTCATAATTTTTATGGCATTTTTATTCATTTTTCGATTTAAGTGCTTCTGTATTTCTGCTGAATTAGTTATGTCATCATTTTTATGGCATTTTTATTCATTTTTTGATTTAAATCCAAAGAATCAAGCATTGAGTCAACTGAGGCTGAGGACAATAATCAAATCAAAAATACAATACCAGGCTTTTATTTAATGCTTATTTTGTTCCAATCTTTCAAGGAAGAATTTTACATCAATCATATCTCATTGCATCCTCACAGGTACCCAGTGATCTCCATGTTACAGACGAGGAAAACAGGGATTACGGAAGGGTTAGGATATTTGCCCAGGCACACACAGCGAGTAAGAGATGGAGCTAAAGCATGAAGCTAAATGTGTCTGGTTCTGGAGTCATGCTGTTGTTCATCTCTGATGTACCCTGGGATTTTAGATGCTTCCTTAATGAACAAATACACAAATGTCCACAGGTAGGTCATTTCCTTTCTCAAACTTTGTTTCCTCATCTATAACATGACTGTTTCGGGTAGAGAGAGACAAAATGAAGCGCATACAGTGGCCCTAAGAGAACGTGGAACTCTGGAGGAGATAAAAGTCCAATATTGTTGAAACAGAAAGAGAAAGGAGAGAAATGATTGCTGTTACAAAGGAGCCAGAGAAAAAAGGGCCCTGTGAGCTGTGTGAAGGGGTTCAGGCTTTGGTCTGAGGGCATCGAAAGCATTAATGGGTTTTACACAAGGGAATGACACAAGCCAATGTACGTTATCAAAATATCACAGAGGAGAAAAAGTGGCAAACGCACCGCCAGGGTTAGTGTGCTGGCAGGAAGCAGCGGGGAATCTGCAGTCGTGGTACGGGAGACTGCCCCGGGCACTGCGGCAGCACTGGGTGATGGGGACAGTGAAGAGCGATGTACAAGGGAGAATCAGCAGAATGTGCGGGCTCACTGGCTGTGGGAGATAACAGAGGAGACAGGGACACTGGCAGAGAAAGGAAAGGGGTAGAAAGGAAAATAAATACAGTTTTGGACAAGTTGAGCTTTATGACCTCCAAGTGGAGATCATCCATAAACACTTGGAGCTCAAGACAAAGATTTGAGGCAAAGGGTAGAAATGCATCAGTTGTTTCATGCAGGTAACAGTGGGGGGAAGATGAGGCAAATAGCACAGCATAAAGATGAAATAAAAGGTTCGGGATGAAGGCTCTGAAGAAGAGCAAACCCAGTAAGGAGAGAAAGGAAATGATCTGAATAATTAAGAGGCCAAGAGAGAAAGTGTGAAGTTGGGAGAAAGCCAAGGGAAGAGCTGTAGGAAGAGCAGATGAGCTGTGTCTGCCGAATCCAATGGTCTGGGAGATGCTGGGGACCTTGATAAGAGCTGCTTTGAGAAGCAGGCAGGTGTGGAAGGCAGAGGGCAGCTGGTTGGTAGGGGCCTGGTGCTGGGAAGGGGGTAGCAGACAGCTCTGCTCACTCAGAAAGCTTCCCTAGGAAAGAGGGGAGGAGAGGGTTGCTTCCTCTGGTGGGTAGGGCTTGTTGAAATGGAGTAAGGGGCATGCAGGGGCCAGGTAGGGAGAGACGATGCTTCGGGATCAGGCTCCCAGAAATCCCCAAAATGTGGAGGCGTAAGGAAACCAGAGATAAGGGCACACACCAGACCAGCTTGCCCTAGCTGTCAGAGACGAGGTCTTGTTTTAACAATCACTTGTGACCAATTATCAGACCCTAAAAAAGGAAGTAAGCCATGAAAGGCATTATCTCAATGGTGCTGTCAGTAGAGACGGTAAAAGAATTTAAGTTCCTTGGTTAGTCTTCGACCCTAAAGGCCTCCATGTCAGGGACCCACTCACTCCTGAGAGCCTTCTTTTCCCCCCTGTATCCTTGCTTAATAAAAACTCTATCACTTTACTCACTCCCTTGTGCCCGAGAGACTCATTCTTGGACTCCGTGAGACCAGAACCTGGCTCTCCTGCTTCAAGACGCCTATGGCCATGGGGACAAGCTGTAGGGAGAGCAAGGTGAAGAGCACGACACGAAGGTGACAGCTGATCCTACAGTGTTCCCAAGGAAGTGAGGATGACAGGATCCAGAGCCTGAGAGGAGATGCATGGACTTTAGATAGGAGGAAGGATGCCTCTTCTGGTAGAGCCTGAAGGAATTAGAAAAATGCACATCTTTAACGGACACGAGCATGATCTGCTGCAGGGACCACCCAAAAGCCAAGCTTGGGAAAAGCTATTTCCATGCACTGAGATGTTTTAGGCACAGGGGAGCCTCCGTCAGCAGTGCTTCTCCAACTTGACGAAGCTGTGGACCCTGTGAGAAGCTTTTAAAAATGCTGACCTCAGGCTACACCCCCTTACCAGTTAAACCAGGACCTCTGAGGTGGAGCCCAGGCTCCAGAGATTAGGAAACTACCACCCAAGAGATCCTAACTGCCGTCAAGTTTAAGAACCGGGTATCTAGAAATAGGATTTAATTTAACATTTTCCATTAAGAATTAACCACATATGGTTAGAATCAAAAAAGAACTTTAGAGAGACTTCAGTTTTAGAGCACACCAGCAAATTTATAAAGGAAAAAGAACAGAAAATCTCTGGGTGCACACGCAAAGGGCAAGCGTCATTCTGATACACATTTTTTTTTTTTTTACTTGCATAGGTTCGCGTGAATGAACGGGGTCGAAATAAATGTATTTCTTATTGTGGGTCAGCCTCCAAAAAGTTGGAAAACCAGTGACCTGAGTAAACTCCTTTCACTGGTGACAAAATGAGGCTTAGATAGATTAAAAGTCTTCTTTAAAGTCACACACACACACACACACACACACACACACATACACACACACACGGGATAGCAACTCCCAGCCTAGAACCTAGTGTTCCTGACAACTACCTGCAGAGCACCTGCGATCTTCAGTTTCCTGTGTGCGCTGGTTTCCCCTCTCAGCTCTATAGTGTAAACTCCCTGAGGGCAAGGATTGTGTCTTCCATGCTTCAGGTGTATCGACATTTGCAGCTTTTAAAAAACTTTAGGCCTAACACCGAGGCAGTACATAAGAAGCAGCAGACATTTCAATCCTTAAGAAGATGAAATTTAATGGGAAAGTCAGGTTAGAAGTGCTTGAGAGTGTGATGTCCCGGGAAATGCTAAATTGTGGGGTGCTAAGAGTGCTTGGAGCAGCAGCAAGAGTAGAAGCCCAGCGTGATCCTCACAACGCACATCTCTCCTCCCTGAAAACCCTGCCCAAGCATTCTGTATCTTCATCTCTAGCCAATGCTACTGGGTAAGTAGAACGCTCATCTGGTAGCAGTGGAGAAAATAAAAGGCTTTAAAATAGGTCTGTAAAAATAAAAATCCACCAAAGAATTTAATGTCCCTTAAATAGGATTTGTGTGGTGGCTTCCTCTTAGGCTTTCATCCTCCTAAAAATTCCAAATGCCTGTAACCAAATATTGAGCGTGTTTTACCCAGGCGGTAACTGCTACTTTTCATTTTCTCTCCAGCTTCCAGGATGATGAAAACCAAATGTTCGGATCACAGTAAATTCACTAGAAAAATGTTTCTGACTCATTACATCCTCTTGCCCCCACATGTGCTCTTTATCGTTTGTGTTTATGCTATGGGTCCTCTTCAGTTGTGACCTCTTGCAAATCTACTTAGAAGGAGAGGTGAAGAATTAGACCTGATTCTCATGTGAATCCCACGGATGATCTGAGAACCCAGAAAGGCCCCCCGGGCACTAGCAACGCGAGGAGTGTAACACCAGAATCTAGAAACCTTGCCCTTGAAACAGAGCTCTGGTCACCAAAGGATCTGCCTTCCTTCTGCTCCACTTTTGGCCTCTGGACACAGAATAAAGCCAGGACTGTCCTTACTTGACTCCGTAACGGCCTCTGGGGACAGTGGCAGTTGTCTCTTGGCCAGGCTCTGTCGTTTTTCTGTCCATACGCTCACCACCCGTGTCTTGCTTCATAACTACATCAAGTCTGGGTCGCTCCCTCTGCTCCCTGGCCCACCTCTTCACTGGGCTCTGTCCTCGGCCTCCTCTGCCATTTAGCTACAGCTGTTTGCCCTAGGGGGTGACATGTGACGGCAGAAAGAAGAGTGGCCTTGAAGTCATCGCCAGGTCTTGGCCCTGCCGCTTCCTAGCCCCCTGACCTTGTTCTCTCAAGATGCAGTTGCCTCATCTGTTAAAACAACAACAAAAGGCCAGGAGCCACCAGTGCTCATTCTGTCCACTCAAGGGGTAAAACCAAACTCAGTAATGGGCTGTAAAAACACTCTGCAGCCGGGAAGATCAAAACCTGAGCTCTCCAAACTTTAAGTTGCTTTAAAGTTCCTCCATGATGTTTGTATAGAGGGGAAAGATAAATGACATGCAGAGATAAATAAGGAAAATACATAGTTTGTTAAAAGTAATAAGCACAAAGGTGAAACTCAAAGCACGGCAGGGGAGTGCAAGGAAAGGGTGATTATAGCTTTAGTCTTCGGGCTTTTAAAATTTTTTTACTTAAATTTAATCTAATTAATACAGAGGGCACGATTAGTTTCAGAGGGAAAATTCAGTGAGTCATCGGTTGCATATCACACCCAGTGCTCATCCCATCACATGCCCTCCTTCACGCCCATCACCCAATTATCCCATGCCCCTACCCACCTCCCCTCCAGCAACCCTGTTTGTTTCCTAGAGTTAACAGTCTCTTATAGTTTGCCTCCCTCTCTGATTTCATCTTCTTTTTCCAGAAGGGTGATTTTATAAAGGGAGGACAGAGTAAGTCTTGTTGAGAAGGTGATGTCTGAGAAAAGACTTAAAAGAGGTGATGGCCATGTAGCTATGGGGGTGAGGGAGTGGGGAGGCACTGATCAAGAAGGGAAAAGACCTTATGGGGAGGGGTGTGTGTGCAGGCTGTTCAAAGAACAGCCACGAGACCAGATAGCTGGAGGTAAAAGGAAGCAAGGAAAACAGAGAGGAGTTGAGGTCATATTGCTCCAGACCCTGTAAGCTGCGTTGACTTTGGCCTTTACTCTGAGTGAGGAACAGTACTGAAAACAGCCTATAATGAGGGTGAAGGTGGAAGCAGCCAGACCAGTTAGGAGGTGATGGCAATAACAAGGTGTCCAGGACCAGGATGGTTCCAGCAGAGGAGCAGGACAGGAGGTGGAAGCCAGACCTAAGCTGAAGGTATGGACAACTAGATATGCAGACGGATCTGGTGTATGAAGGAAAGAGTGAAGTCAGAGACAACTCAGAGGACAGGGAAGCCATTAGGTCAGATGGGAAGATGGTGAGTGATACAGGTTTGGGGAGCAAGGTGAGAAGTTCAGTTTTAGATAAGTTAGCGCCTTTAGCTCAGGTGAACATACAGAAAGATGCACACATCTTACATGCACAGCTCAGCGACTTCAGACACGAGGAACACACTTGGATAATCAGTATCAGGATCAAAGATGGAATATTTCTGCCAACAGGGAAGACCATCTTCATATCCCCCCTAGTCACCAATCACCCCAAAGGTAACTCTTATGCTGACATTCATCACCATAGATTTGTTTCACCTGGTTTTGAACTCCATATATCCCTGGGTGGCGCAGCGGTTTGGCGCCTGCCTTTGGCCCAGGGCGCGATCCTGGAGACCCGGGATCTAATCCCACATCGGGCTCCCGGTGCATGGAGCCTGCTTCTCCCTCTGCCTCTCTGTCTCTCTCTGTGACTATCATAAGTAAATAAAAAAAAAATTTAAAAAAAAAATTTTTAAAAAAAGGGGATCCCTGGGTGGCGCAGCGGTTTGGCGCCTTCCGTTGGCCCAGGGCGCAATCCTGGAGACCCGGGATCGAATCCCACGTCGGGCTCCCAGTGCATGGAGCCTGCTTCTCCCTCTGCCTATGTCTCTGCCTCTCTCTCTCTCTCTCTGTGACTATCATAAATAAATAAAAGTTAACAAAAAAAAAAATTGAACTCCATATAAATGGGATCACACATATGAACTCTCGGGCCTATTTTTCTCATTCAGTATTAGCTTGTGAGAAATATCTACGTTGTTAAGCATAGCACTGGCTCGTATTGTTTTCATTGTTGTATGTTATTCCATTGTTTGACTACACTACAGTTCACACAGCCATTCACTGTTGATGGACATTAGGTTTATTTCTAGTTTGGGGCCATCACTGACGGCCTCTTTCTTCTCTTCTCTTTTACTCATCACTTTATATACCACCAGGACAGAAAGAGACAAGCACCCAGGACCCTCTCATTGATCTCCTTAACTCAATCTGCAAACTCATCGCCACTTTCTCATCCTGTAAGTAACAAGTAGTGTGATACTCTAGAAAGACCATGAGCACCCAGACTGAGTTCTGGTCTGGCTCTACCTCTTGTATCTCTGGGCAAGTCAATGGACCTCCTTAGGTTTCAATACCCTGAAGTGAAAAGCAGACTGAACTGCCTTTGGGGTCCACTTTTGTCTTCTGATTCCATTTTCCTCATCTTCAGGATTGCAACATTCCACATGCCTCCAGGGATATTTTATCCAAAGAATCCAACCAAAAAAATGACTATGAAACACTTAAGTGCTTAGTGCTGTGCTAAGTGTGCAGTTAGAATATAGACCAGTGGGAGGATTCCAACAAGAATACAAAACCAGCAGAAACAGCCAGACTGGGAGGAAATATGGGGTTTCCTGGGAGCACTGTGGGTGAAGTTGAGGAAATGGATAGCAGATGAGGAATGAGTGAGTAGGATTATTCTGAATCAGTTTTACCTTAGTTGCCTACTTGTACGTCTTTACCTCAGATACCTTTACTTTACTGGCCTCTGTCAATACTGAAACCTTCCCACACTGAACATTCTTTAATTCCTATATCTTTCAGATGAAAGGTAAAATTTCTGAGCAACATAAACCTATTTTTCCTCTTTAAGTGTCTGTGTGGTTTTCAGTGCTCCCTTCTTGTGGTTCTGAGTCAAAAATGAGAAACAAACAGCCACTAAGTCTACAAGCTGATCACAGTATGTGCTGTTAGCCAACTCAGGCTGTGCTCTTAAAAAATACTAGACTTCTACAGAAAACAGCTGCTTGAAGGACAATAGGAAGGATACAACTCTGCCATTTCCAAAAGGCGATGAGAACATCAATTTGTGCAACCACAATGAAAACCAGCACAGAGATTGCAAAAATTAAAATAGAACTACCATATGATCCAGCAACTCCACAGCTGGGTATTTATTTAAAGGAGACAAAACCCACTATCTCAAAAAGATCTCTGCACCCCCATTCATTGCAGCACTATTTGTAACAGTCAGGATATGGAAACAACCCTAAGTGTCCATTGACAGATGAATGGATAAAGAAGTTTGGGCATATTTATAACAATATTATTCAGCCATAAAAAAGGAAATCCTGTCATTTGTGACAACATGAATGGACTCTGAGGGAATTAGACCAAGTAAAATAAGTTAACAAAAGAAGACAAATACTGTATAATCTCACTTGCACATGGAATATTTTTAAAAAAACAAATCCTAGATACAGAAAACAGATTGGTAGTTGCCAGAGATGGAAGCAGAGGGAGTGGGCAAAAAGAGTGAAGGTGGTCAGAAGGTACAAACTTTAAAAAGAAAAAAAAAAAGGCTTAAGAAAAGAGAAAGAAAGAAAGAAAGAAAGAAAGAAAGAAAGAAAAAGAAAAAAGGAAGAAAAAAGAAAAGAAAGAGCAAGCCAGTCACAACACAAATTCAAAACATGTAGAATGAAGGAGGGAGGACAGACCATAAAGTACAATGTTGAATAAATAAGAAAAAAAAAAAAAACCCCAAAACCTAATCTGAAACCCACAGGTGATAACTAGTCCATATCTTAATATCTTACAGAACGTATTCACTTGAACTTCACTGGAAATTGCCCTGCACCAGAATCAGAAGAATCGTTTTTGGTTATTCATTCATCCACACCTGCCACCTACCATGTAGTCAGTCAGGACAGATAGATGATCTCGAAGCGTGGGAGTCCCTCACATGCATCAGTCCCTGCCTTTAAGACCTGAGGTCTTAAGCTGGAGTTCCTGTTTTTCCCATTGAACATCCTAATAGGAGTTCCTCCACTTTTTTTTTCCCTCCACTTTTTATGATGGAAAATAGCCAACATTACAAAAACAGAAAAATTTAACAAACTTCCACATCCTCATCACCCACTTTTGACAATTACCAATTTGTGGACAATCTTACTTAATCTATAGCCCACTTGTTTCCCCAACTCCATGTCCCGGATTATTCTGTGGCAAATCCCAGACATCAGTTAATTTCATCAATAAATATTTTAGTATACATCTCCAAAAATACAGATTCTTTTTAAAAAAACAAAACAGGGATCCCTGGGTGGCGCAGTGGTTTGGCGCCTGCCTTTGGCCCAGGGCGCGATCCTGGAGACCCGGGATCGAATCCCACGTCGGGCTCCCGGTGCGTGGAGCCTGCTTCTCCCTCCGCCTGTGTCTCTGCCTCTCTCTCTCTCTCTGTGACTATCATAAATAAATAAAAAATTAAAAAAAAAAACAAAAAACAAAACTACAACATTATCACACCTAACAAAATGAACCATAATTCTTTAATTTCTTTTTTAAAGATTTTTTGTTTGTTTATTCATGAGAGACAAAGAGAGAGAGGCAGAGACATAGACAGAGGGAGAAGCAGGCTCCTTGGAGGAAGTCCGATGCAGGACTCAATCCTAGGACCCAGTGATCATCACCTGAGCCAAAGGCAGATGCTCAACTAAGCCACCTAGGTACCCCCATAATTCTTTAATTTTATCAAAATATTCAGTGTTCGGATAACCATGACTGTCTCATTATCTTTTTAAACACATGACTTTTCCTCCCCCTTGTTTTTTTTTTTTTAATTTAACATCACATCATGAAAACCATTCCATAGTATGATATATATTTATTATACAGCGATTTAATATAATAAAGCATGAGGCTTTCCCATGTGAACAGAAAGCTGCATTAGCCACATGGGGATTTACTCGTCTGTAGATGCTCCTCTTAGAAGAATCTAAAAGACACAAAGGCTTCCTCCATTAAGCTGCAAGGGGTCATCCCACAATGGGGTCATGAGTGATGTCATTCCTATTCTTGACCCAGATGGGAAGGGCAGAAGGGCAGAAAAGAGAAGAGAAAGGAAGACCAGAGAGAGAGAGAAGCTCTCAGGACTCATATAAAGCTAAAAGTTGCCCCCATGGAAAGAGAAAAAGGAGCATTCAGCATTCCCTGGCTGCCATTTTGTATTTGTGATTACCTAGTAGTAATTTCACTAATCCTTTCTGTTGGTAAACTACACATGCAGGCCCTTCAAGATGTTCGCATAGTGAGATGACATTTACTTAGGCATCTCTGGCACTGACTGTGACCTTGGGGAAATCACTTAATTTCTCCAGGTCTCGATTGTATCATTTGTAAATTTTGAGACTACGTTACAAAATCCCAAGTGTTCCTTTAAACTCTTAACATTTTGTGTCCTTTTTTTTAAAAAAAAAATTGAAATAATTGAAATCACCAGAATTATTTGTGATATTTAGAGTAAAAAAATATGAGGACTTCGCTCTTTGCAGAGGGCACTTCACTCTTTGAAACCAAAAGCAGATTGAAATTAAGCACAGAGCAGAGTGCTAACAACAACCTGGCTGTTATCATGTGGGAATACTGAAGGAACCCCATGGATTGTTCACTTCTAAAAAACCTTTATGTGTGGCATGTCCAGAATCTCTTAGAGAAAGACTTTATACAAAGCTGTTAAAATGTGTTTAGGAGGGGCACCTGGGTGGCTCAGTTGGCTAAACCCCTGGCTTTGGCTCAGATCATGATCTCAGGGTCCTGGGATGAGCCCCACAAGGAGCCTCATGTTGGGCTCCATGCTCAGTGGGGAGTCTGCTTCTCCCTCTCCCTCTGCCCCTCCCCCAAATTGTGCTCCTGCTCCCACGCTCTCTCTCTCTCATAAATAAATAAAATCTTTTTTAAAATGTGCTTAGTAGATCATGTATGGCATCTGCACAAGATGCTGCAAAATAATTCATGGGCTGAGGACATAATTCTGTAGCCAGTAGAACTGAGGCCAAAATCAGCTAAGTCAGGAAATTTGTTTGATGATGGGGTTGGATTTTTTAATTACTAAATGATAAGTTTTTATCACTAAAGCATAAAGAGAGTTTGGGAAATAAAGATTAGGAAAATATTACCAAGTGATTAGTAACACCGGTAACAACCACTGATGACATTCTTAATAGTTTTAAATATCTATGATCTTTATACTTTAAAATTGTGAGTCATGTTCTTTTCACATTTAACAGTATAATGAATTCTCTTCTTTATTATCAAATAATCTTCCAAAATACTGAGAATGGCTACATAATTTCCATTGTATGAAGATACTCCAATCATTTGAGCATTTCCCGATTTGGGGGAATTTGATTTGTTTCCAGTTTAGTTTTTTGTTATTATGGCCAATGCTTCTACAAATATACTTCCTGACGGCTGAATTTTAAAGAGTATACTGGAAATAAAATTCTAGAAATGGAATATTTAGGTCATAAAACATGCAAATTTTTGTTCTGATCTATATCAACATACTGTTCTCTGAACATACTTATACCATAAGTCATCCCAACCAGTGGTACATGAGTGTGTCCTCTCTCTTACCATGGTCACTCCTTGCTAACTTTCAGGTAATTAAAAGCTGATAGGCAACAAATACATTTTAAATAAAATTTTAAATAAAAAAGACTCATTCCTGTAGCTCGCTACTCTAAAGTCCTATTTTTATCAAATCCATCAAAGTGCTTGCTTCGTTTCTCTAGCTCTGAACTCATTCTGTAGATCCTAATCAACAACCGTCACTCCTTCAACCTCTTTACTGAAGGGTTTTCAATAAAATAATGGATCTCTGCCAAGCAAGTCATCGATGACTAAATTCTGGCTCTTTGTTTGAAATTGTGGAATTTTAGATTTGCTAATTACACTGTTTACTCCCTGTCTAGACCAAAATAGTAAAACTATTATTCCAAGTGTATCTGATCAAGATTTAGGGGTCCTCAAGTCATGTTCCATTTCGTTGCTACAAATGTTTCTCTATGATATTGCTTAGAAAAAAATTATTATTACATTTTTCCTTCATCCCTTATCCCCTCTATTCTTGGACTTGATACTTATCATCATGGAATATTCCACTTCCTTTTTTAAAAAAGATTTTATTTATTTATTCATGAGAGACACACAGAGAGAGGCAGAGACACAGGCAGAGAAAGAAGCAGGCTCCCCACAAGGAACCCGATGCAGGACTTGATACTGGGACTCCAGGATCACACTCTGAGCCAAAGGCCATCGCTCCAACACTGAGCCACCCAGGCATCCCAGAATATTCCACTTCCACAATTGTAGACCTATTATTTCTGTCTTTCACAGCATCACAGCCTTAAACCTTGATTACTTTGATTTTAATGCCTGGAAAATGAAAAGCCGTGAAGCTCCATGTGGTTTCTAACCCTGCTCTCCAAGTGGCAAACCTCTTCCTGGGGGCATCCAACTGCCTACCTGAACAGTCAGAAAACAGAAGCACTACTCTGGGAGGCAGATTTGGGTCCTAGCTTTGGTTGTGTGATTGTACTTATTTTTCTCTGGGCCTCAGTTTCTCATATCTGAAAATGAGGGAATTGGGTATATTCTCTAGAAGACTTCTTTCATCTCTATGATCTTCTCCAAAAGTTCCTAAGTTGCCGATGAAAAGGGAATTTCCAGACATCGATAATTTTAAAATGTCACTGCCCAGCAATTTAACTCAATCAAGAAAAATACAAAGCCCTCCTTCAGAATGCCCATAACATCTGTTATACTGTCTATTCCAGTATCTTCATTATATTCGATTGCGAGCCTTTCTCCCCAGGTAGCAAGCACAGTTGCTTTCAGGGGCCAAACCAATAATATTGAGTGAAGCATGCTAGCTTTCATTCTTTCGAGATTAGCACATGGTTTACTCTCAGACACACAGATGGTCTTCTCTTTAAAGGATTTTGCCCTCTCCCACTTTTCTGATACATTTAACACCATGGGCTTATTTTTTTGTTTCTCTCCTTTTCATAGTTATTCATGAGAAAAACAGTACTGCTCAACAATTAGAAAACAAAGGTCCAAATACAATGATAAAGGATGACTGCCCCAGCGCAGCCTTAGTGTCAGATGAAACGCAGGGAGTGGTGGGGGCTGCAATGACCTTGATAGGACTTAAAGGATCCAGCTGGGAGGAAGAGTTGGCCCCCATGACTCTAGCCCCACTGGCATGCAAGCCCATTGTTGTAAAATCTGCTTTTTTTAGGGACGGATCTTCATTTTTAGGTAGAAACTCCTGAAATTTTACCTGCCAGCTCTGGTTTATGTAAAGTATAATGCAAATAAATACATCTTTGTACAGTCAGTTTAGGATCTACCTTGTTGGAAAACAAAAATGAGAAGCAACCATCTGATGAGACAAAGGTCTCATTTTGGAATCAAAAAGTGAAGGTGAGTGGGGGCAAGAAAGAGAGAAACATGAAGAAAAGCAACCTCCAGGGTTTGAAATTATTAAAGATTCCAAAGCATATCATGGTCATGAGTCAAGCCACCCACTGAAGAGGGTCCTTTCTTCTCAATAATAACAGATAAAAATAACAAGAATTGAGATATACTGAGAATATTCCAGATTCTGTGCTAGGGCTTCATACAGTTCATTGCATTTGAAACCTCAAGATCCCACAGCTTCAAGTGTCTTACCCAAGACTCAAACCCAAGACCGTGCTCTTAACCTCTATGCTCTACCCTCTGAAGCTGCTGGCCTGAGGAAGGAAGCAAAGGAGGTGAACCGTGCACTTGTAGCAGCCTCACTAAAGGGCCATGGGCCTCAAGTGCCCGTGAAGGAAGGAAGCCTCCCTTCTCCTACACAAGACCATCTGTCCATTCATCTTAGCAGAGAAAGCTGCCCCCAAGTTTACATTTTGGCAAGCTTCAACGGGGCAATTTAGTCAATGTTTAAAAATTTCAAAAAGGAACAATAATAATATAAACATGCCTGAAAAAGTCACTTCTCCCACTCTAAGTCACCCAGTCTTCACCCAGAGCAAAGGGAGACTAGGAAAGAGCCCTGCTTGTTGCCCAGGAAGAGGAGCCAGTCAGCTAGCATTTATTAAATTCAACAAGGAGGCTACTACAGTGAGGTGGGTCAGATGCCATGACAGCCTCTATGAATAAACCAAAATCTAAGCCTATACACATCTCAAGGTTACAAAATCAAAAACCTAAGGACAACCAAATAAACAGCCAACTAGACTTTAAGTTGTAGCCAATCAAATACTTTCCTTTCCTTGCTTTTATGCCTTACCTTGGTACCTGTTGGCCAGATACTCCTAACTACTTTTGATTTCACATCGCTTGATTCCAATCAATTTTTGCTCAAATAAACTCTTCCAAATTTCAGTATGCTTCAGTTTACCTTTTAACACTCTAAAGAACGATTGTCTAGGGATAGGCCATCAGTTCAGGAATACAAATCAGGAAGAAAGGTCCTGGGATGGTATTTGTGGCTGAACCTGCCTCACTATTCACCAATCCCATTTCCTCTTTCTGGGCACACAAGACAACCTCACTTCCCAGCATCCCTCGCTCCATAAAGTTATGCAGTCATGGCTAGGATAACACTTCCTGACCTGGCCCCTAAAATCTCCTAGGAGAACCTCAGCACACATCTTGATACCTTTCAGCAGCAGGGGGAAGTGAATGACTCCAACATTTCAGAGCCACACATGATGAAGGAGTCTGGATTCCTGAGTCACCCCTGGAAGGGGAGCCATTTCTTGGAGCAGAACCATCCAGAAGGGATGCTGACCCAGACTGGGTTGGGTGATGTGAATAAGAAACAAAATGTACTAAGATTTGGGAATTATGTGTTAAAATGGCTAGAAGCATATTCTAGTAGAGTACCCAGAAAAAAAATGAGAGTGGTTTCCTCTACGCTTAACCAAAGGTCCAGTTTGCATAACCAATTCTGCCCTTCAAATGATCAAAGAGCATACTGTTAAGGAAGTCTCCAGAGATAACCCCACAAAACTTACTAAAAATCTCCTTAGCTATGTGAAAAGTCAAGTCACCTACTGCAATTCTAGACAAGGCCTCTTGAGAATAGAGGTCCTGGGTGGGGACAGGGGACAGCTTGTGGCCAGGAGTCTAGTGATACCTATGGATGCGCTTCTTCAGGGAAAGAAACTGAACTGGACAAACTGTTTCACTGGACAACAGTTTTAGCCAGTGGCCAAACTTTCAGCTAACAGACAAACCCAAAGCAGTGAATGCAGCAGAAACTCTTGCCAAGAGAAAAAGCTGTACACTCAAGATTTGGGTTTCAAATGCCACACAAAGCCCATAGGAGCTGTTCGTTTTTTAAAGCATTCAAGTCTCTTAACTCCATAGTTGTATAAAACAATTTGATCAATATGTAGTGATTTAAAATTTTCATGTGATCAGAATTGCTTTTGTTTTGCAAAGAAAGACCAGATGGTTTCCAATGGATAATTCTAAAATGTACAGGTTCTGCTAAGCAAATCATGACTGAGGTAGCAACAATAACTGATAACGTGAAAATTCTTTGGATATGGAAAAGAAAGCTAGACCAGAATGCAAGCAATTCCTTCCCGTGATTCTTTCCTTGATTCTTCTAAGGAGAAATCAGAGGCAGCATTCTATCACGCAGGTCCTACATCGCATAACCCGAAAAGTGAGTCCAGACTACAATCAGGCCTATAGGATGGGCTGAGCCAGGTCATTTCTGCAAACTGGATTTAGAGAACACCACACTGGAACTTATCCTTCCCCTGCCACAGCTGAACAAGTTTGGACAAATCATTTGACTCACTTCTTGAACTGCAGTTGGGGGAGAAGTAGAGGGTTATAAAAAGCTCCCTCTTCAAAAGAAGGAGGATGAAACACATGATATTCTCATCTGTATGTTCCTAGATTATTTGTTGGTGATAAGAGAGAGACATTTCCATGGGAAGTCAAGAGATAAATTGGTTTTTCTACTTCTTCTCTTCTAAAAGTTTATATTCAACCTATGCCTTTTGATAAGATCTATGAGTATACTTGAGATGAGGGGGGGAAAGTTTTTCTTCCTGAGTCATGGATCTGAAAATTTTTTTTAGCAACCATCTATTCAGTGGGGACAGAAGATTCACAGCTCACCTAAATCATCTATGTTCTTAAAATTTTAATGGGAAAAATAGTGGTGCAGTACTAGCAAGTCTCTGGAATATTACACAGTTTGAGCAATGGGTTTAAGCAGTAGGATGTGAGTAATTCAATTTGCACCTCAATACACACATCCCTAGGCACATACACGTAAATGACTTACAGTCTGTTTGAAAACATGTCAACTCTAGAGAACTGAGGATTACCAGAAGGAAGGTGGATGGGGGGATGGGTGAAATAAGTGATGGGGATTAAGGAGTACACTTGTTATGATGAGCACCAGGTGATGTATAGAAGTGCTGAATCAGAACATTGTACACCTGAAACTAATATTATGCTAATATTAAACTAATATCACCTAAGCCAATATTAACTAACTGGAATTTAAATAGAAACTTAAAAAATATTTTTGATGAAAATGAGTATCACTACATGTTTTTTGGGTAACTATATAATAGACGACAAAGTAAATGAATAAAAAGTATAATTTGTAACTAAAAAGCAAGAATAGTAGCAAATAAAAACCAACAGCTAAGTACCACCCCAATAGAAACTAGTAAGAAGCTTCTGCCCCAAACCTGCAGAACTGCAGCCACCCATGTGTTTGGATGGCAGTGGGCTCTCTGCCAGGCATTACAGGGCAACTGGGCTTATTAGCAAAATACCAAATTAGAGCCCATAATAAGCCTCAGTGATGCACTAATTTTAGTTTATGAGTAATAAAATGTAATAACCCTTAACAACTCACATAATTGATTGCTGTTTAATAGGTCTTAGTCATCCACAAAAATTAAGGTCTATGGAACTGTGCATACATCATTCCCCTCATAAAGACCTGGCCCCTTTCTCAACCCATTAGGAGGCCATAAAATTCATGCACATCATTTTGCGCAACTGCTGGCATATCAACACTGAGCCACTGTTTGGCTCTTGCATTCTGTTACTTATAAAAATTAACTTGTGAATTGTTAGGACCTACGAAACAGTAGAGAACAGTTAAAAATGAAAAGTAGATTCTGGCACCAGGTCCTCAGAACACTTGGTATCAAAGAAGATTCACCCAGACATATAAACACATAAAATAGTTTTTAAAAAGAGCTGATTTGATTGACGCCATGGTGAAGGGCCTAAAAAAATACTGCATGACACATACATAACGATGTAGGTGTTCTTAAAACCTGGGAAAATTATCTGGAAACAGGAAGTCCAAAGTCTGAATGCTAGCCAGCGTTTTCTTTGATTCTCACATGCATTTTTATTCTCACCTATTATTCTAGAAAGGCACAAAAGTAAGTAGCAGCAATAGCTGTTAGGTACCCAAACCCTCAATATCCCTCCCAGAATAAGTGAAGATAAACAGATGGTTTCTCAGGTCACCCTGGCTGCATAAAATCTTATCCTCACCTCCTATTTTTACTCTATGCATTTCCAAAGGGACTACTTTTCAGAAGAAGAGATGGACTGATGTTACGCTTGCCTGGTAACTCTTGAGAGTGGACGGGGAAGTTGGTGGGGGGGGGGGGATCCTTGGCATCTCAGGCACAATCTTTCTTCTGCCCTGTCAGGAGGCTGCATTTCTGATGCCAAGGCAAGCAAGCACCAGCAGAGGATAATGCAGACTAAGGCTGGGCACCAGAATGCCAGAAAAACAGCCCCAAGCTACAAGGACTTGGAGAATGTAACTGAAAATCTATTCTTCAAAGCCATTCACGAACAGCACCAACCCCATCTTGAGGGAATGTTCCCACTATACTTGGCAGGCTGCTGGAATCGGATAAGGCAGCCTGACCAAGGCAAGTCACTCAGGAACATGGTGTTTTTGTGGGGTTTGGAATAGTGGCTTCAGCTTGATAAATGTAAGGTGGCTTCCTGCATAACAAGAATGCACGCAGCTCATTACATGCATGACAAGATCAGGCTCCTCCTGGTGCCTTCTATGACATGCTGACTCCCAGATCAAGTCAAGACTTAAGATGAGGATGAGGTCTTTGCACACTGGGAATACTAAGTGAAGAAAGATGAATAAACATGAAACCCTTTCCTGGAGATCACAGACTCTGAAAGGAAAAATGCCTAATCCCTAGGTTAGTGTGGTAGGCACACTTCCAAGATGGTCCCAGTCCCTGCTATAAACACAGCTTCTCCCAGTTATTCAGTGGAACGCTATTCTGGGTGCTGCTGTGAAGGCATTTCACTGACATAGTTAAGGTCCCAAATCAACTGGCTTTAAAATATGAAGATTATCATACTGGTCATCATCTAATCACACGAGCCCTTTAAAAGCAGTTTTCTCTGTCTTATCACTTCCAAATCAGAAGTTGGAAACCTGAGAGAATTTGTTGTGTAGCTGCTGGCTTGAAGATGGAAGGAATGCGGGTAACTTCTAGAGGCAAGGAATGCAGGTAGCTTCTAGAAGCTGACAGTGTCCCTGGCAGCTTTCTTACAACCAGTGAGAAAACAGTGACTTCAGTCCTACAACCACAAGGAACACAGCTCAGAGACACTTTTCCCCAGAGCCTCCAGACAAAAACTCAGGCAACCCATCACTTTGATTTCAGCCACATACTACCCTCAGCAGAGAACCCAGCCATGCTGGGGCAGATTTCTCACCTGCAGAACAATGACCTCATAAATGGGTGTTATTGAAAGGAGCTAAGCTTGTGGTAATTTGTTTTAGCAATAGAAAATTAACACCTGGGCAAATTTCTTTTTATCCTTATTCCTTTCTCTTTCCCCTTCACTCACAGACAAGCTTCTGTTTGCATCCTTGAATTTGTATACCTCCCTGAAAAGATATCTTTTTATATTTTTTTAAAGACTTTATTTATTTTTCATGAAAGACGCAGAGAGAGAAAGGCAGAGACGTAGGCAGAGGGAGAAGCAGGCTCCATGCAGGGAGCCTGATGTGGGACTTGATCCCAAGACCGAGGATCACACCCTGAGCCAGGAGTAGGTGCTCAACCGCTGAGCCACCCAGGCGTCCCAAGGTAGTTTTGTCAAAACTCTTGTTTGTATGTAGTTTGATTTACATCGATAGTATTGTACTATAGCTGCCATGCTATTTGGGGTGGGGGGATATTTTGTTTTTTAGGTTTTTAGAATTTTTTGTCTTTTTACTCAGATCTACCTTGTTAAGATTTATCCATTTGCTCTGGGTATATCGAGGATTCCCTTCTAATTGCTACAAAGTATTCCATAGTGTGTATCCACTGCGTTTTTTATTAATGCATTATTCTAAGTTGGTCTTCAACTCCCTGCTACCCAAACCTGTGCTGTGATAAGCATCTCTCACAGAATTTTTCTTGGTATCCTAAGAATCCCTCCAGAGTGTACACCCACAAATAGGATGGATAGGTGACAGGATGTATGAATACTTAATTAATCATATGCTCTCTCAAAATGGTCACAACCAGCACTCCCCTTGCATTGCCCAGGATCCTGTTGTCTAGCTCCTCGAAGATTTGACATTACCAACTTCCTAATCTTTGTCAGTCTCCTGGGTATAAAGCATTATTAGGTTATTTTGACATGCACTTCTCTGATGCAGTGGTTTGGAATGTTGCTTCATGTAATTATTAGCCATTTGGATTTCTCCTTTTATGAATTGCCTGCTCCTATACTTTGCAATTTTTCTACTACATTTCCCATCTTCTTCTAGATTTGATTTGATTCTAGATATTGGCTTTTACTAAGTCTTCATATCTTTTGGATACGAGACTCTTCTGGTATCTTCCAATGTAATATTTTTCTGCTAATGCAGCAGAAATTTTTAATTGTATATAACCACATTCATCAATCTTTTGCTTTATAATTTGTACTTTACTAGAATCTTTATTAAGAAATACTTCTCACCATTAACTCACTAACATATTATCCAGTACTGTCCTCACTTGGCTTCATATTTTTACCCTTCACATTTCAATCCTTAATCCACCTAGGGTCCAGATTTATATGAGAATATAGTTTCACTTTTCTCCATACTATAAGCTAGTTTTCTTAACACCATCTGCTCAACAATCTACCCTGTGTAGAAGTAAGATGAGAAATATGGATGTGTTTTGGGTTGGGAAACCAAAGTGATCCCATCATTCTCTGCAGAAGGGCAAGATGTAGTCACTCGAGATGTTCGTGGTGAGAAGAGGTAAAGGGAAGGATTTGTCTCTGTAGATACTATCCTGAACATCCTCTTTAGCCCATGTGTTTTAATGACTAATCTCTGATTTATCTGCTTTTACTGAAAACCAGAGTTCCTTTCCACTTGGGAGGGTGGCAGAGAAAGGGTCATTCTTACATATACCATGTAAGCCCCGGTTACATCAGCAGTTGCCATTAACTATACTGCTCTGGATGTGTTCCATTCTAACACAAGCCCAACTTATATTAAAATCTTTTTCATCATAAAACTGATAAGGTCCAATAAGATAAACAAATGGTTCAGTTTCGTAGGACAGTGATGGAATAAGAACCCATTAAAAGAACCACACTCATGAGCTGGCATGCCCTGAATGTAACATGAGGGAAGACTCTTGAGCCTGCTGCAGGACTTGGTCTCAGATGTCGGGCATTCTGACCTACCCTGTTGTTAGCAAGGCCTTCCCCAGACACGATCTTCATTGTACACTTTAAACTCACTGCTCTTTTTTAAAGCTTTGAGGGAAGGTTTCCCATGCCTCTTCTCTTCTCATTCAGCCAGAACCTTCCCTCTCCACCTTTCCAAAGCAGTACAAAACTAACTTTCTGCTTTATTCACTCCCCTCTACTTCTCATTCAGTCTGAAGTTCAGAAGTGATTTCCCAGGAACTGCATGGAAGGAGGATCTGACCTCTGGCCCACAGAATGCCCCTGCCTTCTTTAACCCCCGTGGGTCTTAATAATTAATTCCTCCCGGGGCCTCTCTGTTTCCTTGAACTCATTCCCTGGAAATAATTCCACCATACAGCTGTAAGCAGTCCACTGAACTAAGCAACTATGGTCAGTAAGTACAAAGCCTCCCTTAAGAAGGGCCCTTTCTAGTCCCACTGTAATGTCAACCAGCTTTCCTCAATTCTCAAAGAATTCTGCTTCCCTTTACTGAGGAATCTATTTGGCACCAGGAATGGAAAGTCTATACACCCACAGGGAGTGCCAACAGCCTCAAGGCTCCTCAATGGCAGTCAGAAATCCTTCCACATTACCTTCTGGGTCAGCCTCTACTCTACTGATTCAAAATGTTAGTATCTTGAACCCTGATGTATGAAGGAAGATAGGTAAGACATCCCAGAATAGAAAAAGACTAGAACTGTTGAATTTAAATCAAAATCAGGAAGAACATAAAGCAGTCATTTCTGGCCACCCCCATGGGAATGGGGTTCTGATAGATTAGAGAAGAAAGTGGTGAAATAAGTTTGGGGTGAAGATCAGGGCACCTGGGTGGCTCAGTGGTTGAGTGTCTGCCTTCATCTCAAGTCGTGGTCCCGGGGTCCTGGGATCAAGTCTTGCATCAGGCTCCCAACGGGGAGCCTGCTTTTCCCTCTGCCTATGTCTCTGCCTCTCTCTGTGTTTCTCATGAATAAATAAATAAAATCTTTAAAAAAATGTTTGGGGTGACGATCAAGGATCTATGAGCAAGGCAGACCAGAGTGAAATAGCTCCTGAGAGCCACAGCTGCAGCTCTGATCCTCTTGGTGGACAGAAGGAGGGAGGGACACAAAGGGATGGTGGCAAAGAGGCCAGGACAACTGGAGTGATGTGATGTGATCCATGTCACAATTTGGCATAAAGCGAACCCAATTATATGGTTATATTCATTTCCAAAAGAGATGATAATCAGCAAATGCTCAGCCCGCTAAGAAAGCAGCTGGTTAACAGAGAACAAAATAAAGGTCTAGGGTCAATGGGGGCCTAACAGCTTTAAAGCCACCTATTAAAGAAGTCTGCCTTTTCTTCAGCTTCTTCAAAAAAAGCTCAACTGTTGGCAGCTGCTGATTTGATGCCTTGATTCATGATTTAATTCCATTTTCAAAATGATTTCCATTGTGTCGATGCTACAGACTCTTACCTTATGAAGTATACACACACACACACACACACACACACACACACACACAACTTACGCCTAGTAGCAGAGTGCAAAAAAAATTAATTGCAATAATAGGAAAAAATAAATAATATTTACTTAGAGTCACTCTGTTAGCACACAACATACATGAACTCACGGAGTCCTATAAAGTAGCAACTAATTATATCTCCATGCACTGAGGCATATAGAAATCGAATACCTTGTCCAAGATCATACAATGAGAAGGGGACAGAAATGGGATCCCAATTCATGCACTCTGGCTCCAGAATCCATCGCTAAAACCACTCTGCCACTCTGCCTCCTAAATGATGGTGACTTATCTGCCCAACAAAAATAAACAGTGACCTTAACTTGAGCTTTCCTGTGAATGATTCCCTCCTAATTAGCCCAAACAGTAGTATAGCAGCTAAAGGCAAATATTTTGCTTTGACACTGCACTTTAAGTAACTAGTTGCCAAGAGGCACATCATTGGTTGCAATCAAAGGGCCCTGGTTCCATCTCCTGGTTGGTCCTCAGCTTGGATGACTTCTCATTCCTCAAATCTCATTCCTCAAATCCAAAGCCAAGAGCCTGCCTCCATCGCATTTACTACTTAATTAGTAACAGAATGACAGTTGCAAATGAAGCTTGCCCCTTCAAGATCTCCTTTACATTCTGGCTACTTTTCACAATTACTATCCCACCTGTCTTCCCAGGAAACAAAATACATTGCCATGGCAAACGATTAGCTCCCCAGGTGGCAGAGAGTCACGAAAGCCTGGTCCCACAGCCAAGGCCACTGCAGGAGCCAGAAGTAGGCAGGTTCTCTCAAGTACCTCCCAATACCCAGGGTGAGTTCTTCCAGAAAGGATAAAACAAGGAGTGCTCCTCAGTAAGAGACAGGGGTTCACAGGATCCCTGAAGGGTAGCTGATACCAAGCACCATTCCTTCCCTTCTGAAGAATGTGCACTTTCCAAGGGTTTCAGATTCAGAGTTCAAGTGCTCACCAAGACTGCCATTTGTGACTTTTGCTGAAATTATCTGAAAAGGTTCAAATAGAAGACGGTGAAACAGTATCAGTAATTTGCTTTCTAAAGGCAAAATCTTAGGGCAGCCCGGGTGGCTCAGCGGTTTAGCGCCACCTTCAGCCCAGGACCTGATCCTGGAGACCCAGGACCCAGGATCGAACCCCACGTTGGGCTCCCTGCATGGAGTCTGCCTGTGTCTCTGCCTCTCTCTCTCTCTCTCTCTCTCTCTCTCTCCTCTCTCTCTCTCTCTCTCTCATGAATAAATAAATAAAATCTTTAAAAAAAATAAAGGCAAAATCTTGGATTCTATGGGTTGAAGTAATTAAATATTAAATGAAAACTTTTATTCATTTCCGAGGTATGTGCCCTGACTCATTGTGGAGCTTCATCAAAATCTAGAAGCATACCACGCCTCAGTTTCCTTATTTGCACTCTGTGACTAGCTCCTACCTAACCATGTGCTTTGCACAGAGAGTGATCAGCTAATGAACATTTGGTGATATAAGAAAAAAACTTTTTGGCAGGGGCACTGTACATCTATTTAAAATTACAATATGGGGATGCCTGGGTGGCTAAATGGTTGAGAATCTGCCTTTGGCTCAGGTCATGATCCTGGGGTCCTGGGGTTGAGTTCCACATCAGGCTCCCTTTAGGGAGCCTGCTTCTCCCTCTGCCTATGTCTCTGCCTCTCTTTGTGTCCCTCGTGAATAAACAAGTAAGATCTTTTAAAAAATAAAATAAAATTATAATATGAAAGCCAAAAATAATGAATAGTCTGAATTTTCTCAAACACAAAATATAACCTTTTCAGGTTTAAACTGAGTTCCATTCAACTTCTGTGCTGGCAAATATGTGTTATATACTAAAAACTCTGCAACACACCTAATGTGTACAGTTTCTACTACTTAGTATGACACAGGCACAGAAAGAAAATCTCCACTCAGCACTGGAGGGGTGGGTAGTATTTTCCCTGGGTATGTTTGGATTTGGGAACAATGATACATTTGAAATGATGGTTTACAAAAGAGCTGGATTTCCTCTTCTTTAAATATAACCCATACTTTGCCTCCATTTATATAAACATAAATATAAGGCTCACTCCTTCTAACTCTCACACATGCACCAGAGACAACCATGGGAGGCAGAGACCAGACAGAAAAATTGGCCTGACATCAAAAAGTGAAGGCAAGTCCAAACTTCCAGTTATAAAATAAACTAAAAAGTCTTAGGTACAGCAAGATAAATATAGTTAATAATACTGGATTGTATATTTGGAAGTTGCTAAGAGAGTAGACCTTAAAAGTTCTCATCACAAGAAAAAAAAAAGAAATATTTGTATCTATGTGTGGCAATGGATAACCAGATTTATTGTGATCATTTTGCAATATATACAAATATATTGTACAACAAATCGTTATGAAACTAACATAATATTATATGTAAACTGTATGTCAATTTTTTAAAACGGTCACTTGCTATTTCTCCATCTTTTGGTGAACTTTTTCTTCTTCCTTCCTTTTTTAAAAATTCAGTCAATAGAGTCCTCTTATGTTTTTTCACTTATAATTTTTTTCATTTTATTTTTTTTCATCACGGTAAGTATACTCTTTAATCCCCATCACCTATTTCCCCCATTCCCCACCCACCTACCCTCTGGTAACCATCAATTTGTTCTCTATAGTTAAGAGTCTATTCCTTGGTTTCTCTCTCTCTTTCTCTTTTCCTTTGCTCATTTGTTTAGTTTCCTAAATTCCACAATGAGTGAAATCATATGGCATTTGCCTTTCTCTGACTTATTTCACATAGCATAATATTGTCTAGCTCCATTCATATCATTTTTACGGCTGAGTAATATTCCATTGTGTATATACACCACATCTTCCTTACCCATTCATTAATCGATGGACACCTGGGCCGCTGGCATAGTTTAGCTGTTGTAAATAGAGGCCTTCTATTAGCACATATTCCAGGAACACACTGAGCTCTCTCTAATCCTAGATATTTCAGGAGCATAATAGCTATAAATAAAAGGAAAAGATATGAGTCATTGCCCCCATAATTTTATAAAAGCACACAGAAGTTAGCATGAGATGATGAAGATTAACTAACCAAATGGAGGTTAGGTGTGATGAGGAGAAGAGAAAATAAAATTTCTGTTCATAAAAACTCTGTTCCATTAAGTTCTAACTATGTCTCAGGCCACGTAGCAGTGTACTCACTTTTTTTACTTTGTAAGTTGCTACACAAATTGGCTTCACTGGGACTAGGCTCAACATAGGTGGTGGGACGAGGGGTGAATTTCATTTTTCTCTTTGTAATTTTTATGAATGTTTCAAATATTCTACAATAAAATGTGTTATTTCTATATTTAGAAAAAATAATAAAGGTTATTTTTAAAACAAGTTTTTAGCATTCTTAAGAAACACAGGAAGGCCTTACTGCAAAGCTACATACTTCACAAGGAGCTATCTGCCAGATATGTGTCAGTGAATGACTTATTCCTCACTCAGGAACCTTTGACTGCCTATAAACTTTTGACTTATGTTCCAGGAGGCCAGGGCCCTGCCCTTCTCATAAAACCCCACTGGAGGAGTCAGCAGGGCAAAGCCCACCTGCCAAAGTCAGATCAGCCCCTGTTAACCACCCCCTCACTCACGCATACAGATTTCACCCAGTTCCCTGGGCAGACAGGAATTTAGGACAGATGTCACCAGCTCTGGAGGATTAGGACACTGTGTTCCAACCATGCATACACACGTGCTGCTTTTGGCCAAGAATGCTTCTTTCAAATGCTTGCTTGAAAATACATATTTGGGACACAAGTCAAAGGCTTGTGATACTTACTGATCACAGGAAGACTGGTGATTCTAACTCCCCTACCATCCTTGGGAGTAGTTAAGTCCCAAGTGGCACCCAGGAGGAAGGGGAGGCAAGAAAAAAAAGCAGAGAAATCACCTGCCCTGTGACAACACCTGGCACAGAACTAGCAATGGAATGTATGGATTAGGTGCCCTCTCTTCAGGACTCTCTGGGACCTGAGAATGGTGTGAAGCACTTTTTAAATACTATCCCTTTAATTCTCAGGACAACCTCTGAAGTCTATTGTGTTTCTCACAAATGAGGAAACTAAGACTCAGAGGAGTTGCTTGTCCAAGGATGCCCAGTGAGTGGCTGAGCCAGGACTGGAGCCCAAGCCTATCTCCAGAGGCCCCATTAACAAGCACTCAGCACCATAAACTCCACAAAGGCAGGGCTAGGTCCACTATATCCCCAGTAGGGTCCATAGTCAGGATTCACTGAATAAGGAGGAAGATCATACAGCCTGCCCTCCAAATTAGCTTCATTCACAGAGAACCACCATTGCCAATTAGGGCCTGGTCAAGCAATACCCTTAGTCCTTATACTAACTTTGCAAAACTGGAGCCACTATCCTCATTTTAGAGTTGTGACAATGGGGTCTTAAAGATGTGAGACCTGTGTGACATTCTCAGGATTGGAAGATACAGAGCAGGATAGGACCTTCCCCCGCCTGCAAAGCAGTTATAATCAAATTGAGTGACATCCGTGCATCACCTATCTCAGCAGTTTACACAGAGACCCAAATGAAACATATGTGCTGCAGAAGCTCAGTACAAATATAAACACTCCCGGTTTTGTTTATGTTTTCTTGAGGTCTACACCCTCAGTACAGTACATTATCACAAAGCACTCTCCCAGATGAGAAAGCTGAGAGAATGTGAGCACAGAATCCTGAAACCACGCAGCCATCCTCACTGTGGTCTGGTTGGGTCGGGGGAGAAGGGTGTTCACCAACCACAAGAAGACTCCTCCAGCCTAGATGAGCAGGTAGTACCAATTTGGAAGGGCTTGAAAGCAGCCAGGCAGCCCTTCCATCCCTAGAAATTGTCCCTCCCCTAAACTCTAACATTCTCAATGGGTGATTCACTGCCTGTGTTGGTGCCAGCCTTCTCCCAAAATCCTCCTTCAATATGCAAATACCCAGACAGGAGTGGCACATTACATTTCTGGGAGGAGAGGATAGTCAGCTGGACAATGTAGGAGGCTAGAAACAACTCCATTCAACAATATTTAATATTCACTAGGTATTGAGGATATAACAGACAATAAGAGTGAACAAGACAAGGAATCTGCTCCTGGGTGAACTTCCATTCTGGGAGATGCAGACAATGTGGGCTTAAGGCAATGCAGAAGCACAAATTAAACAAAGTGCCAGGAAGGAGAAAAATGGAAGAATGGAATGGAAGATAATACAGGGGGGCAGACACTGACTTAGAGAGCTCGGCTGACTCTCAGAGGACATCATAAGTGAACAAAGAACTGAAGGACCAGAAGGAACTGGATGCAGGTAAAGAATGTTCTGACCAAAGACAGCATCACTTACACAGGTAGGAAAGAGCTTGAGACATCCAAACACATCTAAAGCAGGCCAGGGTAGCTAAGCCTTGAGGACCAGCAGGTAGACTGGGAAGACCAGAGCCTGCAGGGAGAGGTCACGCCCAGCCTCTTGAGCAGTCTGGGTTTTAGTCTACAAACAATGCGTAACCACTGGACGGCCTTCAGTGTGCCAGAAAGACCCCACTTAAGTTCTTAAAAGGTGACTCTAGCTGTTCTGCGTAGAATGAATCATAGATCAGTAAGAAAAACAGGAATGAGACTACATAAGAGATGGGGGGCCTGGACCAGAGTGGGACAGTGGACATGGAGAAAAGAAAAGGACCTGAACTGTACTTTGGAGACAGGACTATGGATGGACCTAAGTGTGGTGATGGGCAGGAGGAGGGGGGACCACAATTCCCCAGTATTAGGACAAATATGTATCATAAGAAAATCATCATAAGAGAGGCTCACTACACCCACATGAACAAACAAATTCCTCTGATGATGGACCAAGTGGGTCCACCAAGAAATTCTTGAAAAGCATCCACTTTTTGTAGGAATCTAACCCTGAGGGGCAGGGAATGCTTTTATTTCCAGCTGAATGGGATGCCTGGGCTTGGGTAGAGCTCTTTCTACTACCTCCCCAGCATCTGCTGTGTCTTTCCTGCTTGGTACTTCTTGGAGGGTATGATTATTCTGTGAAAGAAAGTTTTAAAAAATGCATGGAAAATGATAATAATGCAACCAAGGAGACAGGTCAAGGGCAGTGAATAGCTGGATTCAATAATAGCATCACTCAGTAAACACTTCCTACAGCACACTGCTGAGAATTAATTATTGAAAGAAACCTCACTTGTAACTTTTTTACCAGGGAAACAGATTTCCTGCTGAGGAGGGCCTGCTTTTCCGAAAACTTATTTTGAAGAAATTTAAAAATTGTGGAGCACCTGGGTGGCTCGGTCAGTTAAGCCACTGACTCTAGATCTCAGCTCAGGTCTTAATCTCAGGGTAGTAAGTGGGTGTGCAGCCTATTTTTTTAAAAATGTAAGAGTTACATGCAATACGGGTACAATATGAAAACTAACTTCCTAGAACATTAAAATATCAAAATAAAATTAGATCAGTATTTGTGGTTAGGCTTAACATCTCTCCTATTTTTTTTTTAAGTAAGAATCATTAAAAAAAAAAAAAAGTAAAAACCATGACGAGGAACCACATTGCATTGTAATTACTCTCTACAACATTGCCACAGAAAAGCTCACATTGAAATTCCCCCAATGCCTCCCTCAGAAGAACTCACATGGGTGTCTAGACTTCCAGGATGAGCAAGGACTATACAAATTTAGAAAATATGAAGCAACAGGGTTATCTTTAAGAGTTTAAAGAACTAAACATGTTCCATCACAAGAACCAAGTCAGTTGCAGTTTCCTAGTTTCCCAACGGCTGAACTCATTGGTGTCAAAGTACAAAAGAGAAAAAAGTTAAAAAGAGAAAATGATAGTATTAGAGGAAAAGGAGAGGGAAGAAAAGGGAAGCTCCGTGCAGAACAATGAGAACTGTAGGACATAAAAGTATCAGAGAAACGGAAGTAACAGGCGAGCTGAGACCAAGAAAGAGTGAGCGTGGGAAAGATGGAGAGAGGGATGAGGGAGGGGATGAAGAGACAGAGTGCAGGAGGGGAAAAGACAGAAGGAAGAGCTCAGTGAAGGATAAGGTTGGTCATTTCCTTTTTTGCTTTGTTTTGTTTTGTTTTGTTTTATTGGAGTTCAATTTCCCAACATATAGCATAAGACCTAGTGCTCATCCCATCATTTCCTAAAAGAAAATGTGCCCATGCCCTGAGGCTACACAATTGACTAAAACACTTGGAAATGATAGCATAGGTATCCTCACTTCCTTTTTCTGTCTGAAAAACAACTGGTTTCTGAATGTCCCAACTCAGAAATTAATCTGAGATGCTATTTCAACTCTGAGCCCAACCTCCCTCATCTATAAAGGGAAGCGCCTAAAACAAGTCTTTTCAAACTCAACTCCTCTGTGATTTTTTTTTTTTCAAAAAGTAGAACAGTGTTGAAATTAAGACCACAGGTGACCTCTCTCCTCCCTTGGAGAGTAAATAAACTCTGTCCTGCTTGCTGCTCCAAAAAAAAAATAGAGAAAAGACAAGAAAAGAAAAGACAAAAAAGAAAAGAGAAAAGAATGAAATTAAGACCACAGGAAGAGAAAGTAAGCTTCTTCAATCCCCTCCTTTAGAAAGTCACTTAATTGTGTGCCTCAGTTTCCTTGCTTATAAATGGGAAGAGATGATACCTACCTTGTAGGGTTCTAGTAAAGATAAAGCCAAAACAGAGCCTGGGAATGTAAGTGTGAGCTGTTTATTAGCAGAGAGATCTTTTATCCCAAATTTCAAGTGACCTTTCTGGGCTAATCCATGTGGGAGGTTGTGGACTAACCACAGTTTAGATCAGAATTTTGCTCCATGCTACTTACACATTTTACAATTGTGTAAATTCCCAAGTGCTCTTCCCAAGTCTAAACATAACTGAGGCAAAGCGCTTTCCTTTCTTTACTAGACCCCAAGCCACCTTCTCTCCCAGCCTGATCCCAAGCTGCCACTCCCCCAGCTCCCACCTCGGGACAGAACAAGAGAATGGAGGTCTGCACTCCACACCCAGGGATGGAGGCTAAACTGGGTGGGGGGGTGTCCTTGCTTGGTCCCCACTAAGATCAAGCTTCTTACCTCCTAGGTTGGACCATCTGGCCACTTCAAAACACCTTCTGTGAATTCCGTGCTCTCCCATCCCTATCTCTACCCTCTTGCTCACACAAAAAGGTTATAAGGAGTTTTTTTTACTGAAACACAGGCAACAACAACAACATAACTTAACCCTGCTCCCCTACTTTTGTCCATCCTACCATTTATGGTTCGCTATAAATAACCTACAGTATTGTGCTTGGTAGTTTCATGAAATGGGAAAAAGAAAATTCTCCTGTGTTTTCATTACCAGCTAGGGGAGGGATAGGTACTACAAAATGAAGATGGCCTTAGAGTTAAAGAATTTAAAGCTATTTTCCTACATGTATCCTGATGAAAAGAAGAGTTTTTCTAGGCAACTCCCCATCCATGGACATTCCTTTGACAAAGCCTAAGTGGGCTCCACTTGCAGCGAGAGGCCAAAGCCCAGTGAAGGCATCAGCACCCTGGAAGCGTGTGCATTGCTTATGTGCATTTTTGCTAAGGCTTTACAAAAACAACATGATCTAGGTCCGGGACTCATATTAGCACAACCTATTTTATTCCTTTCTTTCTTCGCCTCACTCTTTAGAAGAACTTAAGTAAAAACAACAGTGCTTGGGCTGTAGGGCCCCACTGCCTGTGTTCAAATCCTTCTTCCCCACCCTCAGCTGTGAGTTGGGCAGGCTTCCCATCACCCCCCTCAGTTTCTTCATCCCACCCTGGAAATGACCATGGTTAGTAGGCCATTTTAAGAGCTCAAGATCAGGAACCCAACAGCCTGGATTTAGTCATGGCTCAGTCACTTACTCGAGCAGGAACTTGAGCAACTCACTTAACTTCCCTGTGCCTCAGTTTCTTCTTCTGAAGGGTGGAGATCATAACAGTACCATCTCATAGAACTGGGCTGAAGGTTAAATGAAATTAAAAAGTAAGGCACCTATTATAATGCCTGGCACACACAGCTGAGAGTTCAATTTAGTAAGAATCATAGCAGGAGCACCAGTGTCCGGGCTCTCTTCCAAAGCCCCAAGAGTGCAGCAGCCTTATTTACGGCCATGGTCCTCTATCACTTGAGACCCCCAAGGCCAGCCAGCGGGGGTAGGAATGATCTTCAGCTTGCAGACTCAGCCTCTGCTCAGTTTCTGAACCAGCCAGTGTATCAGCCTCAGGCTCCCAGCTACCAAGGCCCATGGTCTAACGCAGACGTCCCTGAGACTAGAACCTTCCATGTCTGCTAAGCAGAGCTGCCTCCATGACTAGTCCAGTCATGTTCACCTGGTCTTTGAGGCTGACCTCCCCCACAGTCTCTTGGCTCATACACCAGCCCTGGATTTTCACCCTGAACTCCAGACTACCCAGCCAGGGGATGATACCCACAGCCCTTGCCAGTACTGGCCAGGGTTCAGAGGCTCCAGACACTGCTAGAGCTGCCTTCACCTCCTGCTCTCCAACCTCATGCTTCCCTGCATCTCCACCCGCTTCACTTCCATCCTCCTTGTACCAGCAAAAGGCATCCAGCCTCCCAGCCCTGCTGTACCCTAAGCCCTTGTTTTTTTTTTTTTAAGATTTTATTTATTTATTCATGAGAGATGGGGCGGGGGGCAGAGACACAGGCAGAGGGAGAAGCAGGCTCCACGCAGGGAGCCCAACACGGGACTCGATCCCAGGACTCCAGGATCGCACCCTGGGCTAAAGGCAGGTGCCAAACTGCTGAGCCACCTAGGGATTCCCCCCTAAGCCCTTGTTCTGGAAGACCTCTGCCCGCCCCCAGACATCCTGGTGCCCAAGCTTCCCCGGTGAGCACACAGCTGCACAGAACCTACGAGAAGCAGCCGGCAGCGGCCTCATGGGCACCAGTCCGGCCCCAAGAGGACAGCCCCCATGAGGACACTTGTTCCCGCAGGCACAGGATCCACTGGGGAGAGAGGGGTGCATGGCCGGAGGAGCAGCCTGAGGGCCCCCCTGGGGGTTCTTTAGGAAGGCAGCCGCCCACGTGCGGAGCACCTGCGCCCTGCTGCTTGGAGGAAGGGGTCTCGGACACCTGCAGCGCGGCTTCTGCATCAGGGACCTGCGCTGGCCCAAGCCCACGCCACACACCCCGAAGCCACCCCGAACGCCCCAGATCCACACCAGATGCCCAGTCCCACACTGGACGCCCCATTGCACATCACAAGTTCCAGAATCATGCCCAGTGTCCCAGATCCACACCAGACGTCCCCAATCCACACAGATGCCTTGGAATCCATGTCAGGTACACCCTGCATCATTGCTGGTCACCCCAGAACCATGTCAGAAGCCCTCGATCCACCTCGTATGCCCAAGCTTCACCCAGGATGCCCCAGGACCACACCAGACACCCCGGAGCCACGACAGATGCTCTGGGATCCATGGCAAACACCCCAGATTCACAGAGTACACCCTGAGGTTCATGCCCAAGGATCCGGATCCACATGGGACACCCCTGATCCACATCAGACAGCCCTCATCTGTGCCGCACACCCCAGGGTGCACGCTGACCTCTATGGCCTGGCTTTCTCTCTGCTAAAAAATGTACAGAAGTACAGACATTCTTGAAAAATCTTTATGAAAGTCACATCCTACTCATTTTCTCTCCTTTCCCCTTTAATCCCTTTCAATATTTTTTTATATTCCCCAAATGAATGAGACCATTTAATGTTTGTCCTTCTCCGATTGACTTACTTCACTCAGCATAATACCCTCCAGTTCCATCCACGTTGAAGCAAATGGTGGGTATTTGTCGTTTCTAATGGCTGAGGAATATTCCATTGTATACACAGACCACATCTTCTTTATCCATTCATCTTTCGATGGCCACCGAGGCTCCTTCCACAGTTTGGCTATTGTGGACATTGCTGCTAGAAACATTGGGGTGCAGGTGTCCCGGCGTTTCATTGCATCTGCATCTTTGGGGTAAATCCCCAACAGTGCAATTGCTGGGTCTAGGGCAGGTCTATTTTTAACTCTTTGAGGAACCTCCACACGTTTTTCCAGAGTGGCTGCACCAGTTCACATTCCTACCAACAGTGCAGGAGGGTTCCCCTTTCTCCACATCCTCTCCAACATTTGTTGTTTCCTGTCTTGTTGATTTTCACCATTCTCACTGATATCAGAGAGGGTGACAGACCATGAGACACACCTAACTCTGGGAAATGAACAAGGGGTGGTAGAAAGGAAGGTGAGCAGGGGAATGGGGTGACTGGGTGATGGCCACTGAGGGGGGCACTTGATGGGATGAGCATTGGGTGTTAGCTATATGTTGGCAAATCAAACTCCAATAAAAAAATATACAAAAAATAAATGAATAAAATCAGAAAAAATATGATATTAAAAAAAAAGAAAGTCACATCCTTTCAAAACATCCTATCCATTTGAAGTCTTCTCACTGTGCTCTGGGTCTTGGACATTCTTACTTCCTCAGGGTCCTTGTTTGAATGACTGTCCTGTCTCTGTAGGGTTAACCTCTGGTTCCCCATGGCTCCTCTCAAGTCTCTCCCAACTTACAAAAAAGAAAAAGTCAACTCATACATAATCTTGTGTTTCTCCTTATTCATTGACCTGAAATTTTCTTTCCTTCAAAAAGAACTGTCCACATTTTGAACTTAATTTCTTTCTCTGCACTCTTCAATGTAACACATTATGGTTTCTGCCCTCCCCATACCACTGTTCATCATGCTCACCATGATACACAGATCCTGACAACTCTTTGTTTTCCCCCTACACCATCTCTTTTCTGACTCCATGATCTGGAGCACCTGGATACCTGAATGAACGGTATTAACAACACATCACATAAGACTCAGTCTTTTCTCCTTACTATGTCTCAGCAATGCCTTCTCAATCTCCAGAACAAAAAAATTATGATTTTACTTTGTTGGGACATCTAGATATATAAGCCTAACAAGTAATTAGGAATGTTCATCTATGACTCACAGAGAGAAAATCCTTGGTAATTCTATGTACAAAAGTGAAATGTGTTTTGCTGGTGGCATTTCCAATCATGCCTCTGCTCCCTTTACTGACTCACATTCTTTCTTTTCAGTGCTTACATAAATGTAAAAGATGCTTTTCTTAGAAATAGATTTCAAATTATACAGTTGAATCAATGGTAAAATAGCATAGAATTTGGGGATGACTTCAATGTAAATAAACTTACAGACTGGTGCCTATCCACAAAGGGAGGGTTAACAAAAGTTTAAGTCACAGTCCCATAAAAGCTTTTCATAGCAAAAATAATTCAAAACAGGAGTCATCCACACTGCAACTCTTAAACAGACCTTTTCACACTGAAACTAGCATAAAGTTTACTTAATATCCACAATGTTCCATAAAGAACTATTGAGAAAACTCCACAGGCAGCTGGAAAAACATAGTGAAATAGGAAGCAGGCATGGTGCCAACCACTGGGGCAGCCTCTCTAGCTAAGCCGCCTAACAGTTAGGGCAGAGGCCCTGCAGATAGCCCATACAAGGACAGAAGACTCCAGGACATCAGCAAAGTGGGCATGACTTCCAGAGCCAGGGCAGCAGGTGTGAACACAAAGGCAGGAAGCAAAGGCAAGGACAGCTACCAAAGGCAGAGCTAGACATGGTAGGCATGAAAGAACTACCAAAGCAGAGCTGAGAATCTGTCATCAACCCTGATGGAATCACAGAATACCTGAACTGGAAGGGCATTTGGTGATCACCAAGACACAGATGGTCAAATTACAGATGAGGTGTCCTTCCCCCTCCCTACTCTCTTCTCTTCCTGAACAATTCAGTTATAAAGCCCTTGAGTAGGTCAGAATGCAATAGGCATCTGTGCAGGGTTGGAGCAGTGATGTCGGGGTTCAGGGAACACAGGTGGAGCAGAGCAGAACATCAGTGCTTGAGTAGAGTGCAAAGATGTCTGCAGAGGGAGAAGGTGTGATGCAGGATAACAGAACCCAGGATGCAAAGAAGGCAAAAGCAATGCTGGATTGCAGTGCTAGTTTCTGAGCTCTGACAACCCCACAGGGCAACAGCCTAGCTAGAGAATCAAAGCCCCATGGCCTGCCATGAGGGTCAGAACCTAAGCAAGATGACAAAAGCAGTCACATGAGGCTTCTGGGGGGAGCCAGCATGGAACAGGAAGCCCATTTGAGGTGAGAAGGGCATCCACACAAGAGAAGAGGTGGTTGTAGTAATGATAGCAATGGGGCACAGGTTATAGACAGGGGGTGTGACCCAATGGGAAAATATACTAACAGTCATGGTGACCGATTTTGTCATTGTCAGAGAAGATATGTTTACCACTTGGAAAGAGAAAAAACTAGAATGAATCCTGTGGTGTTGGACTGGAATTGAAGGTATTGGTGTAGATTCATGATTTCCTATGTAGATACAGAGACTGATAACTCTAGGCGTACTTGTGTGCTTCAATTTATGTGACACATTCTAGTAAGAAGACTTGGAATAGCAGCATCCAATAGCAATGAGCACCTCTAGTACCTAGAGTTTTGCTTAAATACCACTCTTCAGGAGGCCGGTGGGGCCGGGGCAGGGAGCCAGGTGAAAGTAGTCTGAAGGAATGACTGGTTCTAGGACTGGGAAAATATAAGATGAACTTAGAACATTGTATTGTATCTGAAAACAACAGTGCTCAAACAATGATGAGACAAGTCAGAAGGACCCAGAACCCAGACTGAAGGGCTCCCACTGGTCAAATTGAGATCACTTGGCATCACAAAAAAATAATGATATATCACACTCTGTAAAAATGTATATAGTATGGGCATATTCATATAAATAAGGGAATGAGTAAATTGGACATCTATGAGGAAGACAATGCTCACAGAGTTTCGGAGTCTTCCCCCAAACTATTTATTAATTAGGAAGAGGAAAAAGACTAACTTTCTCTCTGCTCTCTGGTCACACCACTTTTTTGTAATTTCTCCAACAGGCTCCCTTTGCCCCTTCTTGCTCACAGGCCCACACGCATGCCCAGAAATGCTCTCTTCCAGCCTTTTCTCCTGTTTGTCCTCCAAGTTCAGATAAAAAATTATCTTCTCAAAAAAAGCCTCCCAGGACGCCTGGCTGGCTCAGTACTTTAGTGCCTGCCTTCTGCCCAGGGCGTGATCCTGGAGTCCCAGGATCGAGTCCCACATCGGGCTCCCTGTATGGAGCCTGTTTCTCCCTCTGCCTATGTCTCTGTCTCTCTCATGAATAAATAAATAAAATCTTTTTTTTAAACCCTCCCAAATCCCACACACATCATTGGGTCCTTCTTTTATACAGTTCTATAGCATTCTTAGTGCCTACCAATACCTCTATTATATGCTTGCAGTTAGCCATCTAATATCTAATCCCAACAGTGAGGCACAGTGACAGCATTCTTACATAGTGGACACTTATTAATGGTAGCAGTCAGACGCTGGCATTTGCACTTCATCTAAGCACTTGCTGTGGAATATTACCAATGTGGACATTAACATAATGCATGGAGGACCTATGGGGAGCAGTCAAGGAGTCATTTATTATACCTAGCTGTCAAAACCATCTCCCCGAATGAAGCAAGCTATAGTCCCAGGAGGACTTGGAACGCAGATCATCTTCCTCCAAGCTCAGAGCTTAGTCCTACTGTGCCACCAAGGCCATAGCTCTGGTCTGGGAATTCTAATTTACATTCACAAGGTCTGTTCTCCACACAGATGCTGAAATTTTTAAAGTCTACACTTAAAATTTCTTTCCTACTTAAGACTGGATAATTAATTAGAAAGAGGAGATTATTACATACTATTCTATATATTATTATTAATAATATATACTATGTACATTATTATATATCATAATAATCAATTATCTAGATTAACAATAATTGATATCATTCAGCCTCAAAAGGAAAAATACAAATGGCCAACAAGTATATGAACAACATCATTAGTCATCAGGGAAATCCAAATCAAAACCACAATGAGACATCATATCTGTTAAGATAGTATTATTTAAAAAATTAAAAGTTAACAATCATTGGTGAGGATGTGGAGAAATTGGAGCCCCCAAACATTGTTAGAGAGAGTATAAAATAGTACAGCTGCTTTGGAAAACAATTTAGAGGTTCCTAAAAAAAATCTAAGAATAGAACTACCATGTCATCTTGTAATCCTGCTTCTGGGTAAACATCCAACAGAACTGAAATCAGGATCTCAAAGAGCTATCTGCGCTCCCATGTCCATCGCAACGTTACTCACAAAAGTCAAAACATGGAAATAATCCAATGTCCATCAATAAATAAATGGATAAAGAAAATGTGAAATACCATGGACTATTACAGAGCCTTAAAAAAGAAGGTAATTCTAACCATTTGTGACAATGACAACATGGATGGGGCTGGAAGACATTATGCTCAGCGATATAGTTCAGTCACAGAAGGACAAATGCTATAGGACTCCTCTTATAAGAAGCATCTAGGGGCACGTGGGTGGCTCAGTGGTTGAGTGTCTACCTTTGGCTCAGGTTGTGATCCTGAGGTCCTGGGATCGAGTCCCACATCGGGCTCCCTGCAGGAGCCTGCTTCTCCCTCTGTCTGTGTCTCTGCCTCCCTCTCTCTGTGTGTGTCTCTCATGAATAAATAAATAAAATCTTTTTTAAAAATGAGAGAAAGAAAAGAGGACACAAGGAAACTTTTGGAGGTGATGGGCAAGTTTATTACCTGGATTGTGGTAACGGTAACACGAGTATCTACATAAATCCAAACTCATCAAACTGTATATATTAATTATGTACAGGGTTCTTGCATCTCAAATGTACCTCCATAAAACCTGAGGGGCTAGAAAAGGAAACTGGCACATGCTACAACATGGTTGAACCATGAAGGTACCACACTAATTGAAATCAGCCAGTCACAAAAGAACAAATACGGTATGATTTCATTCATATGAGGTACCTAGAGAGGTCATATATATGGAGACATAAAGTGAAATGGAGATTGCCAGGAGCTGAGGGGAAGAAGAGAATGGTGAGTTACTGTTTAGTGGGTTCAGAATTTGGAAAGCTGAAAAAGTTCTGGAGCTGGACGGTGGTGATGGTTGCCCAAGAATGCAAATGTACTTCATGCCTCTGAACGTCACACTTTAAAATGGTTAGTGTTTTTTTTAAAAGATTTTATTTATTTATTCATGATGGACACACACACACAGAGAGAGAGAGAGAGAGAGAGAGAGAGGCAGAGACACAGGCAGAGGGAGAAGCAGGCTCCATGCCAGGAGCCCGATGGGGGACTCGATCCCGGGACTCCAGGATCGCGCCCTGGGACAAAGGCAGGCACTACACCGCTGAGCCACCCAGGGATCCCCTAAAATGGTTAGTTTTTGTTACATATACATATATTGTCATGCACAAAAACAGTCTTTAATAATACCTCCTGAGGGCTGAGCAGAGCAGTTGTTCTGAGAAGGTGAATTGGGAGGCTCTGAGAGGCAGAGGTTGCATCATAAACCTTCCGATTTTAAATGTTTGGGCAAATTATCCCAATTCTTTTAATGTTCCGATTCTTTTAAATGTTGCAGCATGTGAATGTATTACCCGCTTAAAAACATTCTAAGTGGAGAGGAAAATCTCGGGTCCTCTCCTATGGTGACTTGTGCCCTAGATTTTTTTTCCCCCTGGATCCATAATAAAAGTATAGGTGGGCAGAGAGTGAAAACTTTAAACGGCCAAACTTAAGGTAAAAATATATGTTTAAGAAAAAAATAATTGAAAACATTAACTTATTTTGTCCAAAGACTAAATGATGAATGACAAAGTATATGTTAATTCTAGGGCACTGCCGATAAATGTGAATATGCAAAATTATTTACTTGAACACTGGAAAAGCCATTTTCTGGAGGACTGAATCTTCTAGTTTTCTGCAATTGTAACAGTAACATTAATAATAATAGTAACGATAATAGAAATGGCTATAATTTCTTGAACATTTTCTCTGTGCAAGACAGTGTTACATAATCTATATTTCATTTAATCCTCACGGCCAACCAATAAAAAACGTATTGTTAGATTAGCCACATATTACAATCTCAGGTACCTTGCCCAAAGTTACAGAGGTAAAGACCAAAATCTATCTAACTCAAGAGCCAACCAGGCTCTAAATACTATATGCCTCTCATCGCGATAACCTCGGGAAACCTCCAGGAAAAATAATCACAAGAAAAGCTCTCATATCAACATCCTCCTTCTGCTACCCATCCATTTCCAAGCACAGAAGATGTCAGCACCCACCCGGCCACTCGGCCTAGAACACAATTTCTCACTCTCACATTTTGACATTTTAATTTTTCAGATTCAATTTTCAAGGACAGGTTTTTACCTAGCCATGTCATCATCACCACCAGCAGCAGCAGCACCATCATCATCATCCTGGTTTTGTACACGTTCTTACATGACAATCCAATGCCTTGGCCCCATCGGTCACGTGGTCAGAGTGCCTGAGTTTGATGAGATAGTAGAAACTTTTCACCCTTTGTTTCTCAGACCAGGAAGCTGAGACTGCAGGTGTGAAGGGACTTGCCTTAGCGCTCCTGCTAGCTAGGAGCAGTCAGATCAGCACAGGTCTCTGGACTCCAGGTCCAATGCTTTTAATTAATAAAACCCTAATTATCAGTGGACTAGCCAAGGGATTAGAATAAAAAGGAAGAAAAGCCTGTTTGCCAAACTTGCATCTCTCTATTAAACCAGTTTAATGTATGGGATGCCTGGGTGGCTCAGCAGTTAAGGGGTCTGCCTTTGGCTCAGGGCCTGATCCTGGAGACCCAGGATGGAGTCCCACATCGGGCTCCCTGCATGGAGCCTGCTTCTCCCTCTGTCTGTGTCTCTGCTTCTCTCTCTCTGTGTCTCTCATGAATAAATAAATAAAATCTTTTAAAATAAATAAATAAATAAATAAACAAACAGTTTAACGTAAATAGAATTAACTAGTAAAAGAGCAAATCCTTTCCAGAGAAAGGATGTAAAGCACTTATCAGTGGATCTCAAATTATTTCCTGGTCATTTGCCATGGCTCCTGCCATCACAACCTTCCAAAGAGAAAAGAATACTGGCTGGTTGCCTCCCATCCATCATCCAAGCTCAGATGTGTCCTCTGGTCCAAATGCAATTTCAAATGAATGAGGGTCAAGGAATTTTTTTGACACATTTAACTATCATTATAACTGTGATTTCAGCCATTTCTTCTGCAACACAGCTTCAGAAAAAAAAACCCTCCTGAGGACTTCTTCCGTATTAGCTAGCTCCCCCTTCCCACACCTAACACATACACGCACACACGCACACACACACACAGGGTCAGCTCCTCTATCTCCAATAAACTATATCGTATCTGGAAGCTCTGCTGTGGACAGTCTATTTCCACTATTCTTTCTCTATGAAGCTACACAGAGGTTGGGAAGGAGATAAGAAATATCTTTTTAAGTTTATGTATTCATTTAAGTAATCTCTACCCCCAACCTGGGGCTCAAACTCAAAACCCCAAAATTAGGAGCTGCATGCTCTTCCAGCTGTGCCAGCCAGGTGACCCAAGATAAGATATATAACTGAGATGACTGGGTGGCTCATTTGGTCCAGCATTTGACTCTAGATTTTGGCTCAAGTTATGATCTCAGGGTCATGAGATCAAGGTCCTCCTCCGGCTCCATGATGGGCATGGAGCCTGTTTAAGATTCTGTCTCCCCCTTTCCCTCTGCACACACCCTGGCTCACTCTAGGCTGCACCCTCGCTCTCTCTCGAAAAAAAGAAATATCACCCAGTGCTCATCCCACCGCCACTGGGTGTTATGCTATATGTTGGCAAATTGAATTCCAATAAAAAAATAATAATAAAATAAAATAATAAAGTCTGTAGGATGTGATGGTGTCCTGATAATGCTGATATGTGCTTCTTTCCCATATCTATCTCTCTTCTTGGCAGTGGTGGCTACAATTTATAAAAGGGACCATTATTTACAAAACTGATCATTTTTTTATTTATTGACCTTTCTCTATTTTTTCTTTATTTTCATGGTACCTACTCTTGTCATTATTTTCCTACTTCTACCTTCATTTGGAATCATTTGCTATTTTTTTCCCTTCTTTGTATATTTTTTTTCCTTCTTTGTATATTTTTTATTGGAGTTCAATTTGCCAACATATAGTATGACACCCAGTGCTCATCCCATCATTTGCTATTCTTACTCTAAATTCTTGATATGATAAGATATGTCACTCATTTTTAAAAACTTTTTCTTTTAAAATAAAAAAAAGGGGCTCCTGGGTAGCTCAGTGGTTTGGTGCCTGCCTTTGGCCCAGAGCGTGATCCTGGAGTCCCAGGATTGAGTCCCACATTGAGCTCCCTGCATAGAGCCTGCTTCTGTCTCTGCCTCTCTCTGTGTCTCTCATGAATAAATAAATAAAATTAAAAAGAAAAGAAAAAAAAAAGAAATATAATTCAATATGATATATGAGATACAATTAAATATAATTAATTTAATTTAATATATACTATGTATTATATATAACTTACGTAAACTACATAAATCAAATAATTCACAACTAATATATAATATATATTGTAAAATATAGAAAATATAAAATTATATAAGTTAAATAACTTATAGGCTATATAAGTCAATAAGCCTCGTTTTAGCTAACTGCTCAACTTCATGTGTTCCTGCTGCAGAACTGCTAAAAAACAAAACATAATAAAAATAAGTAAAATACAGCAAGTGCACAGAAAGGGAAGGAAAGCCAAAGAAAAAGCCCAGAAAACTCACAAATTGTGGGGGGGTGAGGATCAGTCATCAGAGATAAGCTGAGATTGTTGGAGGATCAGAAAAAGAAAAATCAATTGCAAACCTAAAAGAAGAATAAACAAAAAACCAAAATGGCAAGAAAGGAAGCCTGCTTGGAAGAAAGATGGAATATCTGATAATTCCAGTCAGGTACCATGGAAGTTGTGCATTTTTAAATTGTGTGAGTCATTCCTTAAAACCAAAGCAGAAATCAAGTGAGGAAAACATTTTCAGAGAAAAATGTCTATCAACGGGGTGGTGGTGGTGAGGGCAGGGCGGATTGGTGATGAAGGAAATCAGTGACATCAAATGGGACCACTTAGTATGAAAATGTATCATTTTGACAAATCTGTTTCTCAGAATAGCTTATTGCCCTCCCAGCCAATTTCACTGCTGAACCCTGATGGAATGTATAAGTGGGAACGAGGCTGAGTTAGAGACAGTAGATCTGATATAGGATGCATTGGGGTATGAAAGCCACTATTTTATTTTATTTTACTTTATTGTATTTCATGAAAGAGAGAAAGAGAGAGGGCAGGGGCAGGGGGCAGAGGGAGAAGGAAAGAGAGAATCCCAAGTGTGGAGCCTGACTCTGGGGCTCTTTCTCACAACCCTGAGATCATGACCTGAGCCAAAATCAGGAGTGGGATGCTTAATGGACTGAGCCACCAAGGCCCCCCCCCCCCCCCCACCAAGTCACTCTGTTTAAATCAAAGCCTGAAAGACCTCAAGGAGGGAAATAAGCAAATCCAACAACATACACCATTAGGAAATCTCAGAAGATCATATATTTTTAAATGTATTTGTTTAGAGGAAGATTTTCAGTGCTTGACTCTTTGAAAAGCCTTAAGAGCAAATAACCATGTATAATCAATGAAGAATGCAAACAGGACAACTGTGACATTACCAAATGGTTTCTGGAGAAACAGAGAAACTTATGCACATCTTCTCTAAAACCCTAATGTATTTAGTCAAGGATGAAGAACTTAATGGAAGTAAGGTGGTCTGGCCCAGAAGCAGAGGCTGCATCTCCTATTCCTGTCGTCTGTGGGGTGCACAGTCCTACGTGGCCCTCTCTGCACAGTGTCCTCCTAGAACTGAGAGGAAAGCCTCATTCTTGCTTTGCCTTTTATTCCTAGACTTTCCCAAACATCTTGGAAGAGTCCACACTTACAATCTCTTAAGGGAATATTTATAAACATCAAGGTTTCTTCGTTCTTAACCCAAACTTAGCAACAGCAAGGCTCCATCCCTTTGGGAGTAGGAATGAAAGTCTAAACATTATCAGTTGTTAATGTCTGTCCTAGTCTTTGGAGGGCCAGGAAAGCCTATCTGTTCTCAACAACTTAGATGAAGACACCAAAACAAAAAATTATTGCTTAGCATACTCACCGGAGATAAGACTAACGACCATAAGAACAACTGGAATTTGTCTTGGTAAGAGCTGTCTATGCCAAGGAGAAGAGTTCTAACATAATAAAACACAAAGGAGGACAGAAGAGCAGCAAAGGATGACAGTGAGTACATCTGGCCACCGTAACCCATCTTATTTGGCTCCCAAGGTCTCATGTACCAAAGTCTTTTTTTGAATCAGCTCTTCCACCCTTCTATCCATCAACATTGATTAGAACAGCAGCATCCCTCCTACTGTTTATCATTAGGCATTCAGACCAACAATTTGCCAAAAGGATGCAATATATAAAAGGGAGAACTCAGAGAACTGGTATCCCTGGGTTTGGTGGGCCAATGCCTGTCAAATTTTAATAGACATACAAATTACCTAGGAATTTTGTTAAAATGTGGATTGTGATTCAGCAAATCAGGGTAGGATCTGAAGATCTGCATTACTAACAAGCTCCCAGGTGATGCTCATGCTGATGTGCCATGGGCCACACATTTAGTAACAAGGATCCAATCCACTCAAATGACAGACCCAAAAAGACAAAAGGGTCTCAACTAAGGTCACATCATTGGTAAGTACTGAGCTAAGACTTGAGCCCAATTCCTCTCCCAGATCCAGTGGGATTACTCTGTATGAAAAATATGACAAGTCTCCACAGACCTCGCTATAATCTCTCTCTGACATAGGTTGTCTGGTCAAAAACAAATCAGTTATGTCACACTGATGATCATCTCTAACAACCAAGCAGAACCAGGCCTCCTGTTTTCTCATCTTCCAAAATTCTTATTAATATCTGTTAATCAATGGAGGCATTTTTGAAAGGAACTAAAGCTTGCTGAAAGCTAATATTTAGGTTCCCTTGGATGTACAATTCATACTGGATCAAAAAGAAGAGAAATGTTAATATATGAATATCAAGTAGGAAAATCTGGACATCTCATCTTCAGTCTCTGTAATGAAAACAGAAATGAGATGCTAAACAAAGTCTTCAGAGAAGAGATATATGGGGGACAGAAGTAACACATCTCTAGGTGCATTTGTGTGGATTCATAAGCCAAGTAATCAACCCAGTAACAAACAGAGCATCTGGCCTCTCATCTCCCATAAGATGAGGGCCAATCCTTCTGCTGACCTGTGCTTGGTTCATAGAGAAGGCCCCTGATTCAAGACCTAGCAAAGGAAAGAATGTTGCTGTTTTAAATACAGTTTCTTCAGTTCTCTCATTCCAATCCATCATGCTGGGAACTCACAAGACGGACTGGATGAACTGAAAAGGAAGCAGAAAGATGGCAAAGAAGGAGGAGGGAAAAAGCAACACTCATATTTATGAGCCTGTAACACAAAGCACCTATAGTTGAGGAGAGGAATCTCCCGCCAGCCAGAGGCTCTGTTCCAAGGTCTCAAGTCAAAGTAAGCATGGGTCTGACCAGGCAACCCCAAAGGTCAGGGGTCACGGGGAGTTCCTCAGCCTGGGAGCAGAGTTAGGGGATACACAGAGCATTTCTTTCCATCCCTCCTGGCGAGGAACAACAAACACTGAGACACAGGCATCCCACAACTCAAATGACTATTTTCTGCAAACGAGCTACGAAGTTCCAGATCAGGAAGTAAGGCAAGAAGCCATGCTGGGAAAGTTTTCCCACACAGTTCTGCCAATGCATTTCATTCCTTGGCTACATCACCCCAGGCTTCAGCCGGAGTTCAAGAACAAGAGGGCAGAAATGGTTACATTCTTTGATTCTATGGAAAAGAACCCACAGAACTTTCCATCTGGGCCAAGAACTGAACTGCACTTGAGAGAGTAATGTGCCATGAAGCACTCCTCTCTCCTCTCTCAATGTAGGCGCCATCATAGAGCATAGAGTTTTAAATGCCACTAATCTCATTTTTAGCATTTGCACAGAAAAACACAGAAAACACTCAATTCTTGTATTTTTAGAAATTAGAACCTAACAAAGTTTAAAGAGTTAAAATGATATAACAGCATATCTTGGCAAAAACTGAGATCTTGCTAGTTGGAGGCTGGAAGACCACACCAAGGCTTCATACTGTCCTGCATCCTGAGATTAAATTTCTTTTTCAAACATACTTTCCATTTGTTCTGATGACAAAAATTAAAACTCTCTCCACCTCAATGTAAAGATAGTTAAACAAGGAAACAGAGGGATGCCTTCAAACATGGTTATTGGGTAGAAATGGTTTTCTCTGCACATCTCAGTAGGATCTGAGCATTTATGTAACTGGCTCTTCTTGAGAAAGCCTCCTCCCTTGTTCCAGCTCAAGCAGTTGTTCATGGGAAATCAGAAGCAAAGAGCCTATTAGTTTCAGGAAATAGGCACAGACTGGTTCTTCACCTTGAATTGAAGAAGAGATTGGGGAAAAAAGTATTGACCAAGACTCTCAAGAGCTCAACGTAGAAGGATCTGTTATTAATGCAAATACACACCCCACTTCTCCATACTGCTGTATGAAACTGAGTAGCTCAAGCTTTGAGAAACATGCTAATAATGGATGACTGTGTCTTCATGTGGCTGTTACCTGGGGGCCACAGAGCGAGCCCAAATCCTATGAGTAAGCGACTCCGTGATTATTGTAGTAGCACACATTCGTGCAGACTGCAAGAAGTTGTACAAGGGAGACAGATGACATTTTAAATGGTGTCCCTTTCAGACAGATATATTTTAAAAGGCACCCATCTAAGTAGACAAATTACAAAAAGATGCTTCACTTTGGGTAATGGGATTATAAAAGCCTCCTTTTCCTCCTGAAGCTAGGATTTGGTTCAGTTGGCAGAACCTGAGCTGGATTCCAGCCCCTTGACCGGGTATTTTTGTGGAGTTGGCAAAGCACAAACTGCCCTGTGCAGCCCAGTTGCTTTAGGTTGGGGTTACCCCTCAGATGCATAGATATTCCTCGCAAGAAACACCTGAAAGAAGGACTAGAAACAAAGATGGGCCTGAGTGTGGGGTGGGGAAATTTTCCTCCTTTCTCAGAAGCCTCGTGACTGGGCCCAGAACTCAGTAGAGAATTATGTTTCAGGGCACCCCTTAGCAGGGAGATGACCAGTGGGGAGATCCTTGCTGTAGATCCAAAGGCCAGGTGCTTGGAGTCCCTCTTGGAGCTCAGCCTAGACTCAGCACAGCCAAGGTGAAGAGAAGTTTCAGGTGATTATGTGTATTGTACCTTCCTTCTTTTGTATGCAAACTTTCTAAAAAAGTCTGACTGAAAATTACAGTTTGGAATCTGATGTGCTTTGCAGAACTAAGAAAAGGCCTGACCCAGGCTGAGAAGAGATCAGCAAAGTTAATAGCAGTGTCCCCTTCCCAAAGTCAACAGGATGATAGCAGTCACAGTGTTCTTAGAGTGATGAACCCAGAAAGGCCACATTGCAGAGCAACATCACACTGCCATGGTGAGGAGCCAGTGCCCTGGGAACCCACCAGAAGGGATTCAGGGACCATTTAAGCAGACTGCATTCTAGAAGCCAATAGGTGGCATTTGAGCCATTGTTTGGGTGGTTGAGGAAACATAATATTGTGAACCCCCAGCCTGGGAAGTTCTAGGGGAACATAGGGCAGTAAAAGCCTAAATGCCGAAATAAAACATTCATCCCTTCAACCACTATTTATTGAAGGTTTACTAAGGAACAGAGCTAAACATGATGAACAAGATGGGGTGAGGGAAAGAAAAGTTAGGCAAAAAAGAAAAGAAAATATCAGGTATTGTTGGTTCTTTTTAAAAATAATATAGACAATGTGATGGAACACTGGAGGCATCTACTTTAGATTGGTCAGGAAAGATGATAAGTTGAGATCTGAGAGATGAGAAGCAGCAGTTAGTAGAAATTTGAGGGAAGAGTGTTCTAGGCAGAGGGAACATGAATGCAAAGGCGATGAGGCCAGAATGTGCTTGATACATTTGGAAAACAGAGAGGTCAGTGTGATGGAATATGAAGCAGGAGGGCAAGGTGATGGGGAAGGAGGGCAGAGAGGTGGGCAGTGAGCAGGGCAGGGTAGTGAGTCTGGAAGCCAGGACAAGACATTTGGATTTTATCCTACTGCGATGGGAAATAAGTAGAGATTTTAAGCAGCAGAGTGCACTGCTCTCTAAATGTGTTTAAAAGTCCAGTCTGGCCACTGTGAGAAAAGGCTTGCAGGGAATTAACACAGGAAGTGGAGGACACCCAGGAGGTCAATGTCATGGTCCAGAAGAGGCAGGATAGTGACTAGAACTAGGGCAGAGTTTCTCAACCTCGAAACTGTTGACATTTTGTACCATATAATCTTTTGCTGTGGAGGTCCGTTCTGTGCACTGTAGAAAGTTTCCAACATCCTTGGCCTCTACTCACTGGAAGCCAGAAGCAATCTCCCCTTCCCCAGTTGTGACAACCAAAAATATCTCCAGACATTACCAAATATCTCCTATAGGTCAAAACTACCATTGTTGAGAAAGACCGGACTAGGGTGTCAGCTTTGGAAGTGACAAGAGTGGTAGATTCTGCACATATTTTGATGGAAGAACTGACAAGATTTGTTGATAAGAATAAATACAGAGCGTGAGAGAAAGAGATGAGTCAATAATAGGATAATTCCATGGGTTTTGGCCTGGCAACTGGAAGAATGGAGTTGACATGTAGAATGATGGGAAAGACAGCAGAAGGAGGGAATCAAGAGTATTGCTTTGAACATGTCAAATTTGAGATTCTTATTAGGCGTACATGTGGAAATGGCAAAGAGCTGGAGTTCCAAGGGAATATCAGAGTTAGATACTACATTTAGTTGTTACTCACATACATATACAGAGACAGAGGCAGATGATATAGATGATAGGCAGATGATAGATAGATAGATAATAGACCAATAGATAGACACAAAAGACAGATAATTATACAAATTGATGATTAGATAGATGATAGATAATAATGATAGATGATGAGTAAACAAATGGATGGATGGACACACAGGCTGACAGATAAGTAGACAGCATTTGGGACTGATCAGGATCACCTAATAAGAGGTTGAAGTTAAAGAAGAAGGATCCATAAAGCCCCAGGACACTCTAATAATTAAAGATATGGAAAGGAGCAAAGGATGCTGACATAGAACTCTCAGAGCGGCAGGTAAGAGTAAAATCATGATAATTGTGGTGTCACTTAAACCAAGAGACAAAACTACTTTAAAAAAGGAATTGTGCCACATGGTGCTGAAACACAAGTACAAGGAAACCAGAGAGGCACCCCCTGGCAACACGAACTTCACTGATGCCTTGACAAGAGCCGTTTTAATGAGGTGTCCCAACAATGTGAGTAAAGAGATTCAGCTACTCCTACTAAACCAATAAGAGAACTAGATACTTTTCTAAAGTATTTGAAGCTGTTATCTACAACAGTGTGAGATAAGCAGGGCTGACTAATGGGATTATCCATCTCTTTCATGTAGGAATAGTATGTAAGGGGCATGTAAAGGGTTAAGGCAGTCACTGAAATGAAGGTTCTTGCTACAGCTTTTGAGACAGCTTGCACACTTAAAAATCTATAAAAAGGGGAAAAGGCACTGGAATTCTTCAGACCAAAAAGAAATAATAAATCATACTAATGAGGCATAAAAATGTAAGTTACATCAGAGCAGACTCTACTCCAAGCCTGCTCTGAATCACTGAGCTAAGTCTCACCTAAGAATAAAATGCAGCCATGCCACTGGGCCCCATCTTTCAGCAGCGGGGGAGACAGAAGAAATTGCTATCATTCTACCAGACTAATTTAGAATCAGAACACTCTCCAAAACAGAATACTTCAAGAATAAATATGAGTGAACAAACCAAGCAAACAAATTTGCAAAAATTGTTTCACTAATTTTTCCCCAAATAAATTCTCTGACTCATAAAAGTAAATTAGAAAAAAATACAAGGCAATTATTGAGTCCATTTCATAGCCTCATTCTCAAATCACACTAACGAATTGATAGGTGGGAAGGCCTGTGGGCCCACAAGAATAGCCCACCTAATGGGTGATACATACAAAGATAAAGACTGGGAGAATTTCTGGTGAGAAATGCCATCAGAGTGAAACTTCTTCCCAAGGATCTATAGAATTCTCACCTTGGGAAGGAGGGAAAACCAAGCATCATGGACCTTTCAGTCCCATCAGTCAACCTGGATAGGTCTCATGGGAAGAAATGGGAGAGACCTACCATGTTCATGGATTGTACTAAACAAATGTCAATTCTCCAAATTTATATATAGGTTTAATAAAATTCCTACCAAAATCTCAGCAAATTTTTGTGGTCAGATTATTCTAAAACTTATATGGAAAGGCAAAGGAACTAGAATTACTAAAACAATTTTGAAAAACATAAAATGGTAGGAATCAGTCTACTTGATTTCCACACTAATTATATAGCTATAGTAATAAAGATTCTACTAGTGGAATAGAACATAAAACTCAGAAACAGACTCACAAAAATACGTCTAAGTGATTTTTGACAAGTATAGAAGCAATTCAATGGAAGGAAGGTAGCCTTTAAAAAAAAAATGGTGCTGGAACAACTGGACATCCATAGGCAACAAGAAAAAAAGAGAGAGTTCAAATGAACCTCTACCTAAGCCTCATATCTTACACAAAAATTAATTCAAAATGGATCATTACTTAAACATAAAACATACACAGAAGGAGGGGCTGAGGGCAGGAAGGAAATGGGTGTGTCTATAAAAGATCAGCATGATGAGGCACGTGAGTGGCTCAGTGGCCTTTGGCTCAGGTCATGATCCCGGGGTCCTGGGATCGAGTCGAGTATCAGGCTCCCTCCAGGGAGAGAGGCTTCTTCCTCTGCCTATGTCTCAGCCTCTCTTTGTGTCATTTATTCATGAGAGATGAATAAATGAATAAAATCTTTAAAAAAAATAAAAATAAAAGGTCAGCATGAGGACTTGTTTGTCATGGAAATGTGGAGCATCTTGACTATATCAATGTCAAAATGTTGGCTATGATATTGTACAGTAATTTTGCAAGATGTTACCATTGGGGAAGACTGAGTCAAGGGTACATGGGATCTCTCAGTACTAGTTCTTATAACTGCATATGAAACCACAACTATCTTAAAATCAAGCATTAAACTGAAAAATAGAACTGAAAATAACACCTCTTTGAAAATTTTAATCCAGACTTGAGCTCAAAACAATAAAGATTAGGGTTCAGGATCTAGTTCCCTGGTAGGGGCTGGAATCTAGGCTAGGGTTTAAGATAGAACCAAAAACCATATTCACTGTAATAAAGCCTGAGCTGAGAAATACTGTCCCTGACTATGAATAAGAACTTAAAATTTTTATTGAAATAATAAACAGCAAAATATTTACTAATTTAAGCATACAGTCCAGGCAATGGGAACCTAGACCAAGCCATCAGTGTTAATGGGGTACCCATGAAGGGTCCAAACCCCAATCCTATATCATGTCTAAGCGTGGAGTGTAACAGTTTGCAGAAATCTCAGATAAATAGTAACAACAAACTAACCTCAGACAAATCGTTGTAGGGCCCCTGATAATAGCAAATCCAAAAATCACCCCACGAGGATTCTCAAAGGTAACGACTCCCACTGAGGATGATTAAACAACACAGTCTCTCCATCAAAGAACTTAGAATAGAACTAAGTTCCCAATCAACGAAACTGTTCAAAAGAAACAAATTCCATAACTTCAAGGTTATAAAGACTTGAAGGGAGAAAGAGATGAGAATGGTAAAGACAACAGAGGGAGAGTTGCTGGGCTGGGACACGAGCTGACTCAGTCAAGAGCAGGGTCCAAGAGGATGGGGACCAGAGCCATGTGGAAGGTATTAAAAGGAGGAAGGAGGTCACCCCACGCCCTGTCATGAGTGACCATTCTTGGGTCTTCAGTTTGCAACCAACTGAGCCTGCTCCAAGGGAAGCTAAGTGGGCCTTAAATTATAGACAACTCCAAGAGAACACAGCCTCCAACATTAGGATGACTACATCTAAAGCAAAGAATATGCCAGCCCTGAGCCAGAGAAAGGAGGAGCAGATGTCCTGCTCCACATGAAAATGCTTCCTTCCTCAGAAAGCCTTCCTGAATGTCACCTCTGTCCTTAGGGGTCGGGGAGGGGGACATCCTGTGAATTTGAGTGTGGGGTCATGTTTGGGTGAGAGGGAAAATAAATATCCCAGAAGTCAGATCCCAGATTAGTGATTAGGAGAAATCAGACACAAATCCAACCACTACCCTTTTGATGAGGAGACTGGTGATTATGGCAAATGAACTTGAAGCCATCCAGCCTGAACGCTCACAGAAGGGAAAGAAACTCATTTGGATTTTAGTGCCTATTTTATAACTGTCCATTAGCCATTCAATTCTGTATGAAAGACTCCAAAATAATTCCAGTAGATTGGTTCCTTTTTTTTTTTTAAGATTTTTTTAATTTATTCATGAGAGACACAGAGAGAGGCAGAGACACAGGCAGAGGGAGAAGCAGGCTCCATTGCAGGGAGCCCGATGTGGGACTAGATCCCAGGACTCCAGGACCATGCCCTGGGTCGAAGGCAGGCACTAAACCGCTGAGCCATCCAGGGATCCCCTAGATTGGTTCTTCTCGCAAAATCATTCAGCAATTTGAATCTAGAATTTTCCATCATCTTGGCTACATTAGTCCAAAATTAATCATTAGTTAATATTTGCCTCTTTGTGCAAATGGGCCATACAGTCCTGATCTCAACTACTCAGTTCTGCTGTTGTAGTTGGAAAGCAGCTTTAGATAATATAAACACATGGGCTTATCTGTGTTCCAATAAAACTTCATTTACAAACCCTGGCCTCAATTCCACTAACTGCAGTTAGTATGAAACAGGAATTGGAATCTGAAAATGCCCACATGATAGTCAGGACTGCTCCCCGGGGCCATTTTAAATGGAAAAGTTCCCAATATTCTGTGCCCAAGCCTGGAAAAATGCTAAACAGTGTGCAAGCTCCCTTAGAAAGCACAAGATGAAGAGGGGGCAATTGAGAGCAGCGGTTTCTCAACTCTAGCTACACGCTGGAGTTATTGGGGGACAGCTGCTACTTTAGAGTAATATTGGCTAATGATGCTAATTAATACCCACTTATGCTAATCTATTAGCTGGCAACACCTACCGCACATTAGAATTTCCCAAGGAGCTTTAAATAATCACTGATGTCTAAGCTCCACCCTCAGCTAGTTATATCAGAATATCTGGAAGGACGGGTGGGGGCAATGGACACTTTTTAAAAGCCCCCCAGTGGATCCTAATGTTCAACCGGGGTTATGAATGACTGTTCTACTCCAGGGCTTCTTAAACTTCAGTGAGCATCAGAATCTCCTGGAGGGCTTATTAAAATAAGGGCTTCAAATAGACAGCAGAGACAGAAAGTAGATTAGTGGTTCCCCAAAACTAGGGGAGATGAAGGAATCAGAGGGCGACTGGTAAAAGGTAGAGAGACTCGGGCTCAAATTAACTGGTGCAATAAAGTTATTCAACATCTCCAAGCTTCATCACCTACTAAAAAGTAACCAAGATGGGGACCTGGGGACAGAAGAGGACAATGTACATAAACCACCTCATAAACCACACATTCCAGTACCTGGCATATTGGAAACACTAAAAAAAATGATAATAGCAGTCAATATCCATGGAGTGTATATTATTCCTAAGCACTCTTCTAAGGTGTTTATATATGTCAATTCATTTAATTCTCACAATAGGGCAGCCCGGGTGGCCCAGCGGTTTAGCACTGCCTTCAGCCCAGGGCCTGATCCTGGGGTCCTGGGATCGAGTCCTGCTCGGGCTCCCTGCATGGAGCCTGCTTCTCCCTCTGCCTGTGTCTCCGCCTCTCTCTCTCTCTCTGTTTCTCATGAATAAATAAAATCTTTTTAAAAAAATTCTCACAATAGCCTACTCAGGGATTAGCAAATTTTTTTTTTTCAGTGGAAGCCAGATAGCAATTTGGGGGCCTCATGGGCCATACAGTCCTGATGTCAACTACTCAGCTCTGCTGTTGTGGCTGGAAAGCAGCCTTAGAGAATGTGAACACGCGGGCTTATCTGTGTTCCAATAAAACTTCATTTACAAAACCAAGAGGCAGTTGGATTCGGTCTGCGGCCCGTCCTTCGCCAAGCCCTGCTCGAGGAGGTGGGTTTGCCGGATGAGGACAAAGGCACGAAGGGATAAACCGACAGCCTACGTTCCCTACGAAGGATGACCACGAAGTCCACACCGTCAAGGACGATACCGCCGCAGCTGCTACCACCACCATCACTGCTAGTGAGCCTCGCCCTTCAGCCCACATCCAGGCTTTCCTAATCCAAGAGCAGCTGGCCAGCCAGCCAGGCGCGATACCCTCTGAGCGGCCTCCGGGGTTGAAGCCCCAACTGCATCCAACCCTCCCTTCCCGCCGTGTGGCTCCTGGTTGAGTGTCCCCTGCTCGGGGCGGGGGGGGGGGGGGCCAGCGCCCTTACTCTCCACGCTTCCCAGATTGCTCTGTTGGACTCATATGCAGGGCTCCCCAGGCCACGTGGCAGCCGGGACCATGCACATCACAAGCGTTCGACTGGTGTGCACTGAATGTGTGGGTGAACCCACTGGTCCCCGGGGTGCAGGCCGAGGGGACAGGAACCTGGGGGCGGGGAAGGAGGGGACGGACGCCGGCACTCACCAGTCCCTGGCAGGCGCTGAGTGCGGCAGTCCCCATCCTGGTGCCCTGTTGCAGAACCGTGCCCGTCAGGTGGCAGGGGGGCGCCGAGGAAGCCACCATCTCCACATGGGACAGGTTCCCGTGTCTCCTCTCCAAGATATAGCTTTCGGAAAGAAACCCCTGAGTGACCGACAAGTTAAAGAACAGGTCCTTGTCCTCGTGTGAAATCCTGTAATAGGCCCGATCCTCCGGGCCAGCCAAATCTCTCCTCCTCCGGTTGCTGGTGATGGGAGGGTGCAAGCCATAAGACAGAAACCGCCCGCTGGCGTCTACCCGGACGGGGGCCACCACGTGGTATTCGGGCAGGGCCTTGATGAAATGCTCTGAAAGAAAAGGAGACAAAGAATAAAACCGAGGGCTGCCAGGGTGGCTCAGTCAGTTAAGCGTCTGTGTTTGGCCCAGGTCCTGATCCCGGGGTCATGGGATCAAATTCTGCATCAGGCTGTCTACTTCTCCCTCTCCCTCTGCCATTCCCCCCGACTTGGGCTCTCTGGTTCCATCTCTCTGTCAAAAAATAAAATAAATAATAAATTTTTTAAAAAATCTTTTTAAAAATTTATTATTTAATAATAAGTAATAAAATAATAAATTAAAAAAAAATCTTTAAAAAGACTGATGAGGGAACCCTGGGTGGCGCAGTGGTTTGGCGCCTGCCTTTGGCCCAGGGCGCGATCCTGGAGACCCGGGATCGAATCCCACGTCGGGCTCCCGGTGCATGGAGCCTGCTTCTCCCTCTGCCTGTGTCTCTGCCTCTCTCTCTCTCTCTCTCTCTGTGTGACTGTCATAAATAAATAAAAATTAAAAAAAAAAAAGACTGATGAGCACTGGGCGTTATGCTATACACTGGCAAGTCGAACTCCAATATAAATAAATAAATAAATAAATAAATAAATAAATAAATAAATATTGAAAATTTAAATAAATAAATAAATGAAAAAACTGAGAGAACTTTCTGCTGAGTCTATGGCAAGGTAAACGCTCTGCCATTTGGAACTTAGACGTTAGTTTGTTGATTGCAAAATACTGCTAATGACCAGGTTTCCAGGTCCTGTCCACCGCACAAGCACTGTCCTTATAAATTCCCTGAACAACTCAAATCGACCTGGCGGGGGGGGGGGGGGGGGGGACCGGGGTGACCCATAGCAGCCTGGGCCGACCCAGGGGCAGCGCTCGGGTGGCAGATGCTTCAGCAGAGACGAATTAAGCCGGGAATTCATTGACGAGGTACTGTTAGGAAGGGGCAAGGTCAGCACGAGGAATGTTTCAAGTCCTGAGTTCATTAATACAGATCACAGAGCTTCACTGTGTATCGTAAGGAGCTTAAGGGCCTCAGGAACTTCCCATTAACTCGGGTTCGAGAAAAATGCGAAGCAGCCCACCGGTGGGGTCCACTCTGAGAGGCCCACACCGGCCACAGATGGGTGCTCCAGAGCATGGGCGGGGCGCCTAAGGACACGTGGGTGTTCCTTTTTGTTTTTACAAAATCTACAAAATAAAAATGGGAAGATGAAAACAGTCACTCTGAAAATGCAAGACGGGAACACCTGTCCCTTCCACACACGAGAACACACGGACCTTTGGCTTGCTCGTGTTTAAATCCCCAGCACTTCCTCCGCATCCCGATGTCTGAGGATAACAAGGAATCTAACTGGCAGGGCCTGATCATCACCCAGGATTACAGACTTCTTCAGGCAAACCAGTAGCCACTTAGAAAAATGACTAATCTTTTGGGGATCCCTGGGTGGCTCGGCGGTTTAGTGCCACCTTCAGCCCAGGGCGTGATTCTGGAGACCTGAGATCGAGTCCCGTGTTGGGCTCCCTGCATGGAGCCTGCTTCTCTCTCTCTCTCTCTCTCTCTCTGTCTCTCATGAATAAATAAATAAAATCTTAAAAAAAAAAAGACTAATATTTTGCTTTACAGGAAAAAAAGGAAAGAAAAAAAGGAGGAAGGGACGAAGCGAGGAAGAGAAAGAAAAACAAATTCCACTTGCTGCCTCCCAGATGTATTCCTTGCACTTTTCAGCTTTCATTGCTTTGTTCATGTTACTCCCCAACTACTGTGTCTTTTGCACTCTCTACCGATAATCCTGTTTGTTCCTACTTATGCTTTGAAGTTCCCAACGCTAGTCCCCCTTCTTCTTTCTCCTAATGTCCCTGGTTGAAGTCCTCTCTCCCTCCTCTGCACCCCCAGGTCTTTACTTTCCATACCTCCTGGAACAGCCTCATTTTACAAAGCCTTTTGTTCGTCAGACTTTATTCCCTAAGCTTTTGGAGGCCAGAATTTTGCACGTTGCAGGTGTCTGGCTTGTAACGTATTGCCGTATCAGTGAGCAGGTTTGTAGCTGATTAATTAAAAGAATTGGACTTAATGGGGTACATTTATAAAATGGCCTCCTTTCCCAGACAACCACCTTCCAACATATTTAGGAAATTGTTCATTTCTGCCTTGGATGAAATATAGGGCAGAGCACAGAGTTTTTACTCTTAGGTACTAATAAATAGTCTCAATATTTTAGATGTTTACATCTACATTTTTTTAAAAAAATCCAGAACCATTATTTCTAATTGCAACCATTAGGAGCAACAGATCACATAGCAACATAGGAAAATCTTTAAAAACAATATTCAGTGAAAAATAAGATACAAGTTAATACAGAGCCACTGACATCAATGGAAAATACACAAAAACAATACTACAAAGTCGGCCAGAACATATGCAAACAAAAAATACATATGGAACCCATTAAAATGGTTTTCCATGAGGAAGAATGAGAGTAGGGACAAAAATGCATTAAAAAAATAAAGGGGTTTTGTACAAATCAATGACGCTAGTGTGCCATGACTGAGTCACATTGACTCAGTCCTCTGTACTGCCTTCTCTCCATGGAATATCTGGACATATTTAGTATCAGAGTTTCACTGACCTTCCAGGTTCAGAGCTTAGGAGAGGCAAGGCCAGGGTGGGTGGAACAAGGGTGGATACAGTTGGCTTCCCTTCTATTCTTCTTAGCTTACTCTTCTACTACTCACAGTGATGTCTCTGGCTTCTCCAGGGTTAGAAGTAGATGGAAATTAGGGGCAGAAAAAGTCTTACTCAACAGTGCATAAGCCATCATCTTCAGGTGGGCCCAGCTGTGTGTGGTCACTGCCCAGAGGCTGACTTCTCCCTCAGGAAATGCTCCTCTGGGCCTACTCTGAAGATGCATCTCAAAGAATTAAACAAGAGTTTTGAAAATATAAAATGAAAGATAAAGCTTGCCTAGGTTCCAAGACCTACTCCTCAAAGAATAAAAGAGCAAGCAAATTTAGGGCTCTTGACCCAGTTGCTTTCAATCTTGTGGGTTTTGAAGAAAGCCAGCATAAGTTGGCTATACAATAATCTAATGATAGTAACCATAGAAGCCACTTAACGAGCACTTGCTATGAGCCAGGTACTGTAAGTCTCTTCTCCTTCAGTACTTAACAATCTGTGACACAGATTCAGTAAATTCCCAGTTCATAGATAAAGAAACTGAGCCTAAGAGAGGTCACAGAGCCAATACGCAACATTACTTATTACTGAAATCTCATGCTTCCTCTTTCAAAATCATGTTCTTAGCCACTGCACTTCATGTACATAAGCAGTTGCACTTGGGAGAGAGTTGAAGGGCAGAATAGTAGAGTAGAAGTGATACTACTGCTCCTGGGGATATGATCGGACAAGAAGAGGAGGGCTTGACTTCTTTAAGAGGCCTCAATATGGGATCTCTGGGTGGCTCAACGGTTTAGTCCCTGCCTTTGGCCCAGGGCGTGATCCTGGAGTCCTGGGATCGAGTCCTGCATCGGGCTTCCTACATGGAGGTTGCTTCTCTCTCTCTCTCTCTCTCTCTCTCTCTGTCTCTCATGAATAAATAAATAAAATCTTAAAAAAAAAAAAAAAGAGGCCTCAATATGCTCAGCAGTACAGGGAGATAGATAACAATGGCCTGTTTATCCGGTAGAGTAACAAGAGATAAGACTAGATTTTCTTCTTGAGTTTATTGTAAATGAAGCAGCTAAGCCATGTCAGCCGGTAGGTGTGGATAGAAATAGGAGTGTGACTTATACTGGTGGCCCACCCCTAGTTGCCTTATCTATACAAGGGCATCAAAATATGAGTATTTACCTCGTAGGGTGGCTATGAGGAGCTGGTGTATTAATACATGTAATAAATGTAGAACAGTGCTACATTTATTACCGTGGCTATAATTAGTATTAAAGATAGACAGTTGGCCACCAAGGATCATTGTGGTCATAAATAGATATAACCTCCAAGCAAAGACAGGGGAAAAGCCCACACCCACCTTGGCTTCCTCTCAGTAGGTATTTTGTTTGGAAGAGGAGGCAGCTATAACCTTGGCCAGGAGAAAGCAGAGCCCAGAGGGGATATGACAGGAATGGAGAAAAAAACATGTCAGGAAATAATAATAGGCCCTCATTTTTTTACCTCAATTTTTACCATTGCTACGGTCAAGCACAGCATTCGGAGTATACCAACCTGGTCTCTTGCCGTATCCTTATGGTTTTCTGGGACAGATATTACTAACATAGCCCCTCATCTCATTAGCCCTCATTCCCACCCTTGCAAAAAGACAATGAAGAGGGGTGAGGATTCATTCCAGGGTGACCTGACCCCAGAGCCCTAACCGCGCTGCCCTTGCTGCTTCTCAAGGGTCTGCCACTGAGAACCAGATGTCAAGATGGGGCATCAACAAGGCTGTGGCTGTTGGAACTGAGACACACTGTAATCACATCAGTCTGCAGCTTTACGGAAATACATTATCAGCCCTGAGCACCTTGCTTTACCTTACCTAAAATTAGACTCGAAACCGTCGGTCACAAGCATTGATGATACTTCATGAGAAACTCTGCGCGAAGCCTGTTGGCACAAGTGCTTTTAGAGATACACACCACCAAGTGATCTTTAACCTTCTGCTTACGAAGAAAGGAGAGCAGTGAGAGAATATTTATCTGCCAGATTTCATAGTTTTGGTAAAATCTATACTTAACTCTTTATACTGTGTATTTCTTTTTTTTTTTAAAGATTTTATTCATTTATTCATAGAGACACAGGCAGAGGGAGAAGCAGGCTCCAAGCAGGGAGCCCGACATTGGACTCAATCCCGGGTCTCCAGGATCACGCCCTGGGCTGCAGGCGGCGCTAAACCGCTGAGCCACCTGGGCTGCCCTATACCGTGTATTTCAATGAACTTCTAAGACTCTTTACTAAAAATGAGCAATGAAATTCTCTAAGAGTCAGAAGTTCATTTTCTTTTTTTAAAGATTTTTTATTTATTTATTCATGAGAGACACAGAGAGAGAGAGAGAGGCAGAGACACAGAGAGAGGGAGAAGCAGGCTCCACACAGGTAGCCTGACATGGTACTCGATCCTGGGTCTCCAGGATCGCGCCCTGGGCCGCAGGCGGCGCTAAACCGCTGAGCCACCTGGGCTGCCCAGAAGTTCATTTTCATAATTCTCTTCCATGGAATGTTGCAACCTTTCGAGTATATTTTTGTCATAGGAAACTACACATGGCAAGATATAGAGGATTATGTTGATCCCTTCAAAGTTGGAAAATATGCCACAGGAAGCTGGATTTGCTCACCAGCCCTATGACTACTGACCTCCAGACCATAACTGCTTATGATAACTAACACAAATAAAATACCAAAACTGTGAAGTGTCTTCTTACATAAAGAAGATATATGAAATAATTTCCTTCCTCATTTTTTTTCAAATAGCATAGATAGGTGATTACAACATTCATTTTGAAGCCCACGCGAACCATTTGCCTTGAAACACTTCCCCTGTTCCCGCACAAACCTGTGCAGCCTCAAGCACAACTCTACCACAGGCCAAACTGTCTGCTCTGTTGATTTCAGAGTCTCTGGGAGCAAAGGAAATCATAGCAACAGCCGGTGACTTGTAGACAGCACAAGGAATAAGGAACCCAAGGGGCTAGCCCTGGCTGTACAAGAGAGGCAGTGTGTTATGTGCAAGACCAGTATTCCCCATTGTTCTGGTACTTGGTTGGGAACCAAGAAACCTTGTGGAAGTCGTTGCACGTTTATATACCACAAGTGAGTAATCTGGAAAGAATACTGGGCAGAGTGTCAAATCTGCCTCTTCTGGTCCCTGAAAAGACTGGATATACCTCTGTGCTCTTTCCCAGGGCTAAAATCCTGCCTCTGCCCAACCCATAGAACTAAAAAGAATGTTAATGATTACCTAGGATCAGAATGTTTCCAACCATGGGACCCTGTGCAATCCCCTTGGGTGAAGTGGCACTTAACAGGTGCTCACTGAATACATGCTAACCCACTTCTAAGGCCCCCCCCATTCCTCCTTGGAAAAATAAGAAGGATGACAGAGATGATATCTGAAATCATTTGTAAGTTTAAATGTGCAGAAATTGGGTGCGATTCAAAAATGTTGTCAGAGTAGAAATGGAAATCTAGGGACATTGGTTCTTTGTGAAATGATAGACTGGTCACCGGGGCAAAACCCAGGTCATCCTAGTCCCAAGAGGCTTCGAGTTTTCTCATCCCTTCTCTCCATCTCTCTCTCTCTCTCTCTCTCTCTCTCTCTCTCTCCCTCTCATTTGTTCTTCCTCTCTCCACTCGGTTCTAAATGACGCCTGCTCAGAAATGTCTCTGTTGCACCAAATGTGGATTACTTTTAAATCCATTGGCGAGCTGATTAAGAACAAATACTCTGGAGAAAGACTTTTAAAAACGGAAATTATTTTTAAAACCTAAGTTTCTGTGCATTGCTAATAAACTCAGAGCACTCTGCAGCTATTTTTCTTTTTCTTTTTTTTTTTTTTAAGGTTTTATTTATTCATTCATGAGAGACACAGAGAGAAAGGCAGAGACACAGGCAGAGGGAGAGGCAGGCTCCCTGCGGGGGGAGCGGGATGCGGACTCGATCCGGGACCCCGAGGTCACAACCTGAGCCAAAGGCAGATGCTCAACCACTGAGCCACCCAGGTGCCCCAATACAGCTATTTTTCAATATCAAATATTTTCACCACATAATCCCAAAGGTGACCAAGAAAAATAACCATCTCTCACCTTCCAGAGAGGAGAGAGCAAGGCCTGGGGAGTATCTGCTCCACACTGGGCTAAATTCACTTACAAAGAAGATGGGGAGCAAGGAGAGCTGAAAGCCAAACCAGGAGAATGCGTATCTTTGAAGCAAATCATGTCCAAATGCCCTGGGAAGTGCTCACAGGCTTTGTCTGTGCTGCCAGAAGGGAGACTTTTCACAAAGAGGCTGTATTTCAAAGAAAAACAAATGCTGCTATTTTAAACTTGGGGGTGGGAGATGGTATCTGGAACGTTTACACAAGCAAGTGCTGGCTGATTGACATCTAACCCTAGTGTTCGGGCTCCAGCTTCCAAGGAAAGCAAAGGGGCTTGCTTCTGATGGCTCTCGAAGTCACAGCAGAGGAGTTCTCAGCAGTGTTTGAACTTTGCCACGTAGGCAGCCACCTGTGTGGACACCCTCTACAAACACAGGCTGGCGAGCTGTCACCCAAGTGGTCCTGGGCATTAATGGGGTCAGAATACTAGGGCGGCTTCTCAAGGCCTGAGCATAGTCAGCAAACACTGGACTGTGCGCGTGTGCGCGTGTGCGTGTGTGCGTGTTGTTCTTATTGCTGCTAAGAGGACAGCCTCCAGAACCAGGCTACCTGAGTTCAAAACCTCACTGCACCATGAGCTGGGCCCCTAAACTCCCCAAGCTTCCGCAGCTTTAAAACAGGGACAGTAACAATGGCCCAGCAACCCCAGAAGGCCGTTGTCGCTGGGTGCTGGGCTGACACAGGGTGCCTTAGCGGTCTTGGCACATGACAGTTTCTCCAGCCACACGGGCCATTGCTGCCGCTCTGTCTTGTCCTAGAAGCCAAGGAACTCCCCACCAAACACAAAAGTGTCTCTGATCTTTCAAAGTCCAATAAAAAAAAGCAGAGGCAGCGGCGCTGCTCCCCTTGAGGTGTTGGGTTTAAATAACAACTTGTCCGCACACCCCCTCCAGTGTTTTCCAGAGCATTGCAGCTCTCATAACGTTAGCAAGGGGACGCATCCAGCTGCCACGGTGAAGCCGGGGAAGTCGGGACAGGCAAAGGTGAGCCCCTGCAGGGGTAATTCCCCCCTCCCCCCAAAAAAAGAACTGCTATTTTCAAAACACAGACCTACATCTTTCCAGGAAACCAAAACACAGCCAAACTCGCTCAGCAGGGGGCCGGAATCACATTTCCCCTCCCCTGTGCAGAGCTGGAACTAACTAGAAACACTGCAATGACTGCCAGGGGCCAGATGGAACTTTAAAAAAAAAAAAAAATCATTTTCCCTGTTCAGAATTTGAAAAAGAGAGGACTGAAACAGTGCAGCATTGAGAGGGGAGACAAAAGGGGGTGGAGGGAGGCGTTCCCAGCTACCTCTTGGGCCTTTCTGCTGCAGCTACGGGGTAGAGAGCGGGCACCCTCGCCTTTGGGGGAGAATTCAGGACTGGCCACTTTCTGCACGGAGCTCTGAGACGGCCCATGTCACTGAGCTCCAGATTTCCTTAGGACTCCGCCGGACGGTCTTGCAGAGTTCAGCCGGAGGGGGGGTGGGGAGGGAGGGAGGGGGAAGCAACCAACTTTCCACGCGTCTCTCCGCCACGGTTTTCAAAGGAAATAAAGAAAAGCCACTAACCTTGCCTCCTGTCCGGGAAGTGCACCGGGCCGGGCTGAGCCTGTCTCCCATGGCAAAGGGCCCCAAAGTTAAGGAGGTGAGCTACAACGGAGAGCCTTGCAAGCCAGCTCCTCCGGGCACATGGCATGGTTCAGTTGTTGGGGGCAGAAAAGTCAACGCGGTCTAGCGCTCAGCTCAAGGGATCAAGTCCCCGCCCGTGGCCGAGCAGAGAGGCAGGGGACATGGCCCAGGGGCGGGACGGAGCGGCGACAGGGGCTGGGGACCTCGATCCCCCCTTCCCTCCCCGAAGGGACTGACTGAGCGGGCAGCGCCTGCTTTCCGCGGGCTGCGGACCGGCCGCCCAGCCCAGGTCCCCAGCCCAGGTCCCCAGCCCAGCTCCTCACCGCAGGTCCCCACCCTCCCGCCCGCGGCCGCCGAGCCTCCGGGCCGCGCATCTTCCCGCGGCCTCCCGCCCCCGCGCCGCCGGCCCCGCCCAGGGCCCGCCGAGCCGGCCAAATAGGGGAGGCCCGGGACAGGCACCCGGGGCGGGACCGCAGGGGGGTGAGCCCCCCACCCCGGGCGCCGAGGCGGAGGTGGGCCCGGGACCCCGCTCCCTCCGCCTCTCCCCTGCCAGCTCCCCGCCTGGCCCTGCGCCGCGCAGGCCCCTCCGTGCGCCAGGCCTCTTGGGGTTCCCTTCCAAGGCAAGCTGGGGCCCCCACTGACGGGCAGTCTCTCTCTTTGCCGAGTCACGCAGAGCGGAAATGGCCTGCACTCATCTTCGAGGTCCACCCTGGGCAGGCCCCTTCACGGGCACCCAGAGATGAGGAGACCAATGGTTAGGGCCCCACGCGGAGCCTGCGGGTCCCCCAGGTGCTTCTCTACGTTTACAGCAGGGCCTTGCCCGGCCCCCCTCCACTCACCCAAAGGGAAACCAGGACAGTGGGGGAGATAAAGAGGCCTGAGACCACGTGAAGGTGTTTCTCCAGTTTACCTGCGCAGGCTGCTCAGGGAGGGGGACACCCATTGGGCTCAAGCTTTACCTTGCGGAGAGAATGCTGCAAACCAGGGAGCTTGCCAAAGCATCCCGAGAATTTACTGGATAAACCAGCCAAGATTTCACACCTCTGGGCTGAAACAGACCTCCTTACCCCATTCAGGAGGAATTTGACCCCATACTGGTCCTCATGGCTTCCAGCCAACCAGATGTGTTCCGTGAGAGGTGCAGGAAAGCGAATCCCTCAACCTCCTGCAGGCCTGGGCAGCCCCGGGGAAGCAGGGATCCCAGTGCCTCTTGGTCCTCACCGGCTTGGGGTGGGTATGAATCCTTCACACTGGATACATACCCGCCAGGATATTTGGAGGGACCTGAATTAGTTTCCTATTATTGGCATTACAAATTCCCATAAGGTTGGTGACTTAAAATAGCACCAATTAAGGATCATGCAGTTCTGGAGGTCAAAAGTCTGAGATGGGTCTCAAGGGACTCAAATCAAGGTGTTAGCACAGCTGCATTCCTTTCTGGAGACTGGAGGGAAGAGTTGTTTTCCTGCTTTATTCACCTTCTGAGGGGTTCTCCTCATTCCTCAGTCCCTTGCCACTTACCCCTGGTTTCAAAGTCAGCAATGGCCAGCGAGTCTCCTAATGGCATCATCCTGATACTATCTCTTTTCCCTCCCTTTTCTGTTTTTAAGGACTCTGGTGATTCCACTGGACCCACTCAGATCATCCAGAATAATCTCTTTATCCTAAGGTCAATCCATTAGCAACCTTAGTTCCATCTGCAACCTTTATCCCCTGTGTCGTGTAACAGAACATGTTACGTCATCACTGGCCAGTCATAGAAGTCCTCTGGGCCTCTTCTCCTGTGACGTAAATATTAAGTAGGAAGAGCAGAACTTAAGCGCAAAAGAAACTCAGCTATGGGGCACCTGAGTGGCTCAGTCAGTTAAGTGTCTGCCTTTGGCTTGGGTCATGACCCCAGGGTCCTGGGATGAGCCCCACATTGGGTTCCCTGCTCAGCTGGGAATCTGCTTTTCCCTCTCCCTCTGCATGCTGTTCCCCCCTGCTTATGCACGCTCTCTCTCTCTCTCTCCCCCTTAATACATAAAATCTGAAAGAAAGAAAGAAAGAAAGAAAGAAAGAAAGAAAGAAAGAAAGAAAGAAAAAGAAAGAAGGAAAGAAAGAAAGAAAGAGAGAGAGAGAAAGAGAAAGAAAGAAAGAGAGAGAAAGAGAAGAAGAAAGAAAGAAAGAAAGAAAGAAAGAAGAAAAAGAAAGAAAGAAAGAAAGAAAGAAAGAAAGAAAGAAAGAAAGAAAGAAAGAAAGAGAAACCCAGATATAACAGGCACATCTGGTGAAATGACATGCAGACCTGGCAAAAATGCAACTGCAAAGGCACTGAAGAACCACTTTGAGCTCCTTTTGTTTCTTTTCCTTTCTTCTTCTCCTTCCCCTCAGTCTCCTCCTCATCTTCCTCTTCTACTTCCTCTTCATTTTATCCTTTTAATAGCAAACAGGGTCTCATCTGAAGGGTGGGATCACTCCTGGCTTCCAGGCCTTGGAGGAGAGCTGTGTCTCTCAGGCAAAAAACTCTGGGAGCTTTTCAGTCCCAGTAATGTCAGGGAGATCAGGGAGGATCCATGGAACATTCTGGACTCAGTTTCTTAACCTCTTCAACTCTAATGGATTTCCCCTTACTTTCTCTCCCTCTCTTACTTTCAAGACCATGACCAGAAATACCTGTCATCCAGAGTCATCCAAGTCTGAAATATTAAAACTATAAAATCCTACCAAAACCTTATATATTGTCAGCCCCTTCAGACTTCCGTGCCCAGTACCTTGGGTCTTCAGCCTAGTAAGGCCTGTCTCCTGATCTCTCCATTTTGGTTGTCTCATTACCTATAAGCATCTCTCTGGCTTTACTTCCTCTTCTGCCCAACCACATAGGATTCATCTCTTTAAATAATCTCTCACGGGTGCCTTCAACACCTCTTCCTCATCAAACTCTAACCTTGTCGTACCCTAACTGCTGATTTTCTCTGCTTTTTGTTTCCAAGTGCTGTTGAAAAGACTCACCTGATTACACCTATTGGTGCAATTCTCCTCTCCAAGTTCAGCAAGATTTCAACACTACTCAACGCGAATATACAAATATGCATCCTGCTACTATTCTAACACCAACTTCCTCCTACTTTTTCCAGAATTTACAAAATACTTCCAAAGCCTGGTATTTCCTCAGCGTGGAGGGGAGAGTCAGTCCTATTCAACTTTTCCTCTGCTCACTGGGAAAGGCAACAAACGTTCTTGTTGACAAAGGTGGGTAATAATAATAATAATAATAATAATAATAAGCCAACTGCCTTTCCTGATAATGTCCACTATAGAGGGCAGAGCTGTGAATCACCACAGAGTGTCCAAATATCCCTGAGCTGGCTAATCCAAATATACTACCATTGAAGAAAGACTACAGAAACATGTAAAATTCAAGTATTGTGTAATAGCTAAGAACAGAAAAAAATTATTGCACATTGATTTATATGGGCACTGTGCTAAACACTGTATGTGCATGACTGTATTTAATCTTCACAAAAAACTTTTAGGTAGGTACTATTATTGTCCTTGGTTGATAGATGGGGAAACACTGAAAGGTTGTACAACTTGCCTAGGATCACATCACTATCCAGAGGGAAACTGGAATGAAGTAGTGAGGTCCAGAAAAAGGAAAAGACTTCGCCAAGCCACTAAGCAGAATCAAATACACATTTGTCTTATTTAAGGCCCCTGGTCATGCCCTCATTCACGAAGAGTGGAAAGGCTAAGAATACTGACTTACAGACCTCATCAGAGCATCTCAGGTAGTGGTTTAGTTCACTATGGTGATGTATTTTCTGTACAAAAATACAAATTATGACAAAAGATGTAAGGTGCCTCACCAAGAGCTCCCTCTGTTCCCTGAGCAAAGAAGGCTTTCAAAAAGCTCATACATTCTGACTAAGCCTATAGAAGCAGAGAGGATAGCTGATATTCAAGGACAGTCTAATGCATTTTCAGAGCTGTCTTTAAAACTGTAAAGGCGAAAGAAAGTGACTGCCACCAAAACCAACGCTAAAACCAAAACAACCTTGTCTTAAAAAGCCGTATGTTTAAATATTGTTGTCACATATACTGTTTTCTTTTTTCTGAAGTTTTATTTAAATTCCAGTTAGTTAACATACAGTGTAATATTAGTTTCGGATATACAATATAGTGGTTCAACACTTCCACACAACCCCTGGGGCTCATCACAAGTGCCCTCCTTAATCTCCATCACCTAATTCACCTATCCCCCCAACCATCTCTCCTCTGGTAACTCTTAGTTTGTTCTCTAGAGTTAAGAAAGAGTCTGTTTCTCGGCTTGCCTCTCTTTCTCTCTCTTTTTTCAACCCCTTTGCTCATTTGTTTTGTTTCTTAAATTCCATATATGAGTGAAATCATATGATATTTGTCTTTCTCTGACTGAGTTATTTTGCTTTCCCTAATACTCTCCAGCCCCATCCATGGCATCGCAAATGGCAAGATTTCATTCCTTCTGATGGCTGAGTAATATCCCATTGTATATGTATACCACATCTTCTTATCCACTCAACAGGCATTGGACACTTGGGCTGTTTCTATATTTTGGCTCTTACACATAACGTTGCTATAAACATTGGGGTGCATGTATCCCTTTGAATTAGCATTTTTGTATTCTTGAGTACCTAGTGGTGCAATTGCTGGACCATAGGACAGTTCTGTACTATTTTCTTTTAAACCTCTTTGCAGTCTTGGGCAGCCCCGGTGGCTCAGCTGAAGGCTCAGCACTGCCTTCAGCCCAGGGCGTGATCCTGGAGACCCGGGATCAAGTCCCACGTCAGGCTCCTTGCATGGAGCCGAGCCTGCTTCTCCCTCTGCCTGTGTCTCTGCTCTTCTCTCTGTGTGTGTGTGTCTCTAAAAAACAAAACAAAACAAAACAAAACAAAAACAAAAACAAAAAACCTCTCTGCAGTCTTAAAAGAAGATGGGGATAAATATTTGTAACCCTCAGAAGTGTAAGTTCATTTTTATTCTTCCGTCCAATTGTATTCAATGCACAAGTGGATCAATAATCAACACTGCCCACTCTGTACCCTCAACCCCCAGAGAGTTCGCCTTCCTGGCTCAATCTGCAGATCATGGAATCTATACGTTGCAGATTTTGTAAAGTTACTTGGCTTTGTATCAAGTGGATTACATTTTGCACCATTCTTCTGATGTTGTAATTAATCAACTTAATTAAATAAACAATGCCATGGTAATGCCCCTTTGAAAGCCATGGCTGAAAACGCTATGGATCCTGATTAATGAAACATACTATTGGCTGAAAGAAAACAGCACACTTCAGAAAAAACGTGTAGCACACAGATCAAATTATTGCAGTAAATTGAAAGTAACTTCAGTTTGTAGTGCATCTTAAGGCCAATAAAAATGAAATATAACAAGATTTTACCGGGTTGGTGGGGGGAGATTCACATAGGAAGTCTGCCAGAGGGAACCCAAGTCATGTGGTGGTGAGGGATATGGGACTGGATAGAGCCTATCGAAAGGTGTCAGAACCTCAGCAATTCTGTCATCTGTGTAGGATAGCTGCCCAATGCATGGTGTCAGAACCTGAGCAGAATGAAGAGGGCATCCACCTGAGAGGGAATGTCCCAGCAGGGTGTTGAAATACTGACAGCATAAGGAGGGGTGGGGTGATGGTAGCAACTGATGGCGGTAATTGGAGATTGGTTACATTCAGGGAGATCAAATAAGTAAACATAGCAAGGATAAGGGAGTCAAATTTCTTATTACCAGTAAATAGAACTACCAGTATATAAAAATAAAAAGAAAAGTGGAATAAACCCTATGTTGCATCACAACTGAAGGTATTGGTATGACCCCAAAATTGTTGATGACTGTATAGATGCACATAGAAATAAAGATATAAATAGGCATAAGTATTAGTATACATGTATGTTGATAGGCCTATCAACTTGAGGGTGTTAGAGCAATGACTCCTCAGCAGCACTGAGCACATCTGACACTTAGATCTTTGGATTCTAAATACCATTTTCTTCTAAAGCAAACCAGGACTCCTTAGAGAAACAGCTGACTTCAGAACTATGGCTTGAGAGATAGAAGATAAACCTGAAACATTTTATTGCTTAAAAAAAAAAAAAACTCAAAGAAAGATGAGAGCTAATCAAAAGGAGAGAGGAATTAAGATGAAAAGGCCCCCACTGACCAAGTCTAGGAAAATATAAGCAAAAAAATATAAAAGTAATAAATAATTTTATCATTTCAAAATTATTTTTTATTTTTATTCATGGATTCACAAGAATTCATGAATCCATACTGATACAAATAGATAAATGAATAGAAAGATTGATGAGTTGGTAACTTTATAGCATTAAAATGTATCTCCTCCCAAATATTTATTAAATATAAAGGCAAAAAGAGTACTTTAGAGTGGACAAGCATAGCAAATATCCCCTTCATCAAGTAAACAAAGAAAACACCAATTAGTAGTGTGGACAATCAAAACTGTGTGCTACCACATAGGCTCCAGTAAGAACACCATCACTCTGAAATATCTGCCCAAGATACATAGCCTGAATCTAATCATAAGAAAACATCAGACAACCAAAATTGAGGGACATTCTACAAAATAACTGTGGTGTGTGTGTGTGTGTGTGTGTGTGTGTGTGTGTGTGTGTGTGTTTTAACTTCAAAAGGCCAAGAGTGTCAAAGGAAAACTTTCCACATTGAAGGAGACCAAAGAGATAACACCTAATGGCAACACATAATTCTGAAGATCCTTTTCTTACAAAAGACATTGTTGGAACAAATAGTGAAACTTGAAAGGAGACAGAGAATGGGATGTTAGTATTGGATCACTGGATTTCCTGATTCTGAGGGTTGTGGCTATGTGGAAGACTGCTTTGTTTGTTAGAGATACACATGAAAATATTTGGAGGTGAAGGGGCATCCAGTTGACAACTTACTCTTAACTGATTCAGAATAAAAAATATTGCCTTTATTCATCACTGCTTCTTTATATCCTCCTGAGGTCATTAAGAGTAGGTCAGCCATGTCCCCAAGAAACTTTGGAGTGAGTAAATGGGATTAGTTCAGGTAGCAGTGAAGATATACCATAATAGTACCCCCCTTTTTAATGCCTTATTGAAGTACAATTGACGTGCAATAAACTGTGTGTGTTTAAAGTATATAATTTTATGTGTTTGCATGTATATACACACCTGTGAAACCATCAGCGCAGTAAGTTTTGACCACATATATGTGTATATGCATATGTGTGTGCTAGTGTGCATGTGTCAAACCGGAAATTTCCTCTTGCTCCTTGGCAGTCCCCTCCTCCTGTCCCTCCTTGTATGACCCCACAACCACAGGTAGCCACTCCCCCACTGTCACTGGAGATTCATTAGCAATTTCTTGAATTTCACATAAGTGGACTCATACAGTATGAACTAATTTTTGTCTGCCTTCTTTCACTCGGCATAATCATTTGGATATTTTATGTCCTAGTACTCTGTTCCTTTTTATTTCTGCAGAGAGTTCCATTGTAGGGATCTAATACCATGGGTCCGTTCATTCACCTTGTCACTCATTTATCTGTTGACCATTGGAAAACTGATGGAGAGAAAACTTGGTCACCAACACCTACCTTAAAATCAGGCAGAAGCATGCACACTATGAATCCCTATTAAAGATATTTCCTTGAAACTTATGAAGCAAGGTCTCTAAGTCCTCCAACAATTTCATTTCAATGGACAGTATATGTCTCTCTTTGGGATAAAGTGATTTTAAAAGATACACATGAAAATAACAACAAACGGGCTTTGAAGTTAACCCTGGATAAAGATAAAGCTTCTCTTTATGGTTTTGTTTATGGTTAGAGTTTCAACATAGCTTGTCCACTCTGCCAGATATAGGTGTAGGTTATCTCTACAGCCACGAGATGAATATTTGCGGCACTTTGGATCTTAAGAGCACAGAAAGCCAGCTCTGTGCTCTCAGAGACTCTTTCATGAGGCCCAGAGGACAGCTGGCTGAGGGCTAGATGCTTCTGTGAACACCTTTCTCGACCTTGACCACGCTCTCCAAATGGTGCCTGTCAGGATCACCTCCTTGGCAACAAGAAGGCCTATTCTGTTGCTTCACAGCCCCTGTGAGTGTGGCAATAAACAGTGACTTGCACTTTTAGTTGATTGTTTGTTTTGCTCTGAAGTCTGTACCCAGTCTCCTGAGAGGTCTCCAAGAGCAAAGGGCTATATTGATTCAGTCACTGCTTCTTGCAGTAAAGCAGTGGCTGTGATCTGATTAAGATGTTGTGATTCATCTTTTGAAGGTGAGAGGCCCTCTATGGATAGATAGACTGATGAGGTCTTTGAAACCCAATGTGAGAAAATTGGATACACAGGATATGTTTATTGAATACATGAATTCGTATGTAAGGCAGAGAGAAATCTGTGAAAGACTCATAGGAAGAACTGAGGTTATCAAGCAGTGAATTAGAAAGCAGGCAGCCAAGCTGAATTTCATGCAGTGAAATTCAAGCTAATAAATCTCATGATTCCTTATGATTGATTTTCCACTTGATTACAAACTGTAGGTACAAGGACTATGTTATTTATTACTGCATTTCCCTCAAAGATAAAAATGATAAATAGATATTTGATCCAAGGATGGGTAGCTGGGAGACTTAGTGGGGAATGTTCTGGGAATGGTATGCTTTGAGACCCATGGACACAGCTCTCCGTTAGAGTTGGCTTCCCCTCCCAACTCCCACCTGGAGTTGGGAAATAGATTCTGGTTTTAGTATTAGACTATTCATTCCTCCCTTTGCCCTCAGAAACAAATATTCTCCTTTGTGGATATGCTGAAAGCCTCCTAAGTAACCCCACGTTGGGCTGCTCTGGTCTTTTCTTGAGACCTCCTCCACCCACTCTCTGTGAGTCAACAACTAGAAGGTTGATCCCTGACATAGTAGGGGCTGTCCACATATTTATACCCTTATTTTTAATATTCCCATGCTGCTGCTTTCTTTGGAATTAAAGTATTTATCTTCCTCTAGGATTTTGAGTTGGAAGCTTAGATCAAGATGTTTAAGCTCTTTTCTTTTTAAAAATATGCACTTATAGCTATAAATTTCCCCCTAAGCACTGCTTGGATTGCATCTCACAAAATGTGATGCCATATTTTATTGTTATTTACTTTAAATATTTTATAATTTATTTTATAACACTTTATATTTTAGTTCTTTAATCGAAGTTGTTTAAAATGTATGGCTTAGTTTTGAAACATTTGAGGACTCATAGTAATCATTCCTTTGTTGATATCTAGTTTAATTCCACTGTGCTCAAAATGCATGTTCTATATGATTCAAATCCTTTGAAATGTGTTGAAACTTGATTTTGGCCCAGCAAGTGGCCTGTCTTGGTGATTATTCTATGTGTATTTGAAGAAAGTGCATATTTTCTGGTTGTTGAGAATAGAGTGGAGAACTTACCCTTAGGATGTGCATCTTTTGGGGTTTGGACTGAAAGCCTAGACTGCTTACTTACTCCCCTGCAATTAACCAGACTTGAACTTCAGTCTTTATTGTCCCAGCACTGTGTGGCTGTTGAGATAACTACTCAATCAAGTGGCCTTCAGCTCCTGTTTCCTGCTGAGTATTGTGACAACCTGCCCTACTGTGGTAGTCAGCTTTCAAGATGATCCCAATGATTTCTGCCTCCTAGTAATCATATTCCTGTATAATTCCCCTCTTCTTGAGTGTGGACTGGACTTATTGATTGGCCTTTAAAGAATAGAATAAGGAAGACTGGCCTCTAAAGAATAGAATAAGGAAGAAGTGGTGGAAGCATCACTTCTTTTACCAGATTATAAAAACACAATAGCTTTCATGCCAATTCCTCTCTGTCTCTTTCTCTCTCTCTCTCTCATCATTCATCCTGCTGGAAAACAGCTGCCACATTGTGAAGCAGCCCTATGGAGAATCTCACAGAGTGAAAGATCAAGAACCTTGTGAATGAACTTAAAGGCAAAATACCTCTCCCTACCACTAAATCTATTAAATAAACCTGCAGCCCCAGCTGATAGCTTGATGATAGACCCTGAGCCAATGATGACCTTATGCTGCACCTGGATTCCTGACCTACACAAACGGTGAGATGTTTGTTTTTTAAAGCCCTAAACTTTTAACATGTTATTATTTAGCAAGAGATGACTAACATAGAGAAAAATGTAAAATAGAAAGAAGTAGATAGATTCAGGAACTTGGGGGTTTTGTTTTTGTTTTTATTCTTGAGAACATGCTAATAAGAACTTCTAGACTGAGTTAAAGTGATATAAAGGGGAAATGAGAGATAAAGAGTTCCTCTTGTTTTCTTTTTTTTTTTTTCCTCTTGGGTTTTTAGTCTTAACAGTTATGTGAGTAGTAATGCCATTGACTAAGATTGAGAAATCTGAAGGAAATCACCAGCCATGTAGAAGTGCCAGCTAACAGTTGGACATGCAACTCTGGATTTCTGAGCATAAAAGACTGGATATCAGATCCGGGATGATAGTAATATCAAACTCACTGATTCTGAGTATTAGGTGAGAAAATACAGATAAAACCCTTTGCACAGTGCACACAGTTGTTACCTGTAGTGGGTAGAACTGTGTCCCCTAAAAAGATATGTGCAAGTCCTAATCCCTAGTACCTGTGAATGTGAACTTGTTTGGAAATGTAAATGTACATTCTTTGCAGATGTAATTAGTTAGGGTGGGGTCATATGGGATTAGAGTGGACCCTAATTCTATGACTGGTGTCCTTGTAGAGAGAAAACAGAGACACAAAGATATACACAGAAAGGAGAATGCCACCTGAGGACAAAGACAGAGATGACAGTAACGCAATTATGAACCAAGAAATCAACATACACTCACCAGAAGTTAGGAGAGAGACGTGGGATGTTTTCTTCCTCAGAGTCTCCAAGGAACCAACTCTGCCAACACCTTGATTTCTGATTTCTAATCTAGAGGACTTTGAGATAATAAATTTCTGTCATTTTAACCCATTTTGTTGTAATTTGTTACAGCAACCCTCAGAATATAATATGGTGTCCAAATAGCCTTTACTTACCTGTTGGCTATATATTACATTATTTAGATTATGATCTTGTATACTAAATGATACTCAACCACAACTAATATGTTTCTCTCCTTCAATTTTTTAGATGAGGTTTGAGAAAAGCACGGCCCATGCTTTTAAGATAAATGGTCTAAAATATCTCAAGTTCATATTGGAAAAGTTCATTTCATATTTGAAAGGGGATTTTTGCTTCCATGACAAAGACTTAGTTAAGCAATACTATAAATCCCTGACCATGATCTCTGGTTCATTTTCAGCGAGCAGATTTGGAAATGAAGCACATTCTAGGCTCAGAAGCATTCTGGCCGCATTCTCAGAGAGTAGTACTTGGGAACAGGCTCTCCTAAGGGCTCAATCTAAGTTGTGCTGGCTAGTATTCAAGGTCTGGCGTACCTCAGGAACACTTGGCGCTCCCAGTCCACAATGAAGAATATGCCATTGTTGGGACCAAACGTGGTATTAGGAAAACTTACTAAGATCTCCTTGTCTTCCTTTGCTTCCAATCCTGGTGTGTGATAAACCATGATTGGACATTAATTACTTTCGGGGACCTAATTTTTTTAACATGGAAAGTTAGAAAAGGAATAAAAGTCCAGATGTTCCCAAACTTGGGGAAAAAAGTAGTATCATCTGGAAAAATGCTTTTAAAATGTGATCTTGGGCCCTTTTCCAAATCCATTGAGAATCAGAATCTCTGGACTAGTGTGGGTCTGGGAGGAGAGTCACAATTTTTATTTTTAGCAAGCTCCCCACCTGACTCTGATGTCACCTGCTTCGTACTTATCCTCAGAATACTTGAAAACTATAATTCCTCAATATACAGGTGTGAAAATAGAGGCAAAGGGCTGTCAGGGAATGCTCTAGTCTTCCTTGTTTTTCAACAACACCTTGAATTATGTTTACTTTTTTTTTTTTTTAATAAAGGAGAGCTAAAAATTAGATGGAGAAAGAACTGGTAAAACATGAAATGAAAAGTGAACTTGAAGGTGAGACTACTAAAACGGAGATAAGAGGTGTCCACAGAGGCAACCTGTGGATTGGGAGCAATAATCAGAACAGGGCTGAGCTTCTCCAGATTAGAAGGTTCAAAGGTGGTTTGCTTTTGGGTTGTTCTTTACTAAAGCCCTGTCGCCCTCTAGCGGGCAAGCGGAGATGTCCAGAGTCCGCAGCGAAGCAAGTTCTCTGCTTGGAACCCGGTCCTTGCTTCGGAATCCAGACTGTTTCAGTTTCCCTTCATATGTTTTGGGTACCACATTTCTTTTTTAACTAAGTATTTTACTACCTCCTCTGCTTTAAAGTCACATCCGCCTCATCTCTCTAAGTTGGGGACTCTGCAGGAGAGAGGACAGCTATTCTTAAGATACATTTGTCTCGGTTTCGTTGAGGAAAATATTTCAAATTTCTTAAGTCCACTCTAAGAAGTGCAATTTACACTAGAGCAGTTGCACTGGCATTTAAATAAACTGCAATTTGAGAAGTCATTCAAATAGTTTACACTGGCTCCCCTCGTCCAAAGTAACTGAGAAGATTCCTTAGCATTTGCTTCCACTGGTCTAAAAAAACACCTGCTAAAGAGTTCTGATCATAATAGGAGTGGTGGTCCAAAAACAGCCTCACGGAATCCTCTATAAGGATTTCAACTGTGGGACACCTGGGGGGCTCAGCGATTGAGCGTCTGCCTTTGGCTCAGGGCCTAATCCCAAGGTCCAGGATGAGTCCCGCATCCCGCTTCCCAGAGAGAGCCTGCTTCTCCCTCTGCCTATGTCTCTGCCCCTCTCTCTCTCTCTCTCTCTCTCTCTCTCTCTGTGTGTGTCTCATGAATAAATAAGTAAAAAAAAAATTTTAAGGGATTTCAACTGCATCAAGGCAAAGAGTATGCGAGGGACCAATTTGTGGGAGAGCTTTGGGCTGACAGCTGGACAGGTGGTAACTAGCGTCTGTGAAATCCGCTCACCAATTATACATTCTCTGCTTAGCTGTAGTTCTCAGAATATACCAAAGGCAGAGGGCAACACTGGAATCAAGAATTTTGCTATACGAGGATGCTTTGAAAATCCTGACAATCATAGACACCAAGTAAAGTACTTAGGGATCCCTGGGTGGCTCAGCGGTTTGGCGCCTGCCTTTAGCCCAGGGCAGGATCCTGGAGTCCTGGGATCGAGTCCCACGTCGGGCTCCTGGCATGGAGCCTGCTTCTCCCTCTGCCTGTCTCTCTCTCTCTCTCTCTCTCTCTCTCTCTCTCTCTGTCTATCATGAATTAAAAAAATAAAATCTTTAAGAAAATAAAGTTAAGTAATTAAAGGAGAAGTGGAACTTGTGTATTCGGTAAAAACACGACATCTGACTTACAGTCTAGCCATGAAAAGAGGCCACTATCATTGCTTTCAAAAATAAAAATGGGCAAGAGATCGTGAGGTTTTAGAACCCCCTTTCATCACACGGGATCATTTCAAAGATAAAGTGGGAGTAAGGAAGAAAACAGATTCTAATGTCTGTAGTTACGTTTGGGAATAAGAAAGATCGCAACTCAAAGCCGGCTTTCTCCAGCAACACGGGAAAATAAAAGGTCACCACCGTCTCCTTCTGAAACTTTGAAGTGGGAAAGGGGAGGAGCAGGCTGGGGGGCTCTGCGCGCAGCCCGCGGGCGTGGCAAGTTCAGCACCTCGGAAAGCGCCCCCTCGGCCCCCGCGCATGCTCCCTGGGAGCCCGCAGCCTCGGCTTAGCGGGAGCGACTGGACTCCGCGGGCCCCGCCGGCGACTGCGGAGGGGGGGGGGGGGGCGCGGGAGCAGCGAGGTCCACAGCGGGAGACCTCCAGAGGCTCGGAGCGAGGGAGACGGAACCCTCCCAGCTCCTCTTCCTCCTAAAGGACGGAAACCTTGTCCAAGCAGCGGCAGCAGCAGCAGCAGCAGCGGAACCCGACGAAGGTATTGGAGAGCTCAGGAGCGAGCCCCCCAGGAGGGGTCCCGAGCGGCAGGGCGGGTGTGGGCCGGGGCGCAACAGGCGCAGTGGGGGACGTCCGACCCGTCCCGCAAGGACTCGGGGACTCCGACCTTGGCCAGAGAAGCCTCGGACGCCCCTGGCTCGCCTTAGGAGTCACGCCGCTCAGCTCTAGAATTCCCCTCCAGAACAGACGCCGAGCGCAGCTCCTGCACCCAAGGCCGTGCACCCCGTGCGGGGGAAGCGTTTGGCGCCCATTCTCGGGACCCAACCCACACCCCCACCCCCGCACGCCTTGCGCCCTCCACCGGACAGAGCGCCCGCGCGTCGGACTCGCTTTGGCCTTGACGCCCCCCTCCGCCCCCCGAGCGCCCCAGAGGCACCTGCGCTGGCCGCGGGGCGCTGCAGCCACGACAGTCACCATGAATAAGGAGGCTGGCGGAAAGGAGCTCGCGGGAGCCTCCAGTCTGGCCCCGCACCTGCTACAGGCGGCCAACAGCAGCGGCAACGCGTCGCTGCGGCTCCAGGACCAGCGCTGGGAGCTGGGGCTGGAGCTGCCCGACGGCGCGGCGCCCGGGCCTCCGCGGGGCCCCGGCGGGGCGGGCAGCGCGGACACCGAGGCCCGAGTGCGGATGCTCATCAGCGCCGTGTACTGGGTGGTCTGCGCCCTGGGGCTGACGGGCAACCTGCTGGTGCTCTACCTAATGAAGAGGCAGCAGGGGTGGCGCAAGTCCTCCATCAACCTCTTTGTCACCAACCTGGCGCTGACGGACTTCCAGTTCGTGCTCACTCTGCCCTTCTGGGCCGTAGAAAACGCTCTCGACTTCAGATGGCCCTTCGGCAAGGCCATGTGTAAGATCGTGTCGGTGGTGACGTCCATGAACATGTACGCCAGCGTCTTCTTCCTCACCTCCATGAGCGTGGCGCGCTACCACTCGGTGGCCTCGGCTCTCAAGAGCCGCGGGCCCCGGGGGCACGGCCGGGGCGCCTGCTGCTGCGGCCCGAGCCTGGGGCACGGCTGCGGCTTCTCGGCCAAAGCGCTGTGCGCGCTGCTCTGGGCGTGCGCCGCGCTGGCCTCGCTGCCCAACGCCGCCTTCTCCACCACCGTCAGGGTGATGGGCGACGAGCTGTGCCTGGTGCGCTTCCCCGACAGGCTGCTGGGCGGGGACAGACAGGTGTGGCTGGGCCTCTACCACCTGCAGAAGGTGCTGCTGGGCTTCGTGCTTCCGCTGTTCACCATCAGCCTGTGCTACCTGCTGCTGCTGCGCTCCATCTCCGCCCGCCGCGTGGCTGGGGCCGAAGGAGGGGTCCCCGCGGCGGGGGGCGGCCTGGCCGCAGCCAGCGCCCGCAGACGGTCCAAGGTCACTAGGTCAGTGACCCTCGTGGTCCTCTCCTTCTTCCTGTGTTGGCTGCCCAACCAGGCGCTCACCACCTGGAGCCTCCTCATCAAGTTCAACGCGGTGCCCTTCAGCCAAGAGTACTTCCTGTGCCAGGTGTACGCGTTCCCGGTGAGCGTGTGCCTGGCGCACTCCAACAGCTGCCTCAACCCCGTCCTCTACTGCCTGGCGCGCCGCGAGTTCCGCCAAGCGCTCAAGAGTCTGCTCTGGCGCCTCGCGTCGCCGTCGCTCCCCAGCATGCGCCGGTTCACGGCCACCACCAAGCCCGAGCCCGAGGATCAGGGGCTGCAGGCCCTGGCGCCTCTCCACCCCGCGGAGCCCGACCTGGTCTACTACCCGCCCGGCGTGGTGGTCTACAGCGGGGGGCGCTACGACCTGCTGCCCAGCAGCTGCGCCTACTGACTCGGCCCGGGGCGCGCAGTCGGAGCCCAGGGGCCTCCCCGGAGGGGGGAGAGGGAGAGCGGATTAGGAGGTGCTGGGGCCCACCCGGGCGGTGGGAGGGACGAGGACCCGGAAAGGCCAAAGGGCAGCCTGGCAAGAGGCGGGGAGGGGCGGCCGGGGAGCGGGGTGCCCCCGGGGAGGGAAGGCTTCCAAACCAGGTGGAGGGAGGCCGCTGGCAAAGGGGCCCAGATCAGCGCCCCAGGACCAAGCCACCAGCCTGCGTCCCCTTCTCCCCCCACCCCCGCCGCACCTGTTCCTCTCCCTAAGCTGTCAACCCTGGGCAGGGTCGGGGTGCCCAGAAGCGGAGAAAAGAATCCGAAATGTAGGGAAACTGGGGCGCGAGGAAGCGGGGCTCAGCCAAATGGTGCGCGGACAGCTCGGTGCGTGTACTGCAGAGACGGCTATGGAGCTCCTGAGCGAGTCCTCCAAGCGCATCCAGCTGGGCGGGGGGCGCCTACGGAGCCCTCCCTTCGCGCCCTGGCGCGGGAGGCCGCGCTGCGTGGCCGCGCGGGGACCTGGTTCGGAAACTTCCCCGGAGCTGGAAGAAAGAGGTGACGACCTTGCCCCGCCCTCCAGAGAGAGGCACCGCGAGAGGCACCTCCCACCGGGCCACCTGCCGTTTATGGCACCGCACGCGAGAGTGTGCACGCGGGACCCCGGGCTCAGGTGTCCCCCGAGGCAGAATGCTGGTCTCCAGGCCGCGCTGGCGATCACGTCGCTGCGGGAGGGAGCGGCTGCGGCGAGCGGGGGCCTGAACCGAGACCTCCGCAGGCCCCGGCCCTAAAGGGGAAAGGGCAGCTCACGTGCCCCCTCCGTGACTGAGCAGAGGCCGGGCGTCCCGGCTCCCCGAGCCCACTGGGTGCCCGGAAAGGCTGAGCTCCAGTCTGCGCGCTGCAGGTGAGCTGGGCCCCGGAGCAACTTGAAAAGATCTGAGTCGACCTGGGAGTGGGAGCTGTTCTGCAGCCACACACCCCCGTGCCCCCCCCACTGGCCCCCACTCTTCGAATATCCGAATGTCCATTTGATAGAGGCTCTGGACCAACCAGCAAAGGGATTGGCTGTGCCAGGGTTTCGTAGGCTTAGACAGAAAGCTAAGAGATGCTGTAGGGATGTGCAGGGGTGGCGGGTGGAGGTGCTCCTGGAAACCAGACTCCTAGAAGCAAATTTCACAGGAGGTAGGAGATGGGAAAGGGAATGGAAGGCTCCAGAAAGATCTGTCCTAAAGGGAAGAGAGCACAGGGAGCCTGCTCGGAGGGATCGCCAGCATTTCTGGTGTGAGGCGCTCTCATTCTCACAAGATGAAGGAGGCAAGGCGGGGAGTAAGAATTTCCATAGGACGCGACCTTAACCAAGTTCCACCTATTCTAACCAGGGCCCTGCACAGTTAGCGTCTATTACGAATTCCTCCTTAGTGCCCAGGCGATGCAGGGAGCCATCTCTGAAGAGTGACACGTTTCTTAGGACGATTCCTTTCTGGTCACAGCAATCGAGTCCTTTCTTGAGGCTACTTAGAGAATGGGGTTCAAACATCAGTTTACCCATCCGACTGCCAGTTTTGACAGAGGTGCTACTCTTCTCTTTGGTGATCTAGTTTGGGATAAAAACAACAACAACAAAAACCCAGCAAGGTGGGCATCTACTGGTGTGATTATTTTAATATAATAAATAATCATTATACAAACATGTCTGTTTAGCATCTCAAACTGTAAATATTTTTGTAATTTTGTTGGATATGTCCTGTATTGTCTGAGATTTAAGGATCAGTGTGGCCATTCACAGCCCTAGCATCCCTTATCCTGCTTTCTGTGACACAACACAGTGCAATTACTAAGCATTCATACCTTTGCCGCAAAAACAAAAGCTTCCTGATCTCAGTCCTGAGCAGTCTTGAGAAGTCAGCTTTTTTAGAAACAGAATAATGCTTTCCTTTTAAAGTAGTCAAATTCAGGACCCCTGGCTGGCTCAGTCAGTAGAGCATGTGATTTTTGATCGCTGGGACCTAAGTTCAAGCCTCACCTTGGGTGTAGAGTTTACTTTAAAAAATAAATAAAGTAGTCAAATTAGTCTTTCTTTGCCCTCTAGGAAGAAAAATTATTGATACTGATATTGAGTAGCAATTGGGCTGACAAAAATTGAACCGCAAGCCCCTCCAAGTCCCCCCAAACAAAATAAACATGCACGTGAACACCCAGAAAGAACAAACAGTAGTAGAATGGTAGGGTATCCATGTATGATGCTGATATTAGACTCATATTGAGAGACTCTCTTTATTAAAGGACCTTGCCATTTCAATTTTGACAATAAAATTCTGTGCTTGGGGTTTTTAGGAAAGTATGTTGAATTGTGTGCTTCTGCTGTGATGGGTAACAGAAACACAGGAGGGGCTAGGGACACGGCCTTCATGAAAGAACACTGCAAAAAGAACAAACTGGTCCCCTCTGCACCTGAGGGCTTCTGAGAAGCTGGCTGGGGGGAGCAAAGACTATGACTTCTGTCTACTACAAAGAGAAAAAAATAAACTAGGAAATGGCCCAAATGTATTTTATTTTTTGGATGCCAGTTGTGTGCCAAGCCCTGTACGGGGTGCTGATCTGACATATATCAACTAGATACATTACTTTTACATTTAAAAGGAGACACAGCCATGCACACGAGGTCAATAAGCCATGGAACAAGGAGTTGAAAGTCATAGTAAGGGCTAAAAGAAAGGGCTATCGGAATATAGGGGATGGAAAACTTGGCTCTGCTGGGAAGTCAGAGACTTCCTCATCACAGCAGTATTTGAGATGGACCTAGAAATATGGGTACGATGTAGATGGGCAGGAATGGCAATTTAAACAGGCAGGGCCCTCACGTAGGGCCATAGAGAGGACATTTGAAGCAGAGGAAAAGCAGTGACTAAAGGTTGGAGATTGGAATGTCAGCTGCATGGTTGGGGAAGAAGGAAGCAAAGCGGTTTGGCTTCCTTTTCTTTCACAGAATTTCCTGGGATTTCTGTTCATAATTTAGGTGTCCCTGTATTTGTTTTATTTGTCTGGGAATGGAACATTTTTGTCCCAGAGAGGAAACATATCATAGGTATACTGATAACAAGTATACTCAGTATACTGAGTTCTCAAAGGTGGTTAAAGGCTTTTGAAGTTGGCTTCTATCCACTCATTCAAACCTCAGGAAAGCTGAGTTAAAAGAACAGTGTTTATTTGAATATTTGAGTGTGTGTGAGTGTGTATATGAGGATGGGGGTGGTGGTGGATGCATGCTCTCGCTCCTACCTTAGTGCCAGCTGCCCCACCCATTGCTCCTACTGAAAAGAGCTTCACTTGTAATAAAGACCATGCCCTGTGGTTGGCCAGAGATGACTACTTTTAACTTCTTGGGGTCCAGGTAAGATGGTCCTCAGCTGCAGGTCACCCTCCTAGCTCACCTGATGCACTGATTTCAAAATCTTCAATCACCAGAACAGTCTTTGGAGAAATGATCAGGAAATAAACATTGAACTCTGCAAATAATTCCATTTTTAAACCTTACAGAGGTCAGGGACAGATGGGTAAAGCAAGAGAGGTGGCTCAGTATCATTTCTTTTATAGTGCAGGGTATTGAGTCACATGGGGTCCTCTGAGCATTTGCTCATCATCATCCCACACTTATGGGGAAGGGACCAGGTGGTGTCCCTGATGGCTCCCCTAACTCAGTCATGGCCTTGCAGCTCTAGGACAGATAATGTGATGGAGAGGGAGGAAGGAAGACTGGGGAAGATAGAGTGGTTTTGAGTGTTGACTATCTCATGTAATTTATTGAATACTATACTGAACATGAAAAAGACAATACAGCTGTATGGGGACAGAATGGTCATCAATGTACCAGTTGTCCACCTTTATGATTGTGAGGCTGACAGGGAGCTGTGGCTGCCACTGCCTAGCATCACGAGAAAGGATCATACCACATACCATCTAGAAAAGATCAAAATTCAAAATTTGACGTATGGGTTTCTACTGAATGTGCATTGCTTTCCAAGTGTCATAAAGTAAAAAAAAAAAAAAAATTGGTAAGTCGAACTGTTGTTAAGTCAGGGACTGTCTATATGAGGAAATCAAATATGAATTAAATACCAGTAAATTAATATCATAAAAATAAATCATCAGTAATATTTTGAGTATTGGTGAATTAGTGAAAACTATGACCCTCCAACAAAATACGGACCTCTGATTAAGAAAAAGAAAACACATGATAGAATAAACCCAGTTGTCATGTGGACAACCAGTCTGCTTCTCGAGTTCTCTCAAGGCTGGAAATATCCGGAGAGGTAGACGCTCTCTCCCACACTCAGCCTTTGCCCCACTGAATGGAGGCAGAACCCAGCCTCTCCTAAGATAAGCGATGCCTGACAGCGGCAAACTGTTGTGCAGAGGAGTGAGGTGTGGGCAGATTGTTGAGGCTGAAGTCATAACACAGGGCATCCAGTGGGCAGACCCCAAAGCTCCAGAGCCAAAAGAAGAGACTGATCTCCTGCCATGTACTTCCCTGTGTCTGAGAGTAGGGACAGTGTCTCTTTATTGACCTAATCCACGTATCTAACAAAGAGAGCCACAAAACAGCAGCCGATCAGCGCCAGCGCAGAGGCCGTGATGACCACGATGACGCTCCCGGCCTTGTTGACCAGAAAGCCCAGGCCACCTCCAACCAGGATCTGAGCCAGCTGCACCATGCAGGTGAGGACTGCACAGTCCAGGCCCTGCCCTCTCTCACCGCTGTCCAGGCTCCCTCCTCGGGCCTGCTGTCTCTGCAAGAGAAACACAGGAAGACATTTAATCTACATGAACAGTCCATTGGGGCAAAAGCTGGCACCCTTTTTCTGTGATGAGCCAGGTAGGAAATCCTTTCATGGTCTTGGTTGCAACCACACAACATTGCCATTGTGGTGTAAAAGCGGCGGCAGTGGATAAACGAGTCAGTGTTCCAATATGACCTAATGGACATTGGTATTTGGATTTCATATCATTTTCACTTGTCACAAATGTTACCCTTCTATTGATTTTCTTTTAACATAGCATTTAAAAATTTTAAGAGAATTCTTAGCTCACCAGCCGTAGAAAGCAGGCGGCGGGCCACATTTGGCCCATGAGATGTAGTTTGCCAGTCACCAAGAAACTGCATGAGGCTGCTTTTCCTACCTGCCACAAAGTCTCACACACCCCTGTGAATGCCTGGGAAGGTTAAATGATTAATATATGCAAAATACCTCTTCCTAAGAAGTCAGTAGGTATAATATAATAGAAACTCAATAAATATCCCATTTCTTTCCTTCAGTAGAGTTAAAAGTTCAAATATGATTAAGAAGGGTGTTGAAGCACAGATCTACATAGGAGAAGCAATATAAAAAAAGTAATTCAGCCTTTCAGAATGTGCTTGGTATGGACTGGTTGTAATGTTGCCATTTATCTGGTGTCTTGTACGTGCTAGGCCTTAGCCTTATGCAAGATTCTCTGGTTGTGTCACTTCTCTTTGTCCTCCCCTCTTCCCTGGATGCACACACTACCATGCCCATAGGACAACAGCAATACTAATTACCATTTTTTGAGTCTCTGCCAGGTGCTAGGTGGGCAGCATGCTAGGCAGGCCACCTGTACTACCTTGTTTTATTCCATTTTCCAATCACCATAAGGTGGGCAAATTATTCCCATTTGCTTGATTAGGAAGCTCAGGCTCTGACAGTTTGAATGATAATTCCTATACAATTAAAGCATTAAAAAAAAAAAGCATTGTGCAGAAAAATGCACATTATACTTTGAACACAAGAAGGAAAATAAGAAAACAGATTCATACCTGATTTTCATTTTTAAATGCTGGAAAGATAAACAAAAACCTCTTAAGTGCTTACACGTAGGCCCCGGAGGGACATAGAAAATGGGTAGGTGGAGCCACATGTATATATCGCTGTGGTTGTTGAACCATGTGAACATATAACCTTATCTAAAAATGAACTCATTTTAACTGATGTTTAATAAATAAATGAATAACGTCCCCAGTGTCACACAACTGCAAAGTAGGGGCAGCAGGATTTGAATCCAGGTTTCTCTGAATCGAAAGCTTATGTGTTTTTGCCCTCATACCACCTAACCTTCTCCCAGGAGGGACAGTTCTTCACGGTAACTATCTCTAACAGCAACTATCTCTAACAGGGACAGTTCTTCACGGTAACTATCCCTTGCACACATGGAAACATTAGTGACAGCGTTCGTCAGGGGAGAGAACAGCCACAGACTCTTGTTTGGAAGCTTTTAACTCCCCTGCAACTCCACCCTGTGGCACTGGCCAGGTCAGATGGTAGAGAAGCGGGCCTGCAGTGGAACCACAGAAATGTGTTCAGTGTCTTTCAGCTTCACACTGTGACAGAGTGAGCTTGAAGTTATCTCTTTAGCATTTTTATCTCTACGCCAAGTAAGGAAATGTTATACCTATTTTCATAGAGAAAAAGTTACATCTTTTGAAAAGAAGAGCTGCTGATCTTGGAGCAGAAATACCCAACCTACTGTTCTTTGGGGGCAGTTTGGTGCCTTGCCCTCCAGCCTGATCTCCAAGACAGAGATGGGGGCAGGCCTCCCTGGAGGCAGCTGGTAGGGTGACCACCGGCAACCTCAGCTTTCCTCCCTGCCCACAGAGTCTGACTTGCTAAAGCCTGGCCTCCAAGGGAAATGTGGGTTAGGAATCTCCTACCCTTTACCAATAATTCCCAGAAATTCCACCTTTGCAGCCACTGGGGGTGGGGGCCCCAGGAAAGCTGCAGGTGAACTGGACATTGGGACAGTTGTCAGAATCCCCAGGCTCCACTTTCTTTTCTTGCTGTGTGACTTGGGCTGCTTTCTCAGCATTCCTGAGCCCCCTTTTCCCCCCATCAGATAACAGGGTAACAGTATCTCTCTACTGCCCTCCAGGTGCACAGAGCTGCAGAGGAAAGAGGACAGTGAAGCTGCTGCTTCAAGATCCTTATTTTCTAGCTCTGCCCTACACTTTCTTACCCCATCCTCCCCTCTGCCTTTGGGGTGAGGTTCAATGACACACCTTCTCCTGCTCCTCGCGGTGGTACTTGGCAATGAGGTTAAAGGGCACAGTGTACAGAGTGCTGGACATCACACCAAACATGGTACACAGAGCCAGGGTGGAGTAGACATTCGGGAAGAGCCCAATAAATCCTGTTCCCAGGCCAAAGAGCAAATACCCTGTGAAGTAAAGACCCTTTAATCCGATGTAGGATACCAAAGGTTTCTGAAAGTCTGTGGGGAGAAGAAAGAAAGAAATTACAGCTGGCGGTGCCTCACAACACTTGGTAATTTAAGACAATCTTTATTTTTGAAGATTCACTTTTTTTTTTTAGGAGTCTTCCTTTGATGCTGAGTCAGGAACAAAAGAACCTCCTTATCTGTGCTTAAAAACAGCTGACTTTTGGAATCAATCTTAAATCCTGTGCATACAGAGGGCTGGAAACTGCCTTGCGAGGTTGCTTTTTTCCACAAGGAAGGACCAGGCACTGTCCGGCAGGCAGTTGAATAGCAACAGAATGCAAAGGTGGGAAAAAGCCCACATTGGCTATGGGATTGTGGGGATGCAAGACGGGAAAGAAAAGTAGGTCCTTTTGATTCACAGAGTCTAGCCTAACAGGACACAACAATCCAGGCCTATCTTGGCCCCGTGGCCCAAAGTCAGGCTGGAGGAAACTGAAACAACCAGATTTTAAGAATAATCCAAGTCATTTGGCCCTTTCCCCTCCATCTGAACATCATCTGCACACCTGAGAAGGAAGTGAAGAATGTCCTTTATCTAAAGACAGGTTCCCTGACTGGCCAACACTTCCCAGGCTGGTGAGGGGCCCTCACTGTACCCAGAACCTCCCTACTGCTGACTCCCTCACCATCTGTCCATTCCCTTATCTTTTCAAAATCTCAGCTTCCTCAACTAAAAAAAAAAAAATCTTAAAAAAAAAAAGAAGAAGAGACATTAATAAAACCCTTCTTTGTGATTGTCTCCAGGATCAAATGAGATCCCTAAAAATCTTTGCTCTTTCAAATGAGATCCCAAAAAAACTCTGCTCTTTCTTTTTAAATAGCTGTTTCTAATCTATACACTCCCTATCTTTCCCCTGACCATTCTACTGGAACACATGAACCCAGGGGATGAATGCTAAGACCTGAAATGTGTCTATTCAAGAATGAAATTTCCCCTATCTATACAAAGAACTGTTGGACTCACATCACATAGACAAGAAACCTAACCTGGATTACAACTGAATATATTATGAAACTAAACACTGTCTCAGATCATGCTATGGCAATCAGAGCTCGGAAAATGACAAGTGGGCAACGTTGCTTTCTCTATTAAATCCATACCATCCCCCAGGGAGCTGTTGCCAAGGTTAAGAGTGAGAGCAGTATATAGTTAGTTCAGTTTCTGTTTGCTTAATGATTATACGAAAAATGTAATCTAGGTATCTCAGTATTTAAAAGACACCATCAGTAGTCACTGGGGAAATTCTCTCATCCAATTATATAGGCCAGACAAGAAGAAGGTAAAAAAGCATAAAGGGCTATTTGGAAACAGAAGTAACTTCAGAACAAAGACTGAAAGCCAAGCAAAGAATCCCTTATCCATGAAGAGAAATCATTAAGTGTAAAGGCCAAGCTGACTCACCCTCTACTGGGTCTGATACCCAGTTGTGGTTATGTCCTCACACTGTGCCTCCCATTGGGATTGGAAGGAAATGATGGATTTAAGCACCAGCTATGAATAGTACTATAGGATATGAAAAATTGGCTACTTTCCAGTATTAAATATTGCCATTTTCATGGATCTGAGTATGCTTGCTATGCAAAAGGAACTTGAAAATATCATACCTCACCCTTCACCCTAGCAACCAGATTGCCCTGCCAAACTGCATCTGGATAGAAATTCTGGATTCTCATCTGATGTTATGTGATGAGTCCAAAATAGAGGGTGCACTCTGGAATTGAAGGAAATGATTGATTTTGCTCAGGGTGGGTTGGAATGCAGGGAGAAAGAACTTGGAAGACTTAACAGACAAAGTCACATTGGAGCTGAGTCTAAAAGCATGATTAGCAGTTGTCCAGATGTGGAATTAGAAAGAGCATCTGGAGAAGGAGAAACCAAAAGCAGTAGAAAATCCACAGAGCTGAAGAAGCCTGTGTAGTGAGTCATGAGGTGTAGTGAATCTGAACTGGAGTGAGAGGGGTCAAAGTGCGAATCAGACCAAACTGAAAATCATGGAATGCCAGGCTGAGGACTTTGACTTTATCTTATGGTCATGGAGAGCCCCTGAAGATCCTTAAGGGCTGGTTGGTATTTTATAAATAAAATTTTAGTTCTAATTCAAGTGAAAGGGATCCCACTGGTTTATACATTAAAATAACGTTGGAAAACGATTCAAATAATAGTTTATTGTACACAGAGCTTTTAACTCAACGGGGCCTAAAAATAGCATGCATTTTAATTTTCAAGTGCCATGAAATGGAAATAAGACTAGACCAATAGAATGGTCCCTGGTAGGGATTCTTCGAAAAAAATTATTTTTTAATTGACACAAAACTAAAATACTTATTACTTGTGGAAAAAATGAGCTCCTCTTACAAGAATGAAGGTGGTAGTAAATAGTGCCCCATCTCTAGAAAACATAAAGGGATTGAGATGAATAATTAGACCCTTAATCTACCACTCTCAGATTCTATTTTAAGTACTTGACATCTTCCTCTAAGAATGTTCTTAGTTCATGCACTCTAAGGGGGAAAAAGGAGAAATATAAGGTTTAAGCTGCTATTATTTGCTTATCATAAATTTTTTAAAAATAAATTTTATGGCTTCATGATTACTAGGCCATGAATTACTTATATGTTTGTATTTAGTCTCCTTTCCCCAGTTGTGCTATATTTTGAAGATATTTTTTTGATCTTGCAGCAGGTTTCCTGCTGTGCTATGGCTAGTTGGAGGTCAGACAAGGGGTTAATATATACATTCACTCTCTTCCCCCTAAAAAGCACACTTCAATGACAGAATGAGTGCCCCTGAGAATGATAACAGGGATTGTCCTCCATCACTTCCCCCTTTCCCACTTGGGTCACAACCTTGCTGTCCCCTGGGCCTGCCCAAATCTTAGAGCTCTGAGTTGGGGTCCAGCTATCTCCCCACAATCCAGGAGAGCTCCCTTTATTATTAGGAGCCCAATTTCCATTCCAATTCCATTCCAATGGGAGGCCTGGATACATTTTATTGGCTAGATTATTTCACTTAATTCAACGTATACAGAGCTTGGAGATTTCCGTATACATTGGTGGGCACCAAATGATACTAGTGTTATAGTACATTAGTTTGGGATGTTTGAAACTAGTCACAGGGGTGCCTGGGTAGCTCAGTCTCTTGAGAGACCAACTCTTGATTTCAGCTCAAGTCATGATCTTGGATCCCTGGGATTGAGCCCTGCATCAGGCTCTGCACTCAGCGCAAAATATGCTTATCCCTCTCCCTCTGCTCCTCCCCCCACATGTGCACTCTCTCTCTTAAATAAATAAAATAAATAAAATCTTTTTATAAAAACACAATAAATAAAACCAATCACAGAAATCTCTTTGTTTGCAGTGTCTTTAGAACTGAAACTTAGCTAAGCAGGGGTTAATGGACTCCAGTCCCCATGGAAAGCTGGTACCTGAGAAAGAAAGTTGTCATCCTTAATCCTGGAACAGTGCTCCTATGACATGCCTTCCTCCCTCACTTGAGCTAAGGTCATTTTGCACATTAATTCTGTCACCTAGCATATTAACCATCCCTCCTATGTTCTGTCATCTACAGATCTAATAAACATATCTGTGAAACTCCACCAGTGATCTTTCTCCAGTAGAACATAGACCTGATAGTCAGTGCTGGGACTGTAGCCCTTGTGCATCCAATACTTCACTAACTTGTTTACAAGGTTTCCCTTTATTTTCTAGAGAACTTTCATCAAGAACCCATGGATTCCAAGGAAAGGATAATCAATGAGGAAAATAACATAGAATTCAGTATGGAAAAAGATACTTCCTGTGGTCCTTTCTAAGGGAATAGTTTTTCCTGATTTCCATAATTTATCAAGAATATGATGTTTTACTTATTTCATTTATTTATTTGAAAGAAAGAAAAAGAGAGAAAGAGAGCATGAGTGGGAGGGTCAGAGAAAGAGGGAGAGAAAATCCCAAGCAAATTCCATGCTGAGGGAGGAACCCAATACGGGACTTCATCTCTTAACCCTGAGATCAGGACATGAGCTGAAACCAAGAGCTGGATGCTTAACCAACTGTGACACCTAGGCACCTCAAGAATCTGGTATTTTAAAGAGCAAAAGAATACATATAAATACATAAAATCCAATATTCTGCTATACCAGAGCCTTCTAGAAGACACCTTGAGGAGGAAGAGACTTACAAGAATAAAGTGAGGAAAACACGGAATTGATGCACAAGCCCCAACATCCAACCTCGACCCCTCTTTCGTAGATGAGAAACTCTGTGGAGTTGTGTGCACTGTAGGGATCCCCGTGGTATACAATCTGAAAGAGATTTGGGGCTGTTGAGATACAAATGCAGTGTGGTAGGGACCCCCTTTCATGTACTCTGCTTCTCCATCCTGAGGAGCGACATGTCCCTGCCCAGGGGGCCCTTCCCAGGACACAGAGTTCATTCTCCCATGACCGCATCACCCCTTTCATCCTTTTACACTTCTACTCAAGGACCTTCAAGAAGTCCTAATGCCATGCCATCAAGTCTAAACAGTATCTCCCTGGATCATTAAAACCCTTCCTACCACCTAATATCCAGCCCCCACCTGACTAAGCAACCCTGGCACCCTTCTTCTGGTATAACCAACAGGCTTCTTCTGACTCATTTCCACAATGCCATTCCTATTCCTGCTTGGAATGTTTTCTCCCTCTTCTCTCTCTGTCCAACTCCTATTCACCTTTCAATGCCAGGACTATACTATACCTCCCTTATTTAGCCTGCCATGACTACTGCAGCTCACATTGATTCTTTCCTGTTTGTTGTATTTGATAAGTCCTGGTCCCATAGAGATTTCTAGGGTGTAGTAACTTGTCTCCAGTTCCTGTCTGTAAGACAGCTCCTTAAAGGTACTCTTCCTTACATTCTTACTGTGCCCATCCTTGGGGTGAGCCCAGAAGAAACTCAACAGGTGCTGACTGAAGGACTGATATGCAAGTCAAAGAGTTTGTGCACAGACATGTTTATTACCTGGCCCATGAAATCTGTGAAGAAGAGCATGTTAGACAGGAAAGCAGTCCATCCAATGAAGTGGCTGATGCAAAGGCAGAGGTAATGGGAAGGCATATTCATCAGCACCCTCAGCAGTGATGTCATGGTCATCTTCTTACTAATCTGGAATAAAACAGGAAACAGGCGTGACCTTCAGTGCAGACATGCAGCCAGCTGTGTGAGCCAGAGCACACAGCCATGTCACATACGTGTCAGTCAATTACCCCACAGCATCACACTTTCTGGGCATGGCACCAAGGTTTCCACAGAGGGGTCTTATAGGAAGTGCTCTGTCAAGTATGAGGGCCCTGAATAAGGTTTTGGAGACCTAAGGGTAAAAGGTCTGGAAATGGGGTTTGCTTTGGGCCAAGATGTAAGAGATATCTAGCATCCTGTCTTTGGATGGCAGAACCACTACATGAGGACAAGGCTCACAGATCTAAGCTAGCCCTTAGATGATTATAATTCTTAGATTTCTTGAATCTGAAAGCATGGTAGGCTAAATTCTAAGATGGCCCCATGATCCCTGTCCTCTGATGTTACCCTATAATTATGCCATGCTACATGGCAGAGGGATTGTGCAGATTTAATTAAGGTTACTAATTTCTTGACTTTGAGTCAATCAAAAGGGAGATTATCTGGGTGACCTTAACCAAATCACATGAGCAATTTAAAAAGCAAAGAATTTTCTCCAGGTGGGAGCAGAAGAGGAAATCGGAGTTTCAAAGCACAAGGGTTGCTGGCTTTGAAGGTGGAAGGGATCACATGAAAGGGATCTTAGAGTAGACTCTAGGAGATGAGAGTGACTTCTTGCCATCAGTCAGTAAGAAAATAAGCAGTTTAGTCCTACAAACACAAGGAACTAGATTCTACTTGGATGAGCCCAAAAGCTGATTCTTCCCCAGTTGAGCCTCCAGATGAGAATGCTCCTCCATCAACATATTGATTTCAGCCTTGTGAGACCCTAAGTAGAGAGCCCAGTTGAGCCCACCCAGAACTCTGATCTACAGGACTGTGAGATAATATATATGGTTTTAAGCTGCACAAACTGTGGTAATATGCTAGGTAGCAATAGAAAACTAATACAGAGAGCAAATCAGCTCCCTGGTTTTGGTCAAGTACCTCTTCCTAGTTTATTTCTCTGGATCCTGCCATGAGCCAGCACATGTAAATGATCCCTTTGTGGGCAGTCCGGGTGGCTCAACAAGGTGGATTAGCCCAGGGCCTGATCCTGGACACCCGGGATCCCACATAGGGGTCCCTGCATGGAGCCTGCTTCTCCCTCTGCCTGTGTCTCTGCTTCTCTCTCTCTGTGTGTCTCTCATAAATAAATAAAATCTTTTTAATAAATGAGCCCTTTGTGGAGTCTAAAGTGAAGACAATATAGAATACACACACACACACACACACACACACACACACAATCAATACACATACCCATATTCTTTAATTTAGACTTAAATTATGTTAAAACCAGCAGCTATACTTTTTTTGTATCAGAAGCTTTGAGAAAATCAGAAATTTTGAACTACTGACACAACTGTTTTGAAATACAAAGAATAAAACAGCTTTCAGCATCTTGTTATATAAGAAGAGAAAGAAACCTTGGGAATATTAAGATACTCACTGAGACTATAAACATCAATCATTGTGGGATGATAGGTCTTGTCAAATATTTATCTGTTCTTAATCTTGACACAATGAAATTGAGTCTTGGCTAGTTTATTTACAAGGTATTCTCATGGGAGTTTCTATTTTAACTATAACAGCTATTTTACAATTCTTAATTTTATATAATAATGCTTTTTAATTCTTCGTTGTGGAAAATATATTTACTTTTTGTACATTTATTAGATAAATTGATTTTTTTTAATTTTTCAATTTTGTAGTATTGAACCTCCTGGCCATGACTGAACTGATCTTCTCATGCAGTCATTCCCACCCTTATCCATGGCACATACGTTCCAAGGCCCCCAGTGGATGCCAGAAACTGCACATGGTACTGAACTGTATATAGGCTATGTTTTTTCCTATACATGCATACCAATGATAAGGTTTAATTTATAAATCAGACACAGTAGGAAATTAACAATAACATAATAAAATAGAACAATTATAACAATATACTGTAATAAAAGTTGTGTGAATGTAGTCTCTCTCCCCCAAAATACATGATTATGTTATACTCACTCTTCTTATTCTCGTGATGCCATGAGATGATAAAATGCCTATGTGATGAAATGAAGTGAGGTGGACGACATAGCATTAAGCTACCTTTTAACAGTAAATTGACCTTTTAACAGTAAATCATCTGCTTCTAGATAGTGGTTGACCATAGGTAACAGAAAGATAGAAAGTGAAACTTCAGATAAATGAGGACGACTGTACTTAGTATTTAAAAAGTATAGACATTCCTCTGGAATTAGAAAAAATAACTTTCTTGCCCATAGAATATGGTAACTGTCAAAATAAATGTTGACTGAAAAATAAATTCAATGCACGATTGTTACTTTTTACTCAACCATAGGAAGAAGCTAAGGGCATAGAACAAAAATCAACAGGAGCCCGCAGCTGGAGCAGTTGGTAAAGCATGCAGCACTTGATCTCAGGATTGTAGGTTTGAGCCCCTGTTGGGTTTAGAGATTACTTTAAAAAATAAAAATGAAATCTTTAAACAACAACAGCCTGAATTTCATGCCTCAGACTCAATGATTTATTCTTATTTTCTTTCTTTTCTTTCCAAAAATCCAAAATTTTTAAAAGTGAATGTGGCCAGAAGTATTCATTCTCATTCCAAATATTAATTTATGCTTCTGCCTTATACATAATCTTCATCCTACTTTCATTGTTAATCTAATTTTCCCTGTCATCCAAAAATAAATATGAGCTTTCAAATTGTGCCTAGTATTTCTGTAAAAGCTGGGAAGGTAAATATTCAAAGCCCTTTGGGTATTTTAACTCAGAATGAAAATTCAGCTGGCATCTTATTATGTGACTCATCTGTTCCCTTGGTGAAGCCCTTTCAATGGTTCTGAGCCCTTGGGAGTTGCTCTACTGAACGTATTGTACACTTTTGTCAACTGGAGATTGGGTGGTGGTGCATTTATACCTGAAAAAGGCCCAGAGCCGAGAGTGGGGAAGAGAACTTCCTAAGAGTACACTCAAAAGGAGACTATTGAAATGATAAAGTAAGCAATGATGGCATGAAGGAATTGAGGATGAATTTTATGGGATCCAGTTTGAATCCTGAAATAATTCAGGCCTCCTCTTGGCATTAAAAACAAAGTTCCAATTTCCAAACTGTACTGCCACCTCTCTGGTTTTGGAAAATAAGTATATTTGACCTTGGAATATGTATTGGTATAAACTGGTATTATTATGCCCTCTGTTATGGCTGTAAATTCTTGAGCACAGGGAGCAGAGATTAATAATCTGTTTTATGATCCCTCAATACCTAGTAGTGCTTTCCACGTACTTGGTACCCGAAGTAGTTTGTTGAATGAATGACTATAATATGCTCATTTACTTATATAAAGCTTAAAAAGCACCTTTGCATGCCTTATCTTAGTTAAATATCCCAATAGTCCTAGAAAATAGATAGGCTAACCCAAGAGAAGTCAGACTCATAGAGATTGACTGAGCTTGTATGAAAGTTGTTAGAGCAAAAAAAAAAAAAAAAAAAGAATAATTAAAAAAAATAAGAAGGGTAAGAACAAGGATATTTTTCCTGAGTAAAGAAAAAAAAATTTGCATCTTACCTGTTTAGAAGGATTTGGGGTTTTTTCTCCCTGCAATGCCAGCTCTGGGTTTACACAACAGTTCTTAGCTTTCTCAATAGACCCATACTGGTACATTTTGTCTGATGACAATAGAAAATCCTGGGGAGCTTGCTGTGGGGGAATGTCCTTTGTAACATCTCTAAGTGGGGCTTCAGGGATACTGCAGAGATGAATAATAAAACACAAAATAAGCACCAAAGCGGAGAAGAAGAACATGACCTGGAATTCTGAACCCAATACTCTTCCTATCTCCAGATGGGCCCAGTCGATGGCACCCAAAAGGTAACCCAGGGCACCTCCAAAACCTGGAAAACAAGAAAGAACTGTATTAGCATATTTAGCAAACCATCTTCTTTCTCATGGTGTCCGGACCCTCCCCTTCAGTGGGAAAACCCCCTGAGGTCAGCAGAGGCGCCTGCTTATGATGGAGAGTTAACACAGCAGGAGGCCAAGACATTCGCAATCACAAAACAGGGGCTCAAGCTTGGCTCTGGCATGTACTTGCTGTGCCCTCGGACTTCACTCATCATACGGGGGTAATAACAGAAGAGTAACCTACAAGTAGGGTCATGATTAGAAAATGGACTAGTGCCAGACACAAATATTGCCACCATCAGAAGTCCTGTGGCCTTTCTAAATTGCAGTCTCTAAACTGCTGCAGAACTATAATTCCTGCCCTTACAAAGCTCCAGAAAAAAAACTGGGGCTGGACTGCAGTAAAATTATTTGCATTGGCATTTATCTGTTAATAGGCTTCCTTTGCAAAGATCAAACAGCTTTGGACTCTGTCTTCTTTCTTCTGTTAGAAGCTAAAGGAACTTGTTCCAATTGATAGTCACAAAACAAATGACTTGGATATGTTGAAATATGGAAGTCTCTCTGATGTTTGCTTCACCTGCTTTTGCTAAAGACGGTGTGATTTGGGGGACATTGAGGAAGGACTTCCCCAAATCAATCCTGCCCTAATGGTCTAATATTTGAAATCCTATTAGTAATGATTCATCCCTTTTGGATTTTAAAATACAAGTGCCCCTGACCTGGGCAAGACACATACTACTCAGCACCAAAGTAGTAAGTGCTCCTCAGATGTTTCTCCTGGTGGCAAGCATCAGTGATTCTGGAAATGCAGGGCAGGGGGACACCCAAGGGTGGCAGGGTACCCAGGGAAATAAGGAGATGGATGCCAAACACACCTCCTACCTACATCACAAACTTAAATAGGGCTGATCACTCTGTCAGATACCTTTAAATGTCAACTTCCCATCATGCCTTACCAAACACATGTATCTGCCTGGCCAGAAATACTTTGTTTTTGTTTTTCTTGTGTGAATGAAGACTCTATTTTATTTCCCAAATAAAGACAATATTCTCACAAACAAGGGAATCAAGGAAGAAAATGAAACTTAAGGAATTTTCTAACTGTAACTCTAAACACCCAGAATAAACCCTGACCCCAGGAACACAAATCTGAATGTCAAATACCATGACTCTTAATTTATCCCGAATGGTGGAAGAATGGGTGATTCTAGTCACTCTTCATTCTCATTAGTTGCAATTTACTATAGAGGATATTTACAGATGACAAACTCCTTAACCAATGAATTTCAAAAATAAAGCATCATTGAGTGCCAAAGCATTATAAGACAGACTTATGGGAGACTGTGGCAAATGAGTGCAATGAGGTGAAACATACGTCTTGTGGCAACAGGAGTATATGGTCTAGTTATGGGCAATGGGCATGTACATAAACAGATAAATGACACATATGGGACCTGTCCTGGATGGTGGGTCCCAGGCTTTGAGAGGAAGGGAGGCCCCTGAGCCAGCCACACTCTGTTATGATACAGAGGGCAGTTCTGGGACTAATGGTGCCTCTGGATCACTATTAGACAATGACTCTCTTTATCTAATCATGGAGATACCAAGGGTGTCAGAGGTCATGTGCTGAACCAAGCAATCAACCAATAAAGATGTACTAAATTTCAAGCACTATTTGGGGTTGTATTATAAATCAAGATTTCCCAATTTCAGAACTACTGACATTTTGGGCTGAAGAATTCTTTGTTGTGAAGGGCTGTTCTGTACATTAGGATGTTTAGCAGCATTTCTGGTCTCTCCGCACTAGATGCCAGTAACAACTTCACCAGCCTGACAAACAAAAATGTCTCTAGACATTGCCTAATGTCCCATAGGAGGCAAAATGGCCCCCAGTTGAGAATCCCCTTAATTAATCCTATGAAAAGCTTACACATTCCTTTTTTGAAACTATTTATCATTTGTTACCAGATCATGGTTGTTATATTGTCATTTAATTCTGTCATTTATGCCTCTTTCCTTCACACTTACCATGCCACTGAGCAAAGGAAATGTAGAGCAAAAGACTCCTGCCTATTTAAAAGAATTTATATGTGAAATAAATCCTCTGCTGTGCAACAGAATGGTGGTTTTATTTCATGCATATAAATATGTGGGTATAAATATAATGACAGACTTATATTCAATATCGACTAGACTGATCGAGTCCTACAATTGGAGGGTTTCCAAGTCTATTTTTATGTCTGCTGGCTTAGTGTACATCAATAAAAATTGTTGAGCACTGAACATATGTAAAGGACTCTCCTAGCTTCAGCACCCTATCCCTTCCTCCCCAGAAGGCAGTTCTAAGTGAGAGAAGCAGGTAAGTAAACAATTACTAAAATAAACAAAACAAACAAACAAACAAAAAACTAATAAATGATGCTAGAACTGTGAGCTGGGTACTCAAAGAGTATAGAAGATTTCTGAAGAGTTTATTTGTTATTGGTGCCTAGTTAATAGTACCGAGAGGATGTTGATTATTAATAATTATTATAGGATCCCTCTTGATTAGCAATGAAGTTCATAAGCTTTCAATATATCAGTGGATGCAAAGATTTTAGAGATAGATATTTAAACTCTTCCAGTTGAATTAGATCTGAAAGCCAAGGGCTTACATGGTTAAGTGACAGGGGACAGCATGGAAATTAGGGGTTTGGAATTTACTCTGCTTTCAATCCCCGCCTGGGTGTTTTCTAGTCATGTGATCTTGGGCATTGCTCTGAGAAATGGGGATGATGATACCTCCTCCTATGAGTTTTGTGAGGGTTAACATGACAATACATGTAAAGCATCAGTCCATATAGTGGTAGAAGCAGGGCCCAAACCGAGTCCCTATAGACTTGCTACAGAAACCCTAATTCAGAAGTGGGAGAAGAGGGACACCTGGGCGGTTCAGTGGTTGAGTGTCTGCCTTTGGCTCAGGTTGTGATCCCAGGGTCCTGGGATCGAGTCCTGTATCAGGCTCTCCTCAGGGAGCCTCTGCCTCTGCCTGTGACTTCTCCCTCTGCCTCTGGCTCTGGCTCTCTCTGTGTCTCTCATGAATAAATTAATAAAATCTTAAAAAGAAGAAGAAATGGGAGAAGACAACTACTGCCGGGTTGTCACTCAGGGTGACAATCTGCCTAGAGCTGGCTGAAAGGACTTGGACATTGAGTCCAGTGACTAGAATCCAAGGATCATTCTGGAGGCTGACCTAGGCCTACCACAGACCAAGCAGGGCAAGTGGGAAGTACTGTGGAAGCACCACGTATCCCAGACCTGGAAAGAGTAGCAACTGTAAGTGCCTGATTTAAAAAATACCAGTCTAAAGCAGTGCTTCTTAAATGTTCATGTGTGCATGAACATACGGACATCTTATTAAAATGCAGATTGGCCTGGTCTGTTTGGGTTTATATAACAAAAATGCCCTAAACTGGGCGGTTTATAAACCACAAAGATTTACTTCTCACAGTTGTGTTAGCTGGGAAGTTTATAATTGTGGCATCAGCAGATTGTGTGTCTGGTGAGGCATGCTAATTCCACTCATGAGGCCTCATGACCTAATCACCTTCTAAAGGCTCCACCTCTTCATAGCATCACACTGGGTATTAGGTTTTTAACATGTACATTTTAGTGGACAAACATTGAATCTATACCACAGGTTCTGACTTTAAAGATTCAGGGTATGGCCTGAGAGTCTACATTCTTTTCAAGCTCCCCAGTGACACCAGTGCTGCCCATCCAAACATCATTCTGCATAGCCTGGTAAGACAGCAGTTTGCAATCAAACGTGCTCCACCCTTATCTAAAACTCTAACCTAGGGAATGGGACTTTGTTGTCATAGGATATTTGACCAACAATGCAAAACTGATAAAGCACAATGATGTGCAGTTGTGAAAAATTGAGGTTAATTTGCAGACATTATTAGGGTTCTCTCATTTGTATTGCTTTTGTAGCCTAATAGAGAAATTACCCCAAAAATATTACAGAGAAGTTATAGTTTTACTGCCCTGTAGAAAGTTAGTCAAATTTATATCCAATCTTTTACTTTTGCTAATCACATACACACACCCTGTAAGAACTTAGAGAAACTGTTCTTTATGTCTTCCCTGTCAGTTCCCTCATTAATTAGTTGAGCAAAATTTTGACATCTGCTTCAAGTAATTTAGGGAATTTTCAATCCTCTCTTCTTTTTGGGAGGGGGATAAAAAAAAAAAAAAACAAACAGACAAAACTATTTCATTTGTCCAAAAGCTACTATAGGATGTAGCTAAATGTTACAACAGAACATGCCCTGAGGGAATAGTGGGCCATTAGGGTAATTATTCCATAGGCACCTATTACAACTCTGGATAGAAACATTTAAACTGAATCTATTCACACCCTCAGATATGATAAAGGCCAGCAGAGGGCTGTAGGGATTCACTGAACGCATTCCTGTCTGCTGCTGCTGCTTAAGCTAAGGATTTTATCCTCAAAGATAGTCTCCAAGACAAAGCCAAGTCATCTTAGCTGCAAGAAAGGCCAATACCAACCCCCACATCTAAATCCAAACTGCATTTATCTCTCTGCCAACATTAGCCTCGTTGGGGCCTCTGGAATTAATCACCAGGTTATTGGCCAAACCAGAAGATGGAACATCTACAGGACATCTGCTAATGTCAGATAACTAGGCTTTACAAAAACTTGACAAAGAAGAGCCCACAAATGATCCAGCTGGCTCCATCACGGAGCCAGGCCACGTTGTCACACTCAGACCACAGCCAATCTCAGAACAATGAGTGTCTTGACAGACAGATGTTATATTTCATAAAACTTATGATACAATTTGAACAATGGCTCATCGTGGAAGAAATCCAAGCATATAGAAATAGGGTTGTTTTTCTTTAGTTCACAGCTATAACAGGTAAAATGGGTAGCTTGGGGAGTTTCAGGACCAAGGAATCTAAAGGGTCTGTGTATCTACTAGGTGCCTATAAATGCCTCTCTGCTTCAGGTGTGTGGCTTAACAATCCGCATTCTGATGGCAAAATAGCTCAAGTCAAGAGAGCTAAAAGTGTGGTGCCAGCTACTTCACCTCAACAAGAGATCAGACTAAAAAAATCCCCCAAATTCCTATGGAGTTCATGAGAGAGTGATTCTAACTCCATTCTATATGCTAAGAAAATAGCAACGAAAGTGTTCGATTAGGTATATGGTTCCTACCTTCCCCCAACATATACACGCTAACAAACTAAGTACTAGCTACCATGTGTGGGTGTGTGTCCTTGAACCCATTTGTCATTAAAGATTTTTTTTTTTTTTTTTTTTTTATTTATGATAGTCATAGAGAGAGAGAGAGGGGCAGAGACACAGGCGTAGGGAGAAGCAGGCTCCATGCACCGGGAGCCTGATGTGGGATTCGATCCCGGGTCTCCAGGATCGCGCCCTGGGCCAAAGGCAGGCGCCAAACTGCTGCGCCACCCAGGGATCCCTGTCATTAAAGATTGATGGAGCACCCACTCTCCAAGAATTGTGCTAGGCACTGTGGACACAGGAATGAATAAGACAGGCATGACCTGTCCTCTCAGAGGCTGAGAGTACAAGGAAAATCAATCAAGAAGATATATATACTCTGGTCAGAGACAGAAGACACAAGTAGCTTGACATTCTTCAGGTTTACAAGGCAATTGTTCTCCTAAAAGATGGTTACATAATATATTTAAAGTGTTCACCACTGTTTTCATCCACCCACCACTACCTGTGGTCCTGTGGTATTTCCATATGTTCTTGTCCCTTTGGGTCCTCCCTTCACATTCAAGCTGAGCCAGGATAATTTATTGCTTTGGAGAAAGGACATGAAAGTAGAAAGCAGTGAGACAAGAATGTCTTCTTGCTTCTGAGTTTCAAAAGCCCTTAGGCTTCAGAGGCACAGTAGGAAGATTCAGTAAAAAAAAAAAAAAAAAAAAAAAAAAAAAATGTGATTTAAGAGCAAGGCATTCATAATGGGTGCACATGTGCTGGTGAATCCTAGGGCAGTGGTGGTTCTGCTCCCTGCTCTTAGGGCCTATCTGGTACTGAGGGAGTGGGAGTTGGAGAGCAGAACCACCCCCAAATGGCTTGAGGAGGATCCCAGAACAGAAGGGACCAATGCTTCATTCTTCTAGGCAGACCCCAGGGAGGCAATAAGACCTCAGGGAAGAAATGGTTCGCAGTGGGTCTAGATAGACAAGCTTATTATGTGTCAGGCTCTGTTCTAAGTGCTTGACATATATTGACTCATCCAATCCTCACAAAAACACTTTGAGGAGGGTATATTAAAGATATTTAATATATATTATTGCTTCATTAGCATTGAGCCCATGGGCAACAGCACTGAAACTCATGCCTGAACAACACTTCACACATGAATTTTCTCCACAAGGCACATCACAATGTTCTTGCCCTTTTGAATTCCAGACAGCACTTTAGCAGTACATTTGGGACCATTTTAAACAGTGAAGTCAGATACACACAAAAAAGAATAAAAATGCAAATAATTTGGCACTAAATACCTCATGAAGAGGACACTTGTTTACAACATGAGAACCCAATGAGAAGTAGGAGGTCACCTTGATCCATCTCACACAGGGAATGAGCCTTGCGCAGACTCAAATTGCCCCCAGTACAGTCTGCACTTGTTTGTAAATGACTGAAAATGAGCTACCTGTATTGCTTTTGATGTTACACATAAGATTTACTGAGTGAGTTTGCAAATACGAGTCCATGAATAATTGAGCAACTGCATTTTATCTCTATCTTAGAGAAGAAGAAAGAAAGGAAAGCACGCAGAGTCACAGAGTTCGTTCACCTCACCCTGGCATGGTGTGGGAAGCGCAGAATGGCAGGGAGGGAGCCAAGAAGCCCGTGGTTCTGCAGGGCCCTCACAGATGAGAATAAGGGTTACTCAATTGTGACCACTTCAGCTTGAGCATTGAGATGCGGTAGGACAGTGGACATCTCAGTAAATACCATCTCAAACAGGTGACACTAAAACCCAGGAACCCTCTGCCCCAAAACCTTGCATTCTAAGTACCCAGAACTTAGAAGTAACTTTGGGGAAAGGGATGGGGTAACATTCCAAACCGAGACTAAATTTTCACCATCCTGTGGCAATGAGGCTCAACACTGGAGTGATGAAATTTGTGGCTTGGGATCCACGCCCATTTCAGACATAAAGATTTATTCAATACTTTGCATTGTTGAGCATTATTGACGCTGTAGGCAAAAAGTTTGCAGTAAAGCAATGTTGAAATCATATTCTTCTCCATCATTAAACAAATAAATGCAGAGAACTGGAGTAGGGTGTTTGCCAGAGGTCAATGCACTGAATTTGCAATTTGTGTTCCTGCCGAAAGTTACTAATATGTGCTAGTACATCTAATGCAATAATGGTTCACATGACAGTATCCACCTTTATTATCCCATCACTTTTCCAAAAGTCAGTTTCTTTATTTGAGCATATGCATTACTATTGCTCCCCTAGTTCAGATAAGATATCTGAAACTTCTCATTTCCTGACCCAGCACATGAAACCTAACTTGTTTCTCTGAGATTCTTGGAGAGGTGTGTTGCTCACGCTTGAACAGAAAAGAAATGGCAGTTTGGAGACAATAATCGTTTTGCTCTAAGTCATCCGTGTTGCCCACAAAGCTGGCATGCCTATGTCCTTGGCTTATATTCCGGCCACATCCTTTCCAAGCTAAGTCACTGATGAAATATGAAAGTTCACCAGGGACGGAAACTTCAAAGGGAACCCAGCTGACACAAGAAACCCACTCAGGCAGCAATTGCTCATGAAGGAGAAAGCATTCCAATAATCTCTAACACAAAACATGGCATCTTTTCCACTTGTGCAAAGGGCTTGCTCATAGGAGCCCATGTCTATCTAAACTTCATTTTTAAGATTCTTTTCTTAGTCCTTAAATTATTTCTAATCAGTGTTTGTAGCCTGAGCATTTTTATGTTGCTTTGAGATATTAAAAAAAAAAAAAAGAATAGTTAAAAGAGGTCGTGCCCCAACAAGCTACCCATCCTTCTTCCAAAGATGTACGTGGGACAAGTTCCTCTGAGTTACCACAAATAAAACTTTGATGGGTTTTATAAGCCCAGTGGGAATAGAGGAAATGAACTAAATATAGATATTTGGTGTTTGATCCTTTGAAACAAACGATTCCTGGCTCTGGGCATTTGGCAGGATATTAATAACTAACATTGTGTAAAGATTCACAATCCTGTGAGGAAATAAGAGTTCAGAAATACTAAAACCACTCAGCAGTGGGCCAGGATTTGAACCAGGACAACTTTTCCCATCATACCTCATTCCGGCTGCTCGCTGCAAGATAGAGCCAACTGCTAAGGACAGCAAAGTGGTGGGTTCAACTTAGTAGATATATGCTCAGTTAGAAGCATTCTGACACAAGGAAGGAATTTCCTACTAGTGAATGTGGTTTCCACAGGCCTAGATGCACCCAGAGGTGAAGGCATAGGGTAGCACGACAAGGGTGGATCCACTAAATCTACCACATGTGTCAGGGATAGAAAAAGGATAGTTAGTTACCTTTAAATGTAAGGGACAGAAGCAGCCAGGGAACAAAAATGTCCCTTAAGAACCAGAAGAGTCTTTTCTTTAGAAAAAAAAAGAAAGTCAGAAATATGCTGGGAAATATTTTGGCAACAAACCCCTTGACACTTATTTGCAAAGCATTTGGAATTGTTGGGCTTGGACTAAAATGAAATAAATGGCTCTGAAATAAATAAGAAAAGAAGAATTTCAATTTACTCAGATGACTGGATTCCTTGGGTAAACAATTTCTTGCTGCTGCTGAAAATCAAAATGGGCCCTGACACTGAACATTCCTTTATCATAAAATGCTTGATTCAAACAGAATGTTATAGACATCTCTTTGCCAAGTTCATGGAAATTCGGAAGGTCTAGCCTGTATGCAAAGACAGAGCAGTATGGTAATGCATTGCTTATTATTTTTCACTCTGTTTTCCAATGTGGGCTTCCATTCAGAACAAGGACAGTATGGTGGGGTCACACATCTATGTTTAACTGGAAAGAATTCAACTATTCACACTTTGAAAAGAAGGGGAGAGAGATTAACATTTTATAAATGTTAATAATAAATGTTAATAAATGTCTTCTATCCCATTCATTGAGCCCATGTCCAGCAGTAAACGTTAAGGAGGATATGTTGCTGCAGATATATGGATCCGTCACTATGCAGGTCCGTGCACACAAATCAAGGCATACTATATTTTATCTGTGATCTAAGAGATATTTATGAATAATGTAGACTCTCTATGATCATCACTTGGGCAGGGACTTTAGAATCTAAGCTTTAAACAAGGTGAGACTTCACTGTACTATTTTAGAAGAGGATGATGTTTTCTTTTTTTACTAATTGGAAAAAGATTTTGCTTTGAGCCATCCACACACACTCAGGGGTCCTCCTATAATCAGAGACAGTTGGCTGGGATTGAGAGCTCAGTGCTGATCGTGAGACAAAACAAGGTAACTAAATGAACGTATTCATCTGACGGATGCAATTTGCCAACTTGGTGTAAAGCTACATGAAATATAAGGGTTATGAAACCAAGAGTCTCCTTTTACGCAACTAACATTTCTATGTACCTGCTACCAAGAAGGCAATGGGTTAGAAGCCATGGGGAAGTAAACCCTCATATTTTTACAAATTGTGTAGTTTATAAAATCTTGTAAAAAGAAGATAAATACATACTGAATCAGAATACAGGGGAGCCTATGAATAGTATTATAATAAATGTGATCAGATAACATTGTGAACTGGAGTATAATTTTAAAATACAATTACCTCTTGATTATTCATCAATAGATTGGGCTTTGTAAGTTCTTTCTAGTCTTGGCCTTTAACTGTTCTCATTAAGTTAGTACTCGATTGTGTTTGCATTCTATGTGATAGCTACCAACTTTGGCCTATTCCATAATAATTACCCCTTCCTCCTAGCTAACAGAATTAAAATTCAATTTAAGGATTTACCTCTCTCACCCTCCTCTAAACCCTCACTTTTCCAACCCCCTGGGCCTCTGGGTGTTCATGCCGCCTAATTCTGCCCAATGAGACACAAGCAGAAGTCTTGTGGGAGTTTTGCTTTCTCCTTTAAAAGAGACAAATGTTGAAGTCCCAGTGTGACGACACATTTGGAGAAAAGGCCTTTAGGAGGTAATTAAGGTTAAATGAGGTCATGAGGGTGGGGCCCTAAACCACAGCACTGGTGTCTTTCTTTCTTTCTTTCTTTCTTTCTTTCTTTCTTTCTTTCTTTCTTTTCTTTCTTTCTTTCTTTCTTTCTTTCTTTCTTTCTTTCTTTCTACTTTCTTTCTTTCTCTTTCTTTCTTTCTTCCAAGATTTTATTTATTTATTTATTTATTTATTTATTTATTTATTTGAGAGACAGAAAGAGCACACAAGCAGGGGTGGATGGGTAGGGGCAGAGGGAGATGGAGAGGCAGACTCCCTGTGGAGCAGGGCACCTGATGCGGGGCTCAATCCCAGGACCTCAGGATCATGACCTGAGCCAAAGGCAGACACTTAACCGACTGAGCCACCCAGGCACCCCAGGACTTGTCTTTAAAATTGGATAAGACTCACTAGGAACGTGTGCACAAAGGAAAGGCCCTGTGAGGTCAGAGTGAGGAGATGGCCAGGTAAAGACCAAGAAGTAAGGTCTCACCAACCAACCCTGTAGTCATTGTGATCTTGGACTTCCAGCCTTCAAAAGTGTGAGAACATAATTTCTGTTGTTTCAGCACCCAGTCTGTGGTATTGTGCTATGGTAGCCCAAGCAGATGACACCAGGGCAATGAAGTTCAGGATATGGATGAGATGAACTGTAGCCTCCACCATCTCTTCCTGCTGGAGTTACACAACGTGTCTATACCTCTATCTTCATCCACTTGATAAACTTTTCTTTTGATTACTTTATGGGTAGGTAGAGTCCCTGACCAAGTCAGAAGTTGTTTGCCTGCAATTTAGGAGAAGGGGCGGGGGTGGTTCTTCTCCTCAGGAAATCGGTGGCAAGTTTCCAAGCAGCTTTGATTTCCAAAGGGAGAAAGGGGGAAGGCAATTTGGAAGTTGGAACAGAAAAGGGCAGCCTCCTTTGTTGGAACAGAAAAGGGCAGCCTCCTTTGTTTTTTCCATTAATATTTATTCTGAGCACTTGTGTATGATGTGCCAGGCTGCGCAAAAGGTGAAAAGGGATGCAATGAGTAAAACAGACCTGGCCTCTGCCCCTGGGAACACGATATTTTCTCAGACTCATAGAAATATTACCTAACGTGCTAGCCTTTGAAAAGTTCCCCAAATACCAAATTCAGCCTTCTAATAACAGGGGCAGCACGGGAGAGACTGGTTGGCCAGGACAAACATGACGTGAGCTGGGAAAGGGTGGCCACACTGCCCAAAGTACATTAGAGCAATAAAATTCTCAATGTGTTAGGTTGGATGGGCTTGAGTCCTGCTCCTCCATTTTCCCTGAAGCAGGGAAGAACTACTCTCTTGCCTGGGCAGCCTCTGCTTCCAGAAGCTACCATTCAAATGTTTGTTCAAACAATGAATATTGACCCAAAGGCTTCCGTGCGTAGGCACTGGAAACATAAACTTAAGATCTTGCTTCTCATGGGACCTACCTGGCTATGAATGGAGACAATATATCAAGACAAAATAAATATTTCGGTTGGGCCTTAAAGATATCAAATAAGGTGGACTGAGAGATCCTCCCCACCCCCAACTATATATAAAACCCCTCCCAGGCCAGGATGGTGCTATAATCTTCTGTATAACCCCTTTCCCCAGGGGGTTCCTGACTGGTGCTCTATAAATTCATATTGAATATTGCTAGCATCGCTTTAAATGAATGACCCAACAGCAACCAAAGGAAGCCGGCAACAGCCCCAAGAATCAAAGAGAACCCTCATTGTCCTGGCATGGCCTTTTTCAAACCAGGAGGTTGAGGAAATGCCAACTTTTTATATAACTAAGGACTAATGGGTTTTGTTTAAGTTTGTTTGAATTTGCTTGGTTTGTTTCTATTTTTGCGTTTAAATGCGGTTCTTAGGAAACTTGCCACAGAATCATCCAGGATCCTTTTAAAAATGCAGACTTCTGGGTCCCATCTCAAACCCACTGAACCAAAATAACTGGAGGAGAGAGGCCCAGGAAGCTGCATTTTTAACAAGTTCCTAAGTAATGCTGATGCTACATTACTGATTTTAAAAAAGAAAAAAAAGTAAAGTGCACAAGGGCCCCTTTTCATTGCAGTTGTAAATGTCTCCACAAATGATTCCTCAGAAAGCTCTTATGTAAACTTCCTTTGCAAAACCTCCAGAGCCCAGTCACAAGCTGATTTGTTTAGAGAAATGCACTGAAAGACAGAGCCGCGTGATGGGAGCATTCCATCAACAGACCCTTTCATTCAAAAACTCTGACGCGTATAGACACTGGCTGGCTTTAGTGGAAATGCCTCCCTGTCTGGGGAGCTTAAGGAAAGATTTTCTGGAATATTCCCTACCTGTGAAGAAGGCATGGTAGTGGAGGCCCCTCTCCTTATCCTCATAAGAGCAGACATCAAATAAGTAGGCTTTAATGGGCCCATCAATGAAGTCAGCAGCAAAATCAAAGAAAACTACACCTATCATCGTGATGGTTATGGCCCAAATCCGCTTCCTTCTTGGATCAGCAATCAAGGCTAAAAAGGAAATAAACATACATCACCTAATCCTGCACTAGAAGGATTTGCATTTTTATTTTCACCAAAAGGTCTTGTCATCAACTTACCTCCCTTTGCTTTTCCAAATAAAAATGGCTTCATTATTTTTTCAGGTTTTAAAAATTACACAATGTGAATGCCAGAAAAGGTAGATCTGCAGAGATGGGAAGTAGATTGAGGGGTTGCTTAGTCCCGATGGGGAGGAGGGAATGGGAGGTGACTGCTAATGGTCACTGGGTTTCTTTTCAGGGTGATAAAATGTGGTAGCCTTAGATAGTGGTTGGTGATGGTTGTACTACCTTGGGATATACTGATACAGCACTGAGTTGTATGGATTTTAAATCATATCTCATTTTAAAAAGTTGTTTCAAAAATTCTTGTAAACGGCTTATTGTAAACCGTTCCAATAATCTAGAAAAGTCGAGAGAAATGCTTCATCCCAGCCCCACTGATGGCCATCCTTCAGATATCTCTTTACGTACTTAAACACATACAGAAAAAATGTACACCAGTACCCTAATACAGTGCTCTCAAACTGCAGCATCCTTAATCATTCCTTGGACAACTTGTTGAAACAAATTTATTGGGCTCTGTCTCCCACTATTCTCCATGATTCTCCCATGACTCATGACTCTCCAATAGGTCTGAGGTGTGTGGTTGGGCATTTGCATCTCTAAACACCCTCTGCCCAAGGATGCTGATGCCCTGGCTCTGAGACCCATACTTTGAGCACTGACTAAAGGGATCAATCGGACACATTTATCTATAACCAACTCTCCTCAGATCTTTGCATTTCACTTAATGGAGAGCAGCTGCACAATTTTTAACAGCTGAATAATATTCACTCTGGGTGTGCTGGAATTCATGCATCCAGTCTCCTATTAGAGAAAAAAAGAATGTTTTCCCTTGTTTTCAGTTTCGCTTAAGAATAAAACAATATATGCACATATTTTTAAAAATTATTATTTAATTTATTTTTAATTATTGTTTAACTTATTAAAATAAGTTAAAAATAAGCCTACACTCCACTTTTTACATCCAAAGTCTTTCAGTACCTCCTCCCAAAGGCAACTATTCTTATCAGGGGTTTTTGTGAGTATTTTGCAGATATAACCAACATTTATGGATTTATGCCCTCTTTTAAATATATACAAATGAGGGATGCCTGGCTGGCTCAGGGGTTGAGCGTCTGCCTTTGGCTTAGGGCGTGATCCTGGAGTCCTGGGATCGAGTCCCACATCGGGCTCCCTCCCTGGAGCCTGCTTCTCCCTCTACCTATGTCTCTGCCACTCTCTCTCTCTCTCTCTCTCTCTGTGTCTCTCATGAATAAATAAATTTTAAAAATAAAAATAAATAAAAATATACAAATAATAGCTGACTATCCTGCCTCATTATCATCCATTCTGCTAGTCTGAGAGTTAATGATCCAGAAATGTGTGCTATTTTTAACAATTCTTCTTTCAATGAACCTTTTTACGTACTACCACCAGTTACTGATGAATTGGTGGCTGGTTAATGGCAAGAAAAAGTCCTCACCATCAGGTTTGTTTTTGCCCAGAGTTTACAGTGCAAAAATATCCCCTTGAGCTGACAGGCTGATGCCCTACACCCATTAAAAGACTCTACATAAAGCTATGAATAAAATTAGCTCTTATTTAGACATGTAGGTAATTTATTATAAGTATTCATGGAGTCATTTGGCAAATGGCTAATCTGACAAAAGTACCAAATAAAGCATAAGCTCAAAGAACACTGCAACTGATAAACATGTGAAAATATTGCAGTTGACAAAACAGATTTTAAAAATGTTTCTATTTTTAAATCCTCACAACAATAAAACAGCAGCAATGCATCCTAGATGTTTCTAAAAGTAAAGGTTCCCCAGCCACAGAACTTGGAATTGGGTCATTCCAAAGTGGAAATTTATTGTAATCTAGGAGAGACAATCCGTTCTAATCAATTTCCAATTGTACGTCACATAAAGAAATCTGCATTCTACTCCTATTGAGTCATACACGGGGCCCTTTCCACTGCCTGCCCACCTGTACAGACCACTGACCTGATACAACAGCATCCCCGTTGAGGTACAGAGCCATGCCCAGGAGCATCATGATGCCCAGGGTGAGGATGTAGGGTCTCCGCCGGCCCCACCTGGCCTGGCAGTTGTCGCTGGCTGATCCCCCCACGGGTTGCAGCAGGAATCCCAGGATGGGGCTGAGGAGCCACACAGTGCTGTACAGACTCTTGGGCAGCCCCACGCTGAGCAGGACTGGGGTCACGTAGGCTGCCTCCACTGCGTAGCAGAACTCCCGGCCAAGCATGGCCATGCTGTGCATGATGAGATTGCTCGTGGGTCTTTTGGGAGGCTCCACAGGATCAAAGGGGTCATCCTCAGCTAGGGACTTACAGGTATGAATGCCAAGCTGCCCAGTGTTGCCGCCCATGGCCACAGGGTGAGGAACCTTGCCTGCAAGCCCACCGCCTTCTGAGTGGACCTCGGGTTTCTGCTCCAAGCTGGATTTGACATGGAGCCCAGCTGAGCAGCCAACAGAGATGGTCAAGCTGGGGGAGGGGCTCAAATTCTTTCATGCCTCTAAGATCACAAGTTATGATGAGAGGGAAGGGGGTGGAGTCAGGAAAGCATGAGGGAGATTAGTGGCTGTGAGCCCTCTGGCTCCTTAGAATGTTTGTCTAAAGGAATCTCTCTTTGTACTGTTCTTTCTCCCTCTGTGTCGTGCACACACATATACACACACTGTTACACACGATCTCACCCACAGCTTTGAGATGGTAGAGCTGTATGATGCAGGTGTCCAGTCAAAATATGAATGCCTCAATATCTTCTTCCAAACTTTTTCTAGATAAAAATATTCTGTGTCTTCCTGAACCCAAGTTTCCATACGCACACACCTCAAGAGTCCGTTAGCTAGACCTAAAACCACGGGAAGTTGCATCCTCTCTCCAATCCATAGCTGTCTCATAGCACTGTGATATGTCCCTTCATTGCACTTAACACACTTTATAATTAGATAGTTCTGTGTTTATTCTATTTCTCCTGTTAGTCTGATCCCTTTACGAGCAGTGATCAGGTTCATTTCAGTCATTATGGTATCCCCAGCATCTAACATGACACCTGACACCTAGTACGTCCTCAAAAATATTTGCTATAGGAGTTACTGAGTAAATAAAGCGCATTCACTGCATTTTGTAGTATCCGTCAACTGCCTGTTTGTTCAGGTCCATTCCTCGCCCCTCCTCACATATCATAAGAGACTACATTTCCCAGGGTTCCTTGCTCTCTAGCTTCTAGGTAGGTTGGGCCAATGGATGGCATTGGTGGGAAGACTGGGGCCAGGAGGGAAGATCATGTTATTTCCCTTGCTTTCTCCTTCCTGAGCTGTCAGTGGCTGCTTCTCCACAGTGGGTCCGGCTTCCACCAGGCAACCTTAACTTCCAGGTTCTCCTTACACTGCTTTTCCCATCATGCCTGCAGCCACAGAAGTGGTCCTGGCTTCCCTGTTGTAGCTCTTATCTGGATTGCCTGCCTCAACGTCCCCTGGTCTTCTCAGCTCTTTTGTCACCGGTAAAATTCTCTATATTACATTCCCCGATTGATTGATATTTCACCCATCCCCCCACCTGCCTCCCCTCAGGCAACCACTGGTTTGATCTCTGTGTTTTTTGTCTTTTCTCTTTGTTGTTTCTTCAATTCCACATATGAGTAAAATCACGGCATTTGTCTTTCTCTGACTTTTTCAATTTGCTTTATACACTTGAGGTCCATTCACATGGTCACAACCGACAAAAGTTCATCTTTTCTATGAGTAATAGTCCATTGTGTATATACATACCACATCTTCTTTATCCATTATCAGTGGACACTTGGGTTGCTACCATACCTTGGTTATTATAACTTTTGCTGCAATAAACATAAGGATGCGTATCTTTTTAAATTAGTGCTTTTCTTTGGGTAAATGCCCGGTAGTAGAATTACTGGATCATAAGGTAATTTTATTTTTAATTTTTGAGGAACCTCCATATGTTTCCCTCAGTGGCTGCACCAGTGTGCATTCATTCCCACCAGTGGTGCATGAGGGTTCGTTCCTTTTTCTTCACAACCTCTCCAATACTTGTTACTTCTTGCATTTTTTTATTTTAGTCATTCTGACAGCAACTGTGATTCTTATTGTGGCTTTAAATTGTATTTTCCTCATGATTACTGATGTTGTGGACCTTTTCATGTGTCTGTTAGCCATCTGTGTGTCTTCTTTGAAAAAATGTCTATTCAGGTCCTCTGCCCATTTTTAATTGGATTATTTGTTCTTTTGGTGTTGAGTTGTATAAATTCTTTACATATTTTGGACAGTAACCCCTTATCTAGAGGTATCATTTGCAAATATCTTCTCCCATTCAATTGGTTGACCTTTTGTTCTGTTAATGGTTTCCTTTGCTGTTGAAAAGCTTTTTATTTTGGTGTAGTTCCAACAGTTTAAATTTGCTTTTGTTTTCTGGGCCAGAGGATACATATGTAGAAAAATGTTTCTACAGCTGATGTCAAAGAAATTACTACCTATGTTTTCTTCTAGCAATTTTATGGTTTCAGGTTTCACATGTAGGTCTTTAAACCATTTTGAGTTTATTTTTGTTTATGGTGTAAGAATAAATCTCTGTTTTAAAGACTGAGTGGGTCATATTTTCTTTGCTGGACCTTGAGGAGTTCAAGTGAAAAGTCTCTGGAGCAAAAGGAACACAATTTTATGGGAAGGGCCCTTAAAATGGTTTAGGAGCAAGACTCAGAGTGGGAATATTAAAATTTAAATTCTGGTTCTGCCTCTTACTAGTATCTTCCTAGGCAAATCACTTAAACTGATGGTTCCCAAACTGTGTGCCAAAATGCCCCAGGATACCACACTGAACACAAAGGGATGCCTCAGGATATTTAAAATTTTGAAGATAGTAAACAGAGTGAAAACCAGCATCTGTTAAACAGACCACATGAAGTATCAGTGAAGTAGATGGCACTTTGAACATAAGATTGCACTATAATCCAGGTGGCTCAGCAGTTGAATGCCTTCGGTTCAGGGCATGATCCTGGAGTCCCGGGATTGAGGCCCACATAGGGCTCCCTGCATGGAGCCTGCTTCTCCCTCTGCCTCTCACTGTGTCTCTCATGAATAAATAAATAAAATCATAAGGGACCCCTGGGTGGCTTAGCGGTTGAGCTTCCGCCTTCAGCTCAGTGCGTGATCCTGGGGTCCTGGGATCAAGTTCCACATTGGGCTCCCTGCATGGAGCCTGCCTCTCTGTGTGTGTGTCTCTCATGAATAAATAAATAAAATCTTTAAAAAGAAAAATCTTGGGATCCCTGGGTGGCTCAGCGGTTTGGCGCCTGCCTTTGGCCCAGGGCGCGATCCTGGAGTCCCGGGATCGAGTCCCACGTTGGGCTCCCGGCATGGAGCCTGCTTCTCCCTCCTCCTGTGTCTCTGCCTCTCTCTCTTTCTCTATCATAAATAAATAAATAAATCTTAAAAAAAAAGAAGATTGTACTATAATCCTTTCAATGAAGCAAATATTAAATGAATATAAATGTGGAACAGAAAATGATAGTGGTGTCCAATTCTAAGAAATGAGAAGCTACAGTGTTTAACACGTGTATGACCCATAAGTGTGTAAAAAATGAAATAAAAATAATTCTCTCAATTTATGTGTATTATGGTTTTTCAAACAGCTAATTAGTTGTTAAGGTGTGGAATACTTAAGTTGTTGGGACCTAATAATTTAGATAGAATGGTTAGGTATTTCTTTTGGCCTATATATATCAGAACCATGAAAAAATTACTCAGACACAAAGGGAGATGTGAACTAAGAAGGTTCAAGACCATCTGAGTCTTGCGTTCTCATCTGTACAATGAAGAAACCTGCCCCACCTACCCTTGTGATTGTTAAGAAAGACTGTAATACTGTATATAATGGATGTTTTTGGCTGCCTACCCAACATCCATTCTCCACTCTTCCCATCCTGGAACCTGGATTAGGTTCCAGAATCCCCCCCTCCTCACACACCCATGTGCTTCCAGGTAGCTGAGTCCAGGAGCAGGCTGGTTTTATCTAAGGACAACCCTACCTTCTCTGATAAAGACTGGAAAGGACCAGCTTAGGACTTAACTCCATTAAAAGAGACACAAGATTTGCTGATGGTTCCTGGGAGCATCTCTTCTTCTGGATGTCACAGTGTATGCATATGAAATCCAGAACTTGTTAGCAAGCTGAGGATAAAGTGAACACATGGAGGATGGCAAGTTGGCAGAGCCACAAGAATGCAGGGAAAGAGGGTCTGCGTGAATAGGATTCAGGCAAATCTAAAACTCAATATCCTTTTAGATTTGAGGTGAGCCAAAACATTTCATATTTTGGATATTGTTACTGGCAGTTAAAGGCATCCCGATATGACATAGGTAAAATTATTTTGTGAATTACAAGTGCAATGTAATTGTGACTGAAGCCAATAATGTGTTTAGAGGGGTGACATGAAAAAGAGGTCTGGATGCAACCAGTCATGTTGTTCCATGCGATTTATTTATCACCATACAATTTGTGGCATCTCATCACTCCCTATATTACAATATCAAAAGAAAGTGGAATCAAAAGAAAGTGGAAATCAGTGTATACTAACCTACACATTCAGGAATAAAATTTCTGTGTACTCAATATAATTTGTCTTTCATTAGAATTTGCCATCTTTAATGCCTGCTTCTCCTCTGTCTTCCTTACTGCTTCTTATGTTCTCATCTGCCCCCTTGCCTATTCCTAAGTCTACAGTTTGACATGGGACAACAAAAGAGGAAGTGCAGCACTTTCTGCACAAGGTCTTAGATAGACTCTTCAGAAAAAAAGTATGCGTCGCTAACAAAAGCAATTATTAACCTTATTTATATATCTGTATTCTTTAAAAAGTTTATATCCTACAAAAACCAATTTTTCATTCAAACATTTTATATGAAGTCAATTAGAAATCAGTATTTTGAGCTAACCTGTTTATTTACAGATTTTTGCCAACTGGCTTTTATCCTTTCCCTCATCAATTCTTCAACAGATTTTTTTTTTGTTTTGAACACATATTATGACAGTAACAACGGGAAAAAGACTTGGTTCATATCCATTTAAGACAGTGCTACTCAAAGTGTGGTCGTTGAATCAGAAGCATTATAATCATCTGGAAAAAATACAAATTCATAGGTCTTGCCCTAGATACACTGCATCTCTAGGGGTGGGCCTAGGAATCTGTATTTTAAAAGTATCTCCAGATGATTCTTTTGTGTGCTAGAGCAACTACTCTAGGAGCTTATGACTTAGTGAAGAGTTATGTAAACTAAAAGCAATGACTATCCTTGGAGATATGTACAAAGTACAATGGAAACACAGGAAGGGCTCCTTAGAACTAAAAATTTGTGAGTACCTAGAATTGTCCTAGACACCACAGTGATTGAGTGATATTTGAACCCAACACCCTTCTGACTCCAAATTTCACAACCTGTATAAAACTTCCCAGGACTGACAACACACAAAAAGTTTCACAAAGAAGGCTGTGTTTGAACCAACTCTAAATTTGCGAAATCAACAAGCTGGAGCAAGAGGGGCTGGGAGCATTGTTAGTCCTGGAAAATATTACAGAATATGAAAAGGAATGGAAGGATGAGAGACCATCACATAATTAGGCACTTAAGGCAGTCCTATATAAAGCACTAGGGAGCAGGGATCATGGATGGGACTAAATAGCTAGGAAGAAGTCTTGTTATAAATAAAGAGTTGATATGCTATATACGTGGCTTTATATTTTGTTATACAGGAAAAAGAGAGGACCACTGAAGAATTTTACAGGACTGAAATACCAGTTTGGTGTGGTAAAGATTACCAGTAGAGTAACACGATAAAAAGAAAAAAAATGAAGGCAGTAATACTGGAGGTCAAAAATCAGGTAGGCTGGCTGAGCAGTAGTCTAGGGCAGAGGTAATGGGGGCCTGAATGAAGGCAGCATTGGGTGTTGGACTGAGGGGACTGGTACAGAGCTATGAAGATGGAAGTGACGGTACTTCACTACTGACATTCACTTCTTTAAAATTTTGAAGATAGTAAACAGAGTGAAAACCAGCATCTGTTAAACAGACACCACATGAAGTATGAGTGAAGTAAATGGCACTTTGAACATAAGATTGCACTATAATCCAGGTGGCTCAGCAGTTGAATGCCTTCGGTTCAGGGCATGATCCTGGAGTCCCAGGATTGAGGCCCACATAGGGCTCCTCGCATGGAGCCTGCTTCTCCCTCTGCCTCTCTCTCACTGTGTCTCTCATGAATAAATAATAAATGCAAAAATGCTTTTTAAGTGCTATTTAAAGGACTTTCTTAAAAGCTTTTCAAAATTAAAAGCATAAGTAAATATTGAGGGGTGAAAGGCTTTTTTTTTTTTTAGTAAAAAGCATATCTATTTATTTAAGGTATATTAACATTTTTATATTAAAAATATAATCTGTCAAGTAAATTGAAAGGCAGAAAACCTGTCACAACTTAATATTGGTAAACTAAAAGTACTCCTCAATCAAAAGCTATGATTTTAACCATTTTCAGTATTCAATCATTACTGTGTAATCAATCTTGTTTCTTGATTAGAATAGTTGGTGCCCTGTGATACTGTTCCTTCATGTTTCCACACAATTTTATGTATTATTCTATACTGAACGTGCAATATTCAAATTCACTTGCACTGGGAGGCCTGGAACTTAGAGATTAGCTCTTGGCTTATTAATTTCAATAATTTTATCTGAGGTAAGCTGATTGATCTCTGTCTGGTTGAACCCAAATTCTCTAAGTATCTCTTCAGTATGTTCTCCTACAAAAGGATTCCTTTTGCAAGAAGGAACAGCTGGGGTGCCTGACAGCAGAGGTGCAGGGCGGGGACTCACACTCTGTTCCTCATTAATGATAAATGAGCCCCGTTCTTTGTTATGATCGTGGTGGATAACCTCTTCAAATGTCAGAACTGGAGTCACACATGCATCTGTGCCATCAAAGATCTGACACCACTCTGCCTTTGTCTTCTTTGCAAATATATCTGCAAATCTCTTCTTCATTTCTGGCCAATCACTCATGCTCATCTGATCAGGAAGTTCATCAGACTTTAGTCCAAGTCCTAAGATAGAAACACAATTTCTTAAATTATTATGCATTAGGTGAAGTGATTATAATCAATGAAAATGCATTTGTCCTCACCACACCATCCCAAATAGGATGTTCTATAAGAGTCTCTCAACTGGGTCAAGAGAAGAAATTGAAACTCAACTTGAAGTTGAAGCCAATGGCTAGAGGGAAGAGGGTGGCAGGACTCCAAAGAGACTTCCCACTGCCAGGGTGATGTTATTTATATTTCATCAAAAGTTGTCTATTTGTAAAGGTCTAGTTTCTAGAAATTGATTTTTCCCTGAGTAGGTTTTCAAAAAGAAATTTCCTCATGATGTTATTATCAGCCATACTAAATTCAAATAACCCCACATTTTATAATAGTGTACCCGAACCCTACAAAAGATAACATTTAAATGACTTTACATGACTATCCCGTTTTTTGAAGGAAGAAACCTAAAGAGAAACGATTAAATTCAAAAATTGCAATTTTTTTGTATAATATTCACTTCTTTTTATTTTTTCTTTTTATTTTTTTACTTCTTTTTATTTTGGTCAAATAAAATAGCTCTAGTAGAACAGTGATGTTTGACTTATCACCCTCTTAAAACACTGCTGTGAACTAGAAACAAAGGATTTGTAAGGTAACCAAAGACACATGTAACAAGTTGTCCCTACAGATAATAGGACAGAAAGTGATCACCCAGCCAAATCATGAGTGAGGTACACAGACTTCTGTGTCAAGCATGAAGGAGACCTTGAAGGCCTCATCAACACATGGTGCAGAAAAGAGGAAAGCATCCAGCTGGGGATTTAACAGAAAGGACGGCTTCTCAGGCCCATGACCTGATCTGTGCCTCCTTTATGGACTACAAGCACTTACACCTGCAGATACACCTGAACTCCAGTGCTGATTAAATTATAGCCGAAAGGCCACTTTACTAGAGTTTGGTATAAATGTCATTTTTACTCCCTCATGGAAGAAGATTTTTAAATGTAGATGGTTAGAGTGGAGCAATAACGAAAAGCCCTTCTTCTTACGCATGTTATTCTGCATTAGTTTAGTCAAGTTAATCTAATAATTCTCACTTTTATCATCTTCTCCTTCCCTACTATGTAGGAGAACAATGACTAATTGTAAGCTGCTCTGAAGAGGAAGATCCTTACACACACACACACACACACACACACACACATATATATATATATATATATATTTTTTTTTTTTTGAGGAAGATCTTATAGAGGTAAGAAGACATGAATACTGCAGGCCATTCTTAGGATTCTGAGGTATATAAGGAAATAAAGAGAACTCATGCAGTTTTGGATAGTTGTGAAAAGACACCTATGGGATATACAGAAAATAAATTTTTCTCTGTAGCCACTTGTCCTATTCAAATACCAGGAAAAACATGGAGCTATAACTTCAGGTTTGTCACTAAAATCTAAAAAAAAAAAAAAGTTTCTAAGGATGTCTTTTACTTTGCTTTCTTTTTCCTGATTGCCCCAAACTCTGTGACTGAAAAACAAACAAAATGACCAATTAACCAAAATTAGGGATAGATCATAGCTGTTAGAAACCTATTTGCATGTTTTTAAACAAGTTTTTTTAATCAGAATGCGATCAGAATCATATCACTACATAAAATTGGATTGAATATGTTCTTTCTGTAACAGACATTGTATTTGAGATCAATGGTCTCACAGATTATAGCTTGTATACTGGAAAAATACTAGAAATCAAAAGACCTCAACTCTACCCCTAATTCTGACACCCCAGGTCTTCCACTGTTTTATCATCCTCTCTCAGCCCAGTTTCCCATCCAGTCCATGACCCTGGATCAAGGCCACAGGATTAACCACCAATGGTTTACGATACCGTACTTCCTATGCTCTTGACACTCCTGTATAGAACTCTAAAACTACTCCCCCAAGTAAATATAACTGTAGATTGTGGCTAGTTTTTAACAGCATAACCAAGGTTAAATTTCAGGTATTTTAAGTCAAACAGATATTCAAGGACTGGCCTGTAGACTCAGACACCACTTAAAATTTGGGAAAGTATGTTTTAATTTCCAAAAAGCTACCTTATATATACATGTACGCATATACATACACATAGGCAATTATACAAAATACTTATAATTTTAAGGATCTATCATAAACTTTACTGGTCTGTAACACAGTATTAGGCATATATTAAGCAGTCAAAAATTCATGTTGTAAGTATCCAAAGATACATATTTACAAAGACTAGAGTTTATTACAAAGACTAGCATTTATTAATAAGTAACAAACATTTGTTACAATACAAAACTGGAAAAATGAAAATGAACTTGAATAAGGAAATGGTTAAGTTTTAGTACAAGTATACCATCGAATATCATATGGCTGCTATATAAATCATCAGGCTACAGATTTTTTTGTAGTGACAAAAAACATCTTTAGTAAACTGTTGAATAAAAAAAGATAGTTATTAACTATACATTTACATAATTTTATATAAATATAATTTATAAATAAATAAAACAATTATGTTGATATGTACACAGAAAGTCCTTGAAAGCCACATCCCAAACTTTCCCAAAGTGGAAGTACAAGAGAGAATTCTTACTTCTTACTTGACAAATTCCATATTACACTTTTTTCTAAAACACACATTATTTTGAATTATTTTTCATTTTTAAAAAATTGTCGTAGCATAAAATTTATAGTAATGGTTTTAAATTTCTGAGGAATGGCAATACAGCTTTCCACAGCGGCTACGCAATTTTCATTCCCACCAGTAATGCATAGGGTTGCAGTTTCTCCACAACCCTGGCCACACTTGTTATCTGCTTTTCTTTTAATGATATTTTGGAATTTTAAGACAACTTAAAAAAAATTCTCTATTGCTTACCGATTATACTACACCAGTCTTAACATCCCAAAACATGTCATGAAATTCTTTATTTTCAGATTTCTTTGCCCCAGAAAGCAGTAGGGCCACAGTACAATAGAATTGATATCTTACAAATATCTCGTGTATTTATGTTCAGATACTGAAGAGTTTAATTGAAGTATGGTCTCAAGGATCTCAAATATAAGGTAAAATAAATGAGGCATATAATTAATACTACCTAAAAAAAAAATCGTTATAGATGTGGCAGTTTGTCCAATTGGCCTGAGAGAGTAATAATGTACATGAGATTAGTAAGTACTATTTTTGTATATAGATAATACAAAATAGATAAATACTATTAAAGAAAGAAAATGCTGAGTTATTCTGGCATGGACTACATAGATTAACCAAAGCTGATTTAACATGGCTAAGTCAAGCCTGAATCACAAATCACCTGTCAGCTAAGGATCCCTAGTGAACCCTGAAGGGACAGGGGGTTAAGGATACCATAAAAGGCTGTGGGTACAAAAAGAGGAGGCTATAAAAAAAAAAAATCAGGATGTTTAAGGAGTTTAGATTTAGAAAGAGAAAATCCAAAAGGTGGTAAGAAGCTGAGGGACTGGAGCAATCAGCCAACTAGAAAAATGTCTCATTTCATTTTCAGTATTTACAGAAAAACTCACTCATTGTGGTGGAGTGTGGATGTTAGCAAATGATCATGCCACACATCTGTTTCAGATGACAGTAAGATACACCAAGGAGGGAAGTTAACTCCTGGAATGGCAGAGCAAGAACCTTCAGAAACCTGCTCTTTCATAAAAGCAACAAAAACCTTGGCACAAACGGTCAGAAATAAGCTTTTCGCAACTCTGGAAATTAGAAGCTTACTACAATTCAAAGAGCATTTACTCAGGAAAAACAACTACATCTCAAGATCAGTGAGACCTGTGGTGTTAGAACTTGCACTAATTGAGGGACACTGGGGTGGCTCAGTGGTTGAGCATCTGCCTTCGGCTCAGGGCGGGATCCCAGGGAATCAAGTCCCACATAGGGCTCTCCACAGGAAGCCTGCTTCTCACTCTGCCTATGTCTCTGACTCTGTGTCTCTCATTAAAAAAAAAAAAAAAACCTTTAAAACAATAAAACAGAAACTTGTGCTAATTTCATCCCTCTCTCTATGGCTCTGTGGTAGCCATCAAAACCAACGGGCTCTCAATCACAGTGCTGTAATAATGAACAAGGTAACAGCAATGATGTAAGAAGCAAATGAGTTTAGAGCTTCCCAAAAATCCCATCCCCAGAGAACTGCCATTTATCTAGCAGCTCCCTGAATGGCTCCATTCTCAGGGCTTGCTTCATTTGATCGGAATTAGAGCTCACAATGCCCTATGCCTGGAACATTTTTTGACATTTGTCAAAAAAAAAAAAAAAATCAATGGTAACTGTTTAATAGCGTAGCTATCTGAGGTAGCATTCCCTGTTGGGACTAAAAAGAAGCTGACAATCAAAAGAAAAAAGTAGGGAATAAGATGCTCATGGGGAACTTTGAAATGCTCTAACAGATTCCAGAGAATTTAGAAAGCATCTATGTAGGGCCCAGGAAAGATATGGCCAGGTCCTAGTCTTTCACCTCTGGCTTACCCCTGAATCTCTGCACAAGTAAGAAGTGAAGGCACAGCACCTCAGAAAAAGATGGGAAATTAATTAGTTCAAAGGATTTAAGGACATCTCTACCCAACCATTACCTACGTGATCACCAACCTAACTGAACAGACTTCAGTGGCTGCAGATAACTAAAGAATACAGAGTTAGTCCAGAAAAGTCATTAAATAAACAAATAGCAGCAACAGCAAATCCAGGACTGGAGAGATGGCAAGGGAAGAGGAAACCTGATTTCCAGAGTTGCCACATCACATTATTTAAAATATCCAGTTTCAACAAAATTTGTGAGGCATGCAAAGAAGGAAAATATGGCCCATATGCAAGACAAAAAGCAATCATCAGAAACTGTCCCTGAAAAAGCCAGACATTGGACTTATTGGAAAAGACTTTAAATCAGCTAGCTATTTATAATGTTTGAAGCACTGAAGGAAACCACATCTGAAAAATTAAAAGAAAGTTTGAGAATGAAGTCTAATCAAAGAGAATATCAATAAAGAGAAATTACTGAAAAAGGAAGCAAAAACTGGAATTGAAAAGTACAATTACAAATACAAACTCAGGGCAGCCCAGGTGGCTTAGCGGTTTAGCGCCGCCTTCAGCCCAGACTGTGATCCTGGAGTCGCGGGATTGAGTCCCACATCGGGCTCCTTGCATGGAGCCTGCTTCTCCCTCTGCTGGTGTCTCAACCTCTGTGTGTCTCTCATGAATAAATAAATAAAAAATCTTAAAACAAAACAAAACAAAACAAAACAAAAAAACTCAGTAGAGGGGACTCAATAATAGACATGAACTGGCAGGAGAAAGAATCTGTGAACGCAAAGAGAAGTAAACTGCTTATCCAGCCTGAGGAACAGAAAGAAAAAAGAAAAGAAAAATGAACAGAACCTCAGAGATCAAGAGGACACCATGGTACCATCGAGAATACCAAGAAGCTCCAGTTGGAGCTTCTTCCACACATGCCTCTGCCCTTGTTTCCTGGACTTTCCTCAAAGCCTGGCCCCCAAATGCCAGTCTTCGCTCCTACCTCAAACCAGGAAACTGAGAGGAGGCATGACAGGAAGATGCCTCCTGCCTCCAAGCCAGAGGAAGATGTCAACTTCGCAGCACTTGCTAGAGGGAGAAAAACAACAGCAAGCAATTGAACATGTTGATGAAGTACAAAATGAAATAGGCAGATTTAATGAACAAGACAGTGAGGAGATTTTGAAAGTAGAACAGAAATATAACAAACTCTGCCAACCATTTTTTAGAAGAGTCAGAACTGATTGCCAAAGTTCCAAATTTGTAAACCATCCACAAGTATCTGCACTGCTTGAGGAGGAGGATGAAGAGGTGTTACATTATTTGACAAGAGCTGCAGTGACAGAATTTGAAGACATTAAATCAGGTTACAGACCAGAATATTACTTTGGTGAAAATCCATAAAGTTCTCTCCAAATAATTTCATCTGAATGAGAGTGGTGATCCACCTTCAAAGTCTACCAAAATCAAATGGAAATCTGGAAAGGATTTGATGAAATGTTCAAGTGAAACAGAATAAAGCCAGCAGGAAAAGACAGCATGAGGAACCAGAGAATTTCTTCACCTGGTTTACTATCATTCTGATGCAGGTGCAGATGAGTTAGGAGAGGTCATCAAAGATGACATTTGGCCAAATCCATTATACAGATGGATGCAACTCTGATACAGATGATGAAGAGAGAAAAGGATGATGATGATGAAGAAGAAGGTATGGAAGATATTAAGAAGGAAATGAGGATGAAGGTGAAGAAGATGAAGATGATGATGGGGGGGGTGAGGAGAGGAGGATGAAGAAGAAGAGGACTAATGGAACACTGATGGAGTCTAACCTTCCTTTTTAATTTTCTCCAGTCCCTTTGGGGCAAGTTGCAGTCTATCTCTCTCTTTTTTTCTACTCTGGTGCTGATTTGCCCTGTTTTTTTTTTTTTTTTTAAGTCTTTTTTTTCTCTCCCTTTATACCATGCTTCTCAACTTATTTTGAAGGGAAATACCTTGAGTAGAATACAGAGGGAAAAGAATGTGTACCCCTTTTTGTTCCAAATTTATTTTTATCCCTTCCTGTCTCAACAAAAACTTTATGGAATCAATGCCACTGTGCTCTGTGGGAAAAAATAAAAGCCTGCTTCTTTAGCTCTACTGGAAGCTGAAGGGTGCTAGGGCCCTGTGTGATAGTGCGTAGAATTCCAGCTTTTTTCCTCCTTTCTCTGTATATGGAACTCGGAGGTTACACTGTCTCTCTTTGTGAATATGGACAGTTAGCACTTACCAACATGTATCTGTCTACTTTCTCTTGTTAAAAAAAAAAAAAAAAAGAAAAAAAAACTTCAAAAAATGGGGTTATTGAGGGTCAGCAAAGGGTGGGTTTGAGGTATTTTGGTGGGTTAAGTGAGCATTTTGACAACATGGCTTCTTCTTTGGCAGGTTTAATTATGATGTTTAATGGCTATCCTTGCATTTTAAGATGACACTTTTACAATTATCATATGATCTCACTCATTTGTAGAATATAAGAAATAGTGAAAGGGACCATAGGGAAGGGGGGGGAACTAAGTGGGGAAAAATTAAAGAAGAAGACAAACAATAAGAGACTCCTAACTCCGGGAAACAAAAAAGTTACAGAAGGGGAGGTGGGTGGGGGGATAGGGTAACTGGGTGACCGGCACTAAGGAGGACACATAATGAGATGAGCACTGAGTGTTGTACTATGTGTTGGCAAATTAAATTTAAATAAATTTTTTAAATAACAATAAACATGGACTATCAATTAAAAAAATGACACTTTTAAAATAAAATTCTCTTCTAATGATAACTTGAGCCCTGCCACATAATGGGACAATCAGCAGAACCTGTAGGGTCTTATTTGAAATTGACATTCTCTATTTTAATTTTGTTCCTGTTTCTTTTTAAATTTTCTTTTTGTTTCACTGGAAAGATGATGCTCAGTTTAAATGTTAAAAATGTACAAGTCACTTTGTTACAATAAAACTAAATGTGTACATACACACAAGTCTCAGAAGAAGAGACAGAAAAGGCAGAAAAAAAATCCTTGAGGAAATAATGTCCAGCAAATTCCCAAATTGATGAAAAACAAATTAACTGCACATCCAAGAATCTCCAGGAACTCAAGCAAGATAAAATCAGAGATCCGCACTTAGAACAAACAAATGAGCTCAGTGAGGTTGCAAGAAACAAGACCAATATACAAAAATCACTATATACTATATATTTCTATATACTAGTAATGAACAATACAAAAATGATACCATTTACAATAACATCAAAAATAGTAAAATTCTTCACTATAAATTTTACCAAGTAAGTGTAGGTTTTGTGCATTGAAAATTACAAAGAATCACTGAAAGAAATTATAGACCCAAATAAATGAAAAGCATCCCATGTTCATGGATATTACAGCTTAATATTAGTAAAATGGCAATAATCCCCAGACTGATGCTCAGATTCAACACAACCCCTCTCAAAAATCCCTTTTTTGCAGAAATTGGCAAGGTGATCCTAAAATACATATGGAAATGGTAAGGGCCCTGAATAGCCAAAATAATCCTGAAAAAGAACAAAATTGGAAGACTCATACTTTCTAATTTCAAACTTACTACAAAGCCACAGTGATCAATACAGCATGGTGCTAACATAAGGAGAGACAAGTGCATCAATGGTACAGAATCAAGTCCCAACATAAACCCTTATACTTATGGTCAACAGATTTTCAACAAGGATGCCAAAACCATTCGATGGAGAAAGAACAGTCTTTTTGACGAACAGTGCTGGGAAAATTAGATAGCCATATGCAAAACAATGAAGTTGGACCTTTACCTCACCCCATATATAAAAATTAACTCATAATGTAACAGAGACTTAAATGTGAGTGATGAAACTATTAAAATTTTAAAAGAAAACATTGCGGTGAGACTATAAAATTGGGAGTTCTCTGAATAACTTCCATGCAATACTTACTAAAGGATAAGTAATAAAAATGTCCTAATAACAGGCGCCCAGGTGGCCCCTGACACTAAAAGATTATAGGTGACATCTATCAAGGAATAAGAACTGTGGAACCAGCAGGTCATTTCTAAGGAAGAATAATATGTGGGCACACAGGGCAATATAAACACCCAATTCTCGAGTATGAAATGCAATAAAAAGTTGAACTTCTAGGGCAGCCCGGGTGGCTCAGGAGTTTAGCGCCACCTTCAGCCCAGGGCCTGATCCTGGAGACCCGGGATCGAGTCCCACGCTGGGCTCCTTGCATGGAGCCTGCTTCTCCCTCTGCCTATGTCTCTGCCTCTCATGAATAAATAAATAAAATCTTAAAAAAAAAAAAAACTTCTACAAAATGGATACTTTTTTTAAACTCTGAGCTATTCTATAGACTTGTCAAATTACCTGTCCTTTCAAAACATAAGGGAAATGCCCCACAATATAATGATGGCTATAATTAGGTCAATTATAAGGTAGACACATAATAAAAGACATAATGAATTTCAAAATGCTCCAAGATAGAGGTTAAAGAATATCCACTAGAAAAGGGGAAGTGGAGGAGGCACATGAAAGTTACCCACCGTTGATCAGCAGCTTGTAGAACTGGGGTTCCAATGCTCCAACAGCCATGAACTCCCCATCTGCCGTCCTATAAGTTGTGTAGAAAGGTGCTCCACCATCTAATAAATTCTGTCCTCGAGGATTTTCCCACAGCCCCATTTGTAGAGAATGCCACAGGAAAGAACTCAGGTATGCTGTTCCTTCCACCTTTAAAGAAGAAACAGCATACACTATGAATCCAGGTATTTAAACTGTAAAAGCATGATTAATTTCCACTTAAGATTTTTTCAACATTTGTATAAAAATGAGTATAGGAAGATTGTATCTAATTATACAACTTCTTTGATATTTCAGTGAAATGTGTTAGAACAGATTTATGATACAGGATTTCTCCACTATTTAGGTTAGAAGGTACTTTTCAGAAAAGACATAGAAGGAACTACTTTTGTTCTCCTTTTCAAATAAAACTGCCAAATGTTGACAATTTTTTAAGCCAAGTGAGGGCACATGGAAGTTCATTAAATACTCTCTATACAATTATGTATGTTATAAAATAACAGGATAAAAAGTTAAAAATAAAACCGGTTTTTAAAAATCTATCTTCTGATCTCAATATCTATAAACACATACATATAAATATACGAAGCATATCACATTAAAATGGTAAATCATATTGCAGTTAAATTTCACTTATTCTAGTTTGATTTCAAGCCCAAGAAAATTATATTTGAGTGTTTAATATATTCTAATTTTAACAATCACTAGAAAGTTACAAAATAAACAGAAAATGTAAGTGGCACTTATAAACAAGTTTTCTGAGTCCATACAAACTAGTTTGGGAATGCCAACTTCCCACTGAATGCTGAAGTAACAGGAATGGATTCATATCCTTAGGTACAAATGTTACAGGCTGCATGCACTGGACTATCCAAAAAAGACTACTTCCCTATCCTTATGGCTTTCTAATCCTAATGATTCTAGTACCCCAGGAGAAGGCCATCAAAGCATCCTCATCTCCAGGAGTTGGAATGGGGTGGGCCTATGGAATTTATCAGTTACTGGCTGTGAAATAAATGCAAAATATATCTTTAGATACATCCCAATTTTCCCTTTTAACTTGAAATCTCATGTATATCTCAATTTATGGCTCCGACATCTCACATACCAAATAGTATGTGTATTTTGGATTAGTGGCCTAAAGAGATGCTTTTTTTGAAACTGGGTTACAAAGATTTTGGAGAGTCCCCATATTTATACATATACACATTCACACAGAATGATATACCACAGAGAATGATACATACATGTACACACACGTATATATACATATTTATATATAATTTCTTTTATATACCAGATATACTGATTAGTCTGTTGACAAAAGATGCACTAATACAGTTATGGGTCCAGTTTGGCCCATTCAGGACACAGAGAGGCACTATTTTAATCCTTCCTTTATTTGGGGCCACAGGAGAATACAGGACAGAAACAGAGCAGTTACAATCCTCACCTCCTTATGCTACCCAGACATATGGCTTCTCTTGCCCTTCACCCACATGTGGAGAAGCTAACAAGAGCTTTTTGACACAGGAAAATTGCAGCCTCAATTTCCCCACCTTTTACACTGTTCTCATCATGTGGGACAACAGCCTATGTGCCAGGGCACAGCCACCCCAGCTGAAGTCAAGTACACATCCCCAGATCAGGGACAACAAACACAGGAAAACAGATGTCAGGTTTCTCAGTTTTAACTTGACAGTTTCCAAGGAGATGACTTCAGGACATCATAGGCAGGCCTGAGTCAAGGATTCTGTTGCTAAAAATATCTGAAAACTATGGCCTAAAAGAATAAGGTATCTGGGGACACCTGGGTGGCTCAGCAGTTGGGCATCTGCCTTTGGCGCAGGGCGTGATCCCGGAATCCCGGGACTGAGTCCCACATCAGGCTCCCTGCATGGAGCCTGCTTCTCCCTCTGCCTGTGTCTCTGCCTCTCTATCTCTCTGTGTCTCTCATGAATAAATAAATAAAATCTTAAAAAAAAGAATAAGGTATCTGTTCCCACTAATCAGCTTCTAAAACTATTTTGTATTACAAGGGTTCCCAGAGATCAGAAAGTAAAGAATGCCATGCTTTACTAATCCATTAGGCCTTGAGTTATTAGCCAACACTCATTTTACCCTGATGCAACACGAACCCTGAATCAAGTTTGCATTTCCACATATATTAAAAACCTATCTTCCTAATCATCATGTAACTCTAATTAGACACAGTCTGATGAAAGCAGCAATTATCTTTTATTTCTATTTGACTATAAATGAGCAATTACATTAGTAAATTATTCAAATTATTATTAAGTATTTAATAATACTTGAGTAACCTTAAGTTCTCCTTAAAACTCCCAAGGTCCAATGTTTGTTTTTAGCTCATTCCTTTTGGACCACAGTGACCATGTCCATAGAGTGGGTTTTGATAAGAGTATCAAATGACACAGAAATAGCACAGGGGGTTAGCCTTTGAGAAGGCAGTGCAAGCCAAGGCCCAAGATGAGGGCCCTGGAAATGACTTTTGTAAAAGGTCACCAATGGCAAATACAACTTACACCATTCACATCTAAACTCTTGAGGTTTCCACCAACATCTGACCCTCTAATCATTCCCTTTTTTTTTTTTAGGTCTCTTTCCTTTGCTTCCGTGAAAACACTCTATGGTTCTCTACTTTGCTCTCCTTAGCCCGTGTTTCTCCTCTCCTGCCCACTCTTCAAGCACTCTTCAAACAGTCTCAGGTGGCTCCCAAATGCCTCTAAAATTGTTTCTAGTCTTTAACTTTGAGGATTCATTGTACCTGAATATCTGAAAGCAACTTCAAACTTGAAATGACCCAAACTGAATTCCTTTTAAGATAATAATACCAAATTCTCACAGAGTACCTCCTCTATGCCAGGTATTGTTTAGAACCTGAACAAAGGATAAATTCATTCAGTTTTCTAATGATGCTGAGGTAGGTACCATTGTTATCTCCATTTTACAAGGAAGAAGCTAAGGCACAGCAACGTTAGCACCCTACCAAAGATCACAGAGCTAGTCCTTGGCAGAGCTGTGGTGGAAGAAGCAGGCTGCTAGAATCATGCTCTTACCCACTAACTCACCCTGCCTTCCATGGTACCAGTGACACCACCCACCAAGTCATCCATGCCAGAAACAAGAGAGTCAGGGTGCCTGGGTGGCTCAGTTGGTTAAGTGGCCAACTCTTGATTTCAACCACGTCATGATCTCAGGGTTCTGGGATCGAGCCCTGCTTTGGGGTTCCCGCTCAGCAGGGAGTCACCTTGAGGATTCTCTCTCTCCCTCTCCCTCTCCCCTCACTAATGTGCACATATGCACACAAGTTCTCTCTCTCCAATATGTAAATATTAAAAACAAAAACAAACAAACAAAAAACAGGAGAGTCACCCTTGACCCCTTCTACTCCCCTCACTGCCAATGCATCACCAAATCCTGGCAATTTTACATCTCAAATATAAATATCCCTTAAATCCAGGCTCATTGTACCACCAATGACTTCAACACTTGTGCTTCTCTCTCAGCAACAACCCAGTAACTCTGTCTCCAGTCTTGTCTTCCTCACATCCATCTCCATTCTCCCTCCAAAGACCTATCTAAATGCAAACCTGTAATGGTGCTGGATTGGGCTCCTCCCCTGTGGCTTTGAGAACTTGGGCAAATTTTGATGCTTCGGTTTCCTCCTCTTTAAAATAACGCATTCTAAGTGAAACTGCTATTTTGAGGATTAGGAGAAATCACACAGGGAAAGTGCCTAGCATAACACGAGGCATGTGCTCAATGCATGACAGTGAAAAAAACCAAAACCTCACAACGTTGGAGTCTCCCCTAAAAATGTAGAAGGAAGGTCTAGACTGGCCCATTTTACTTTAGCACTCTTTTTTTTTTTTTTTTTAAGATTTTATTTCTTATTTATTTATTTATGAGAGACACAGAGAGAGGCAGAGGGAGAAGGCAGCCAGATGTGGGACTCCATCCTGCAACTCCAGGATCACATCACCCCCTGAGCCAAAGGCAGGCACTAAACTGCTGAGCCACCCAAGCGTCCCTTACTTTTGAACTCTTAAGAATCTTTTCTATCTGCTAAGGGAGATTTCCTGAGCCCAGTTTTAAATGAAGAATGCCTGAAAACTGTATTCTAAGCACAAGAATTAGCATGGGGAAAACTGTTGAAACTAACACAGGAATTAGATGAGCCATGAAAAGTTTAGAAAGTTGACTCCACAAACAGATAATCAATTATGATGTTCCAACACACATAAAGGATATGAAGCTATTTTAAAGAAAAGGATATCCTTGGTAATTGGGTTCAAACTTCAAATCTCAATGATCTCTTGTCATGTTCAGAAAAGAATCTGAGGCAGCTGCCTATCATACTTAGGAATAACTGGTAGACTTATCACTTCCCCTAATTAACACTTACCATGTTTGCATCGATGACCTGACCTTTACCAGAGCGTGTGCGTTCAAACAGAGCCATCAAGATACCAAGTGTGCATATGAGGGCACCACCACCGAAGTCAGCCAGGAGATTCAGTGGGGCATAAGGATTCTCACCACTTCCGCCAATTTTTGACAGAACACCTATATTATTAAATAACATCAGGGAATAGTACCCATAGATTTAATGCCTATTTTAAATAAATATATGAACACCGTAAAAGGAATAACCAATCTCTCTAGTTGCTACTATAGTGAATACTAATACATAATGCTTTTCCAAATCTAAACTATTTAGCATATTTATAAGCAGGCTTTTCCCCCAACAAGGCTCCTTGTTTTGTTTTTCGTTTTTTTCTTCTTTAAAACGTTATTGCAACTAACGCTTTCAGGATTTTATTGCTAAGTTGTTGCTCACTAGTTTCAGGGAAAAAAATATTGTTATCAATTTATCTTATGGCTTAACAACAGTATAATCCACTTCCATTCTTATTAGAAAGAGATGCAAGAAAATAAACATAAGGAAAAGAAAAGTGATTCCATTTTAAAATAGCTGGAAAAAACAATTTCATCCTCACTCTTTTCCTCTACCTTGGATTTGTACTCACAGGAAACATGAGACTTTCTTTACTCAAAAACACAGTTTCTTAGGAAACCCTAGGATTGGGTCATTTTAAGACTTGTTCTCACAGGCAAAAATTCTAATAAAGTGATAATAATGACTTGAAAACTACAGGTATTCATTGAAGTCTAAAATGGTAACTCGAGCAATCATTCATTTTTTTTTTTTAAAGATTTTATTTATTCATTCATGAGAGACAGACAGAGAGAGAGAGGCAGAGACACAGGCAGAGGGAGAAGCAGGCTCCATACAGGGAGCCCGACACAGGACTCGATCCTGGGACTCCGGGATCATGCCCTGAGCCAAAGGCACCCACTCAAACTGCTGAGCCACCCAGGCGTCCCCTCAGGCAATCATTCTTAATGAAACAGCAAACAATATAAGCATTTTCAAATTACAGAACAATCACCTCTATTATCACCGCATCTCTTACTCCCTGACAGGGGCTTGCCTGAGAATCGATCATACAAATGTAATAAGTAAATGTTACTAGGAGAGTACATTATTCCTCAAATGTGTTAAGACAGGGGGAAAAGGGTTGAGAATAATTCTTCTAAGACAAACCAATTTCCCCTTCCTTTTTTTTTTTTTAATTTTATTTATTTATGATAGGCACACAGTGAGAGAGAGAGAGAGGCAGAGACATAGGCAGAGGGAGAAGCAGGCTCCATGCACCGGGAGCCCGACGTGGGATTCGATCCCGGGTCTCCAGGATCGCGCCCTGGGCCAAAGGCAGGCGCCAAACCGCTGCGCCACCCAGGGATCCCCCCTTCCTTTTTTTTTAATTTTAACTAGGCTCCATGCAATATGTGTGGCTTGAACTCACAACCCCGAGAACAAGAATCACATGCTCCACTGACTAAGCCAGCCATGGTCACCTGATTATGATAAATATTTAATTAAGTCTGCACCTTTACATATTCTTTGCAGTTAGTATAACTGTCTATCTCAATTGGGAACAAAATGGTAAGTACAGAGAACTTACTTTGTCTACCTACCTGACAAAGCCAAAAAGTTGATGTCATGGCCTGCTGTTTTCGAGAATCTTCCTGACTGGCCAAATCCACTCAACCTGGCATAGATAAGCCTTGGATTCTCCCTCTGCAGAATCTCCGGGCCTAGCTGGAGTTTTTCCATGACACCTTAAGAGAAAATTAACAATGATTTTTTTTTCTTAAAGAGGGATGAATTGAGGATGGGTGTAATCCCGTCTCTGGCAAATATAAAATGGCACTCTTGCAAGTCATACTAATAACATGTTTTATGGGTTTTAGCACGTTTCCTATACTTAAGGACACAATGAATGAGGTCACCATTTCTAGAATGTGTGACTTTTGCTCCAGAATACTATTTGCTTCCAGGCCTTGCTTATGTCCCTTCAGGCATATCCAAGTTCTTTTAATCCCGACAGTGGGCCTTGCATTCCTTAGGTCAGTGCCTTTATGGTTCCCCAAATCTTCTCCTTGGTCATTTATCAGAAATGGTGTGTTCTTGGGGTGCCTGGATGGCTCGGTCGGTTAAGCATCTGCCTTCGGCTCAGGTCAGGCCCGGGGTCCTTGGTATCCAGCCGTGCATCGGGCTCCCCGCTCAATGGGGGCCTGCTTCTCCCTCTCCTCCCCACTTGTGCTCTCTGCCTCTATCTCTGTCTCTCTCAAATAAATCTTTAAAAAAATGTTTTGTTCATTTTCTTAAATTTTTATTTTATTTAAATTCAATTTGCCAACATACACTATAATACCAGGTGCTCATCTCATCATGTGCCCTCCTTAATGCCCATCACCCAGTTACCCTATCCCCCGTCTCCCCCATCTCCCTACTGCAACCCTTTGCCTCCCAGTTAGGAGTCTCTCATGATTTGTCTTCTTCTCTAATGTTTGGTTTGTTCTCTTGTAACAGTTACCCTGAGGCTTTATTGGTCAAAAATATACTTTTGAAAGCGGCTATCCTTTTTAAGATCTTCTTTTTTTGTGCCTGCATCACTACCTACCACCTTCTACCTCATGCTGTGTTTATGTTTGTATATACACCACTATCTTCTCTATCATCTTAGAAGTTCCCCTGGTAGGATTCATACCTGTTTCCTCAGGCCTCTTAAGTGCCTGGTATGGGTATCTTCACAAAAGGCTTGCAAATATCTATGAAAAGATTTGCTAAAATAAGCGTCTAAGAGCTCTTATCAGTAAGTACCATATTTACTGCACAAAATCCAAATAACTAGTATTTTAAATCACCTGGGATTAGAAATAATAAAGATTATATTTTTACTGTGTCTTCCTAAAGCTATGTAAATTACAAAAACAACAACAACAACAACAACAAAAAAACAAACTCTAGTCCTCTGCCTAAACACACCCCAGCCTCAACTGTCTCACCCAGCAGCTAAGTCTGTATACGTGGTTCTACTTTCCTCCTAATTGCGAAGAGCCTGGAGTTGATCATGTTGAGCCTCCATCCTTAAACAGGGCATTATTATATTGCGACACAATCCTGACTATGAAATTATTACATCCCAATCTGCTGTGAGCATAAATGAATTAACACATTTCAGATGTCTGGTGCCCTACAGCCATTCAATTCATTCACCATTTACTGACTTCCCGCTATGTATTAAGCAAGGCTTTGGTTTAGTACTTGAGCAAGATTACCTTGGCAGCTGTCTGAGAAGGGATCCAAGTGGTGCTAGACCCCCAACATCCGCTTTCAAAAAGCGGTTACAACAGTGCGAAGGAAGCTACAGCAAGTATGGAAAGTAAAGCCTAAGCCAGAGAAAGGAAGAAGAACGTCTGGATTCCTGGTAACAAAGCATATGAAGTGAAGAGTATTTGGAGTTACAGTCGGGAGTGCAGGTTTCTGATTCAGGCAACTGGGTGGGTATTGGCTCCATTTCCTGAGATTATATATATATATAAGGAGGAGATGCATATGTTGGCAAATTGAATTCCAATAAAAGAAAAAAAGAAAAGGAGGAGATGCTATTTTAGGAGGTAAGACAGTGCAACTGTTTTGGGATTTGTGGAAGTTGCCATGCCTGGAGGGGCGGGGGGGGGGGGGCAGCCAGTTAAGAGACGTGCACGGCGTGTGTATTCCAGCAGCCGGTGGCTCTCCCGGGGGGACGGCAGGGGGCACAAGTTATAGGCTTGGTCATCATCTATAAGAGGTGAAAACAGTCGGAATAGATAAGGTGGCTCCAGGAAGCAGAGTGTAAACTAAACTGATCTGTAGCTGGAACTTGGGCAGCCCGGGGGGGGGGGAGGCCCAGCGGTTTAGCGCCGCTTTCGGCCCAGGGTGTGACCCTGGAGACCTGGGATGGAGCCCCACGTCGGGCTCCCTGCGTGGAGCCTGCTTCTCCCTCCGCCTGTCTCTCTCTGTTGCTCATGAATAAATAAACTAAAAATCTTAAAAAAAAAAAAAAAAAAAAAAAGCTGGAACTTGGGAACACCAGGATTTATAAGGCAGGGAGTGTTAGCCTCGGTCAGGGGGGTGGCTTGTAGAGGGTTCACCAACCCCCCAAAACTGCAGAGAAACGACCCCTAAATACAGATCATCGGTGATCAGAAAAACGAGGAACCGGGGAAGGCGCGGGAAATGGGTCCAAGGAGAAGACGGCAAGAGCGGTGTCGGGGATCCAGCGGCGCCTGGCGCCTGGTCCACGGAAGCCTCCAGAAGCTCCGCCTCCGCACGGCCGCGGGCACCCCCCCCCCCCCCGCGGGGCCCGCCGGGGCTCACCGTGGCGGTAGGGCTCCAGCACCACGTCCGCCCGCGCGCTCAGGCGCCGCAGCACCGCCGCCCCCTGCGGCCGCTGCAGGTCCAGGGCCAGCGAGCGCTTGCCCCGGGCCAGGATGTTCTCGTTTCCGCGGGCGCCCAGCCGGTCCACACGCACCACCTGCGCGCCGAAGTCCGCCAGGATCATGCCGCACAGCGGGCCCGGCGCCAGGCCGGCCAGCTCCAGCACCGACAGCCCGCGCAGCGCCATGACAGCCCCGCACGGCCGGCGTCTCCTGCGCCTGCGCGCCGCCGGGCCCCGGAGTCTGCGCACTGGGCGGAGGGATCCGCCCCGCCGTGGGGGCTTTCCCGGGGACTGCTCTCCGTCCGCGAGCTTCCGGGTCGCCGGGCTCCGGCGAGCTCACGCCTCCTCCCTCTCTGCGTATCCGCTGTTAAAAGGGTGCAGATTTTTTTTGACCAAAAGATCCAATGGAAAAAAAAAAAAAGATCTAATGAAGCAGCACCTAAAAGCAAAGGGGTTAGGAGCCTCTACCCACAGGAGCTGGGGAGTGGCTTTTAGAGAGAAAAGCAAATAAATTATTGACTAGCTATGGATTAAAATCTACTTGGCTGTTTGTGATGGGTTGTTCTTAGGTTCCATTTCATGACCTTGAGGCATTGACAGGGTTGGATTTTGGGTTGTTTAGTAAGGCTGCCTGGGTATTAGAGCCACATGGATCCAATGGCCTCCTTGTTTAATTAGTATAACACCCGCCTGTCGCTCTCCAGCTCACGTTCCTACCTTTGTCCAGACGTAAGCTGCCTCACCTCATTCTCTTGTTTTGTTTTCATTAAAAAAAAAAAAAACTTGAAGAGAAAATTGCAAAGAATGATAAAGAAGACATCCAGACTGACACAATTATTTTTTTTTCATATTTGCTTTCAGAGTACTGTTCCTTTAAAAAAATAATAATGACAATAAATGGTACACATATAGCTTAAGCTAACAATCAGGCTCAGATTCAGGTGAATCAGAGATATTATCCGGCATCAAATTTCAACAGTAAGTTCAAAGATACAGGTCATGGAAAGGCTCAGCAGAATCAGAGGTCTGGAAAATCTCACATGGCCACAGTCTATTGGACACATAACATCTGTTACAGGCTGAATTATGTCCCTTCAAAATCTATATATTGGGTACCTGAGTAGCTCAGTGGTTGAGCTTCTGCCTTTGGCTTGGTCTTGTCCTGGGGTCCTGGGATCGAGTCCCTTATCAGGCTCCCGGAAGGGAGAATATGACTCCCGGAAGGGAATATGACTGTATTTGGAGATAAGGCTTATAAAGAGGTAATTTAGGTAAAATGAAGTCATATGGGTTGGCCCTAGTTAACATGACTGGTGTCTTTACAAGAAAAGGCTAGGACACAGAAAGCAAGTACTGAGGGATGCCCATGTGAGGACACAACAGAAGGTGACTATCTGCAAGCCTAGGAGAAAGGCCCCAGGAGAAACCAAAGTTGCAGATAATTTGATCTTATACTTTCAGCCTGTAGAACTGTGACAAAATGGCTTTCTGTTGTTTAAGCTGCCTAGCCTTTAGTACCTTATTATGGCAGTCTGTGGGGACTAATATAACTAATTAGAGGGTTGGGAGTGGGGAGTTATGATAGTTTGTTATAGCCCTAGCAGACTAATATACCCTCTTGCTATAGTTTAGGTCTCTAGTGAGATTCTCAGGTACCTAAGAGACTTCCTTTTATATTCCAGAGAGTTACTTAGTTCTGGAACCATGCTTCCTAGATTCTGGGCTTATTTAGCATAAGTAATCCTATGGCCAGGGCTATCCTGTTAGATGTATTAAATAGATAAATTCTCTTCCTTCTAGAAAATATCATTCATTTACCCAGGGTGTCTAAATATAATAGGTACAATTGACAAGGAGAATCACCTGCTTTTTTCTTTAACCCCCAAGTCATCCCTGTACTAAAGGGAATCAGTAGATCACAGGCCAGCTGCTTGTAACTCCTTCCATAGCTAAAATCTCCTTTACCCACCCCCACCCCCCACCTAAAGTTACATCTCTTTGGTCCTGTTTACTCCACCAATCAAGACATAAGCACTCCCATGATTTTGATATATGGTCCACAGTCTATTAAATTTGCTGATGCTATAGTTATACTATTTATATACTATATTTTGTAGTTTTAATTTACATAAATGATGTTACATTGCAGTCACTCTTTTGAACTTGCTTTTGTATTCCATCTTATCCTAACTTGTCTCCCTGTTTTTCTGCCCTTTACTCTTAGATCAACTGGATTCTTGGCTTAAATACCATGGAATTCATTGGAAGGATGTCAAGTAGCTTACATAATTGCCTGCTGCTGCTGAATCCGGGCCACTGGAGTCCCATCCAAGGTCAAAGAATGAAACTGAGATATAGGTCTAGGTCTACAAAATTTCCACTCACCTCTGCCCTGCTGAGAGATTTACACCAGTCTGATTCTGGGTCAAAATAATAAAGGTACTAACTTGAAGGGCCTCCTACTGACAATTAAGATGAGGCCATTAAATTGTAATAATGACTCTAGTGCATTGAAACAATACATTATATATATGAAAAACCATCATAAGTTAATAATAATGCTTTTTAAGAGATCTTTTTAATCACTGTTGAGGATTTCTAGGGCACGAACTCATTATTCTAAAAATTGATAGGTAAAAGTGAAAAAAAAATCAAGCATCTGTCTTGTCTTCCGTATAAAACAGTATTTCAGAATAACCAAATAACTAGTGAAAGAATGTATTTCTTTTAAAAATGTCACTATTTTTGCACAGTGAAGGAAACCAACAACAAACCAAAAAGTTAACCTACTGAATGGGAGAAGATGTTTGCAAATGATATATCCAATAAGGGGTTAATATCCAAAATATATAAAGAACTGACACAACTCAACACCAAATAATAAAATAAATAATAATAATAATCCAACTAAAAATGGGCCGAAGAGGATGCCTGGTTGGCCCAACAGGTTGACCATCCAACTCTTGGTTTTGGCTCCAGTTATGATCTCATGGGCCAAGGGATCAAGCCCCATGTCAAGCCCTGCATTGGGCCCCATGCTCAGTGTGGAGTCTGCTTGAGATTCTTTGTCTCTGCCTCTCTCCCCACTCATACTTTTTCTCGTTGTCTCTCATAAATAAATCAAATCTTTTTTTAAAAAAATGGGCAGAGGACCTGAATAGGCATTTTTCCAAAAAGACATCCAGATGGCCAATGGGCACATGAAAAGATGCTCAACATCACTAATTGTTGGGGGAAATGCAAATCAAAACTACAATGAAGGGGCAGCCCAGATGGCTCAGCAGTTTAGTGCCACCTTCAGCCCAGGGCCTGATTCTGGAGACCCAGGATCGAGTCCCACATCGGGCTCCCTATATGGAGCCTGCTGCTCCCTCTGCCTGTGTCTCTGCCTTTCCCTCTCCGTGTCTCTCATGAATAAATAAATAAAATATTGGAAAAAACAAAAAAACAAACTACAATGAAGTATCACCTCACACTTGTCAGAACTGCTAGAATTAAAAAGACAAGAAATAACAAGTGTTAGCATGTATATAGGGAAAAAAGGAATCCTTGAAACAGTTGTTGAGACTGTAAATTAGTGCAGCCAGTGGGAAAAACAGTATAGAAGTTCCTCAAAAAAATAAAAATAGAAATACCATATGATCCAATAATTCCACTACTGGGTATTTACCAAAAACAAAAACTCCCCATTGAAAAAGATATATGCACCCCTATGATTATTGCAGCATTATTTACAATAGCCAAAGTATGAAAGCAACCCACAAGTCCCTGGATAGATGATTGGATAAAGAAGACATGGTGTATACACACCCATACCATGGAATATTACTCAGCCCTTAAAAGGGGTGATATTTGGGACAACATGGATGGATCTATTTTTTTTAAGATTTTATTTGTTCATGACAGACACACAGAGAGAGAAGCAGAGACATAGGCAGAGGGAGAAGTAGGCTCCATGCGGGGAGCCCGATGTGGGACCCCATCCTGGATCCTGGATCATGCTGAGCCACCCAGGCATCCCAAACATGGATGGATCTAGAGGGTATCATACTAGTGAAATAATTCAGACAAAGACAAATACCATATGATTTCACTTATATGTAGAATTTTAAAAACAAAACAAATGAACAAACAAATGAAAAAAATCCAAAGAGACAAATACAGAGAACAAACTGATGATTGCCAAAAAGGGGGGGTGAAATAGGTAAAGGATTTTTTTTTAAAGTTGGTTTCTGAAATGATAACTACCTACTATCTCCTTCTTAGATCCTCAATTTTATGAAACTTGTAAAATTAGTCTTCCAGATACAATTCTGGTCATGGGTAAAATTGTGGAACACTCAATTTTGACCTTCCCCTACCTTCCTTACTAATCACTCTTTTTTATACCCAGGACTTATTTACAAGCCCAAAGTCTCTTCTGCCTGCCTGCAACCAAACTGGGTGTCTCTACTAAGAAGAAAACTAGAATTTACATCAACACAAAAGACCTCATTTATGTGATGAAGATCCTGTTCCCTTAGAGATATTCATATTTTACTAAAGGACCTCCAAACATCAGAGGCTCCTGGGTGGCTCAGTCAGTTAAGTGTCTGCCTTCAGCTCAGGTCATGATCCCAGGGTCTTGGGATTGAGCCCATGTAGGGCTGCCTGTTCAATGGGGAGTCTGCTTCTTCCTCTCCCTCTGCCTTCCCATCCCCATGCTCTGTCTCCGTCTCTCTCTCTCTCAAATAAGTAAATAAAATCTCAAGAAAAAAAAGACCTCCAAACATCAATGTCTTAGAGTTGCAAAGAGTTGAAGTCATAACAATGGAATAACAGAAAAGTGGAGTATTTTGTAGACAAATGACCATGCTCTGTGCCCACATTATCAATGTATGGCTGTTTACATCATCTACATGAAAATATTTTAACTTCATGTCAACAAACCATAGTGATTCCAATGTATGACTATTCAACTTTATTAAGAACATTATAAAACAATACATTTAACAAGAGTATGTTTATTTCCATACCATGCTTTTACATTTTTCTTGCCTCAGTTTTATCTAAAGCCAAGCCAATATCTTCTTCTAAATCACTTTATTAATAGTGTATGTTCTTTAGACATGAAATCCCTTTGGGCAACATGCAACATTCAAATGTCTATTGACAATACACTTTTACAAAATATCAATGATGTTTGAAAGTAGTAACACCCATGACCACACAGCAGAGGACATACACAAAATCACAAAAACATTATCAACCAATCAAGAACATTTTGGCTAACATCCATTCACTTTAAAATAGCATTGCTTGTGCTGGTCAGGAAGAATTTAAAAATATTTATAGATCAAAAGAAAGGGTCAAAGAAAAGTGAGCATGGAGAACACTAAGTTAGCTAATAGGGCAGCCCTAATTCTTTCTGCTTCCAGCTATAGGGGGTAATCAATACAACAAAACCCATAGTTTAAAAGGCTTTGTGGAAATTCAAATTGTCATAGAAAATAAATTAAGGGCTAATTGCTTCTAAGGGAATTCATTAAGTGATATGCGTCAGATAGGTACCTCTCTAGTGCATTTTAAATATGATTTGACATCAGGGTAATTCCAATGATGCTTCCTTTGCTTAAAATAAACAGTTTTGGGTACTATCTTCTGAACTTGTCCTTTCTGGGGAGGGATAGGCAAAAGTAAAGGAGCAGAGCTCCTTTGTTAAGTATTGCTTAAATATGGTAATCAAAAAAGTCATATCATTTTTGTATTTATAAAAAAGTTAAGAGACTTTATTTTATGTCTTCAAAATGGAATGCCCTTATATTTTGTATCCATTGGTTTCAATATAACTGAGTTTACAAAAATAAAAAATAAAAAAATGACTGAGGTTACAGCTCCTTCAAATCACATGTCAGTGTATATAAAGTTTATTGGGGGTAATTTCTAAACTGAGAGATAAGAAGCTCACTATATCTGTATTAGGGATGTAACCTCACCTCTGCTGGTTCTGCAGGCTGGGTCAAAGATCTATTGTAATCTAAGAAACACAACAGAAAAAAGTCAATATAATAAGTCAGATCTGACAAAACTAATTTTGGATTGCAAGAAAATTCTATATCCAAAAATATAGGCCATTACAAGTCAAGATTTAATTACAGCAGTATTCTTATAAAAAAAAAATAAAGAAGGAATCCATTATTTATGGGCGTTGTGAATACTTTTTCCTTTTATCTAAAAGCTATCTGGAATTACTAAAAATATCTATATTTACTCATAAATATTGACCCACTGGATCAAAGTGTTGCTTCCCAGTCTAGGCTTTACAAAGGTTTCTGGTAACTTGGTCCTAGCAAATGCTCTTGTTCCTGCCCAGCCCCATTTTAATCACTGCACCCTGTTCTCTGAAATGTTATAAAGAATGATGAACCCCAAACCTCAGGATCCTGAAAGTTGCTATTAAATTAAAAACAGAGCAGCCAAAATCTTTGCAAATGACCTCTTTGATGGGAACAATGACTTCCAACCTGTATCAAATTCCTTTTTAGATGCCTAGGGAAGAGCAAAGGTGCTGAGAACATTAGTCAAGGTCATTTGAGAAGACCGTTTTGTGGATTCTTCTTCTGAGCTCCTGAGTAGAACCCTCAACTCTAATGTTCCTCAGATCATAACAAAACCAGCTCAGCCATAAGTCTTCCCAAAGGTAGAGCTGGTCTGTTCATATATTTACTTGGTTTCAAAGAGCAGGAAGCCTGCAAAGGTAGAGAAGCGCTGGTGGTCCCCATGAAGAGCACCATTGCCCATTCTCAGCCAAACCTCATCCCCTTTAGCCAGCTTCAGGACTGCATGGTTGCTGGATGTATCCGACTTCCCCTTTGTTTCATAGCTGCAAAGGAAAAAAAGGCACCAACTAGTCTTTGCAGTAGACAGTCACCTTTCTTCACCAAAATATGTCCTCCCCTTCTCCTCCAGACTCTCATGCACTTAGCGTCCCATGATTAAGTTCTCTAAATGGCATGTGAACAGAAATGACATGTACCACTTATGGGATTGGCCAGCACAACTGTCCCAAACACCTCTCCTTGCTTCTTCCTCATTTATGACTGTGTGGAATGCTAATGACAATGACCAGAATGACCTTAGAAGCCAAGTGTTATAGCCTGAGTTCTTGAAGACTATGTAGAGGGAAGCTCTCTCTCACTTGCCCTGACCTGGAACAACCACTCTGGACTGTTCCATGAAAAGAAAAGGATTGTCAATTATGTTTAAGCCATTGGGTTAATGTTATAGCAGTTTAGTCTACCCTAACTTATTTAAAGTTTGGTAGTGAAGTGGAGTTCTGCTATAACCCAACCTAAAATATGTTGCGTTGGCTCATGGTCAGGCAGAGAACACTGAGGAAACAAATATTGTGGGCTTGAAATCTGGAGATCCATGTCGTACTGTGGCAAAACATTTAGGAAAACGTCTGACGACGTGAAAGCAGGCCTTATGTCTACCAAGCCCACCCCCAAAGATAGGAAGTGACTGGAAAAGCCAAAATACTGCTTTTAATAAAATGTTTCTACCAGATACAAGTTCAGACAAAACCTGAAATGTCTGAAGCACAGGAAGCAGAGAGAGTCTAGAAAGCTGAGGCCTAACAGGGAAAAGCCAAGTGCTTTTACACCAGAGAGAGCAGAGATAAAGTTGATGTTGTCCCATGAAGACTTCTCATTCAATCTAATAGACACAGCCTGTGGCATAACCTGATTGATTAAAGATATTACCTTTCTACCTAAAACTATAGTTTTAGGAGGCCTTGTGGCAGCTACCACTAGTCAAGACCAGAGGGTGTGAAGACAAGGAATCAAGAAAAGAACAGGTTGAAAAACTATGTCAGAGAAAGAATCTTGAGTGTAGTTTCCTAACACATAATACCTGACTGGTAGCAAATGGAACCAGAGGCTGCTAAGTTTCTGAGGAAATGGTATTACCTAGAAACCCAAACTTGGCTTATAAAAGGCTTGGGGTGTTGGACTAAGTACTCTTAGCCCTCTAACTTGCACCAGCAGGAAGTGGGCTATGAAAAACCCCAGGAAAAATCTACTCACCTTTATGTGGAGACAAATAAACAAGGAAGATCCTCCCAGAGGACAGAATCAGGGGCCAAAGAGAAAAACAGCTGAGAGCTGACTTGATTAAAAAGATCGCTCATTCCTAAGACTTGGGGCTTTGAGCTGGATGTGTGAACTGCAGTGTAGGTCATCTTCCAGGGGACGGAGATGGGGAGATGTATATTCTAAATGTAGGAAGAAGAATTTACCAGATACTTGATTGCCAGAGGAGTTAGAAGCCTAGCTGTCCACCAGACTCCATTTCCCTGCTTCTAGAGGAGGAGCTCTACATTTCTTTGCCTCCCTTGCATTGGTTAAGAGGAGTTGGAAGTGGGGAATAATGTAACTGCATTCTCTGAATAGAATGTGTGATGTATAAAAATTTTCAGAGGACTGTTGCTCTTTTCTCCTTCTGAGCATGGCAATGACAATTTTACAGGAGACAGAACTGCTTTCACCAGTCTGCATCTCTCAAAACTCAGATGGAGCTCCTCCCTCCTGACCTCCACACAATCCTTCCTCCACCTTTCCTGCCCTGTCCTTCCCTATCCTGGAACTGGTCAGGCAACATAGAGCTCTATAGTGTTTGAGCCACCATATTGAGTCTCTCTCTCTTTAAAAAATTTTATTTATTTATTCATGAAAGAGAGGCAGAAATATAGGCAGAGGGAGAAGCAGACTCCCTGCAGGGAGCCCAGTGTGGGACTCCAAGGCAGATGCTCAACCACTGAGCCACCCAGCTGCCCTCTCTTTCTCTCTTTTTAAAAGATTTTATTTATTTATTTGAAAGAGAGAGAGAGAGCATAAGCAGTGGGGAAAGGCAGAGGGAGAGGAAGAAGCAGATTCCCCACCAATCAGGGAGCCAGATGTGGGACTTCCTCCCAGAACTCCAAGATCATGACCTGAGCTGAAGGCAGCCACTTAACTGACTGAGCCACCCAGGTGCCCCTTGAGTCTCCTTTTTGCAGCACTTTCACCTACTGTCTTTCTCATTTTTGATTTTTCAAATACACCTCCCTACGAGAGGCCAGGCTCTAGAAGAAATGGCAATCCTCCCAAGTCATCAAAAATGACAGGGATAAATAGCAACCACAGAGTTTTTCATAGATAACTCACCACCCACTTAGTTATGGGAAAGTTGTTGGGTCTCTGCCTCTTGCCCACATCCTAAGCTTATATCAGAACAAGTTGTAATATTTCTTTTCAAAATAATTTTTTAAAGATTTATTTATTTATTCTAGAGATGGAGAGAGGGAGAGAGAGTGAGCCCATTCACTCATGAGAGCAAGTAGGGAGAGGGGCAGAGGGAAAGAACCCTCCAAGCAGACTTCCTGCTCAGTGAGGAGGCACATGCAGAACTATATCTCAAGACCCATGAGATCATGACCTGAGCCAAAACCAAGAGAGGGTCACTCAACCAACTGAGCCATCCAGGTGCCCTAAAATAATTTTTTTTACAAGAAGCTCTAGGGCCATCTTGCTAAGATAAATATCAGAGAAGCAACACAACCTAAAAAAGGGGCCCACAGCCAACTCTCTACCTGCCAGTTGAGGAAGATAGTAGAGAACACCATCAATAGGGCTAAACTCTGGCAAAGGGAGTAGGAAAGTAGGAAAATAGAAGAAAAGACTGAGAAAGAAGAAAATAAATTATGAATTAAGGAAAGAATACAAATGATTAGTTATGGGAAGTATTGCTAGTAATTAGCTCAAGGCCTCTTATCAACCTGCTTATTCTCAAGTTCATCAGATTTATTTCTTCCCAAATAGTAATTATAATCTGGCCACATATTGGTATATGGGAGCTCTCGGTGATGATAAGTCAGGAATATTGATTCTTAAACACTCCCTGGCATTTGACATCCTTTGAGTAAGAAATGGCAGCACGGTTGACCCCATGATAAAGACCACCCACCTGTACATACTGAAGACTGTATTGCCATTGTGCATGAGGTACACATACACTTCTTCAACATCTTCATGTTTCATCATGCTGAAGGTGAAGAAATACACACCTGAAAAAGGCAAGTATTTATCTATTTATATTGATATGTTGTACACCGAAGACCAGGAGATATACTGTATGACTTTACATTTTTTGTTTATGTTCTATATGGCATGTATGCTCTTCTTGGCCCTTATTTGTATCAATGTTCCTTTATTTGCTCTCACCTTCAAATTACTTTAAATTTTTTTGAGACTTTCTCAGTGTGTATACTGTGTATCCCTAATAACTGAGGTGCCTGCTATTCCTAGGTGTCAGTTAACTATCATTAGCTAACAGGACTCATATTGGACAAAGTACAGTGCCCTGTGTGGATGACACATGACTTCTGTGGCCTAACAATGAGTCCTGAATAGCATCACAATGGATGAATGCACTTAGCACAGAGATGTTAGCCAGAGATAAGAAGTATTTTAGCAGATTTGTGTTTATCAGTGCTGAAGAAATAGTTTTATCATGTTATTCATTGTAAGTAGATGAAATTATGTACAATAAAGAGAAAGAATCAACTATGACTCAGCAGCATGTCTTTGCTACTAAAAATATGGATCCTTCTCATTTGTAAAGGATCAAGGTATTTTAAAAGATGTGAGTTGTCTTGTAAGATTCTAGGCCACCTAACAGAAAGGAACTGAATATGACCTGATACGCACTCTTAATGCCAGTGTAGAGACCTTTATTGTGAGATGAAAAAGAATACGATAGCAGAGAGATTCACAGAAAGGAAAATCTTCCCAACTCCAAATGATGTGGGATTTGAGAGTGCATCTTATAAAGATGAATGAATACATCATTGAGCTCTTCTGGATTTCCATGCTACCTTTTCTTAACTAATGACCTTGTCTTGGTTCATTTGAGCTGTTATAACAAAATGCCACAGAATGAGTAGCTTAGAAACAATGGCAATTTATTTCTTCTAGAAATCCGAGACAGAAGTACCAGCATGGTCATTTGGGAATCTTTCTCCACATCACAGACTTCTGATCGTATCCTCACATGGCAGGAGGGGTTAGGGAACTATCTGGGGCCTCCTTCATGAGGGCACTAATCCCATTCATGAGAATTCCACCCTCATGAGGTACTCACCTCCCAAAGGCCCTACCTCCTAATACCATTAATTTAGGCATTAAGTTTTCAATGTATGAATTTTTGGAGGGTCATAGCTTCAGGCTTTGTAAGGAAAAAACCCAGAAATGTATTTTAAAAAAATAGCATGATACAGTTCTATGCTCTTTCTCAAAGGTGCAATCAAGTAAGAAGCTATAAGGGTATACCATGTGGAACCACCTGCTTCTGAGTCAAGTTGAACCAAGTGAAGAAGTGTAATTATGCTTCATTTAGTGCCAGGCTTGCATTTTCAATATGCTGAGAGTAAAGGAATTGATATAAAAATCAGTCATACCCATTATTATGTCTAGAGATATGTTTACAGGTGAAAAGTAAAGGCAGATCAAAATTAGAAGACTTGGAGACAGTAGTTTTTGTGTGTTTATAGATTGTTACATTTTACACAACGAATTAGACACATTCACATGCACACATATACAAGCACATGACAATTTTCAGTACCTCAAGAAGATAAAGCTGGAATCAAAATGACAAGAAAAGATATTGTTTTCCAGAAACAACATTGGCTACTATACAAAATAGATTGCAGAACCATGTTAGAGCAGACTAAAAAAAGCAGATGGGGAATAAATGAAATGCCTGGAGGTGGAAATAGAGAAATGAATATATATCATATCCACCTATGGCTTTCTTCTGGAAGGGAAGATACTGAAAGCAGAGGCTTCACACTTGGGCTCTGATTTTCAGGGTCTTTGCATTACTGTAATTGCAAAAATCAGCCTTCTGTCTCATTACTCCCAAAGTCGAAGAGTAGAAAATGATTAATTTGTCATCTACTAGATGAGGTTTAAAGTGGGAGGCAAATGATGGTTGTTACCAAATGATGGCCCAAGAGAGTTCTAAAAAACTACTAAATCTTTGAGCTTCAATAATAAAGCCTTTGAAAGCAATGGAACCATCTGTGTATGTAAACTGCAGCCTAGATAATGTTTAACAAAATAGCTACAGAAAAATTATAAACTTTCAGAGCAGAAAATCACATAAGAAGATTTAAAACTGCTTGAAGTGTGATGAAAGAAGATTGCTTCTATCACATCAAATGCCCATTTGTTTCTGAATTCAGCTGGGTGGAAAACTAAATCAAGGTGTTAAAAGCACTTGTGTCAAATTTAACAGGGCCGTTGTGTTGATGATAATTGTCCTCTCTTCCTTGTGGATACCATATAGAGAAGGAGAATCAGAAACAAACATCAGAAAGAATCCATTTTTTGTAGAACTAGGAGACAGAAAAAAAAAAAAAGAATAAGCTTTAAATACTTGTAAGTCTATCAAATGCAACAGACAGCAGGCATGGAGGCAGTTCTCTCCTGCGCAAGGCTCCTAAATGCATAAAGGCAAGAGAAATGCAAGTGCAAGGCTAGTCTCAGGAGTCTTCCCAGACCCAGTGGCCACACAGAAGGGCCATAGTTAAAAGACCAGAGTGAGTCCCCTGATAGCAAGAGAGGGAGACACAGGAGGCACAAAGCCTGGAAGTATTTTGAAGTCCCACCCCCTTATGAAGAAACTACTGCAAGTCTAGGGAAATCCAACTCATTCAACCATCAGTTACTTTTAGAATGTAGAAAAAAAAGAGCAAAAGCTATCAATAGAGGAGGAATACTCACCAAGAAGAAATGTTGTCATGTAGTAGATGAAAACTGTAACCAAATATTTCATCCTGAGTTTAAAATATTTAATGAAGCAAATCCCTCTATGAAAGAACATTATTAAACAGGATGCAAGAACTCATGGCAAAAATGTCCAGACAGGAGAAGGAACGAGAAACTGGGACTCATGAATAACGTAAGACATAGAAAAAGTAAAGAAAGCATCACAGACATGAGACAGAAGAAATTGGAAGAAGCAAAAAGGAAAACTCATCCTCAGAATATGCACTTAAGGACATGAAGAATAGTAATGGATAAAGCAAACAACACGAAATGGAAATAAGAAACATCAAGAAATTCGAGAAAATAATAGGTACAGAAATCAGATGAAGAAAAGTAAGACCAAAACCAACAAAACTTCCAAAGTTAGCTGGTGCTGTACTAAAGGGCAGGGGGAGGGAAGAGGGGGTGCTTGTAAGTGATCAGCCCCAAAGGGGAGGAGTATTTTATCACTGACATCGTTTAGAATTGCTGTTCTATGATGACAATAAAAATCTAGTGAGCTTTTCATCAGTCTTATTATCGTTCAAAAATATCCCATAGAGAACATGCCCACTCACTGCCTGATTTTCTAACTCCCAATGCCACCCCACCTTAGTATAACAATGAGAAGAAAAAACTGTGTTTAAATTTATTTTTGAATATATAATTTAAAGAAACTATTCAGGGCAAAAAGAAGCTTATATTCACCTCTTCAAAAGACAGCAGGAAATGTCTACCCAGAATGATCAGCTTGTGGCTGCTAAAGTAAGGAAGTCGTAGAGGCTGAACCATGACTCCCAAATCTGCCCAAGGCCTAAAATCCCCGGGAGCTGGGAATGGTACCTTACATAGCACAAGGGACTTTGCAGGTCTCATGAAATTGAGGCTCTTGAGATGGGGAGCTTATCCCGGATTACCCAGGTGGGCACAAGGTAATCACATGGTCCTTGAGGGACAAGGAGGTAGGGTGACATGACCAAGGAAGTAGAGACTGACATGATGTGGCAAACAGAGAAGGAATGTCAGCACCCTCTCAAAGTTGCAGGGGGCAAGCCCCTAGAGCTTCCAGAGGAACCAGCATCGTCTCTACCTTGACTTCAGCCCAGTCAGACTGATTTTGGACTTCTGACCTCCAGAATTACAAGAGAATAATCGTGTATCATTTTAAGGTATTTAGTTTGTGGTACTTTATTAGAGCAGCAATAGGAAACAAATACAGAAGTGCTCAAGAAATTTAAAAAATTCAAAGTAAAAAAAACTTTTCAAAGGATCAGGCCTTCTTCAGGGTGGTGGCAAGGTGTGGACACTGTCGTGACTCATTTAAACTGTGAGAATTAGGATGGAAGGAGCTTTAAGGTCAGAGGTAACTATGCCCTCTTAGGGATTATTTGCTTCAGTTCAAACTGGAGTTAAAAATCTTAGTAACCATGGTTATCATTTTAAAAAAATGTGTTCATCTTTTTAAATTCTAATTCATTTACTTTGAAATCCAACAGAAATTTATGCATGAGCTGATTGTTTTAACTGGAATCAGAAAGAATTCTCATCTTTCTTGGTGTCTTCCTTTCTTTCTTTCCTCTTCCTTCCTCTTTTTCCTTCCTCCCTCACTCCCTCACCCCTTTCCTATCTTCCTTCTGTCCTTCCTTCTAGATCGCTAGTTGTTTAATTCAGTCATTCACTCATTTTTACAACTCACCTGATACTGGGGCTCCGAATCTACCAGTCATGACATCAAAGAAGTTTCCGATGTTGGTCTCCACACTGCTGAAGATAATCCCACTGTTCTGATTACTGAAGTGGGTTGCCAGAGAAGCCATGAATGCAATCTAAATAAAGGGTTGGTAGTTGGTTAATAGGAAGCTTATCTTAAAGACATGAGGTTTTTACAAAATTAAGTTTAGTTCAACATTATTCGTAACAGCGAGTTTGGAAATAAACAGAAAAAGAATGAAATCAATCACGGTAATGTCTAACATTTGTATGCTATGAAGTCATTAAATTATAGTGTATATCAATAGTTCTGACCATGTGTTTCGAGGCATTAGACTTCAAAATGCTTTTTAAAATATTAAAACTCGGGGTGCCTGGGTAGCTCAGTTGGTTAAGCATCTGCCTTCAATTCAGGTCATGGTCCCAGGGCCCTGGGATGACCCCTCACTGGGCTTCCTGCTTAGTGAGGAACCTGCTTCTCCTCCTTCTGCCTGCCACTCCCCTTTCTTTTGCTCTTTCTCAAATAAATAAGTAAATAAGATATTTTTTTAAAAAAAAAATAAAGAAGAGAAGAGAGAAGAAAAGAAAAATTAAAATTCTATTACTGGGAAAATTTGGATGCAATCTACTTATAGCTACTAAATACACATTAGCATATTAAAGGATCTGAGAAGGCCTGCAGCCAAATAACCTTTTAAGTTTGTTCACTCTGTGTTATTTTTTCCCCAAAAGATCTGTGATATTATGATTTAGAATAAATATACATTTAGTCTTTGTCCTAGCTTTTGGCAGAGTTCCTAAAACCATTGGAATATCTTAGGCGTTTAGAGAGATGGAGAAGTCTTTTGTTATGTTAATGAGGTGACTTTTGAAAAGCCCCTTGGTAATCTGAAGATGAGGGCTAATTGCCATTGGAATCAACCAGGTGATTAGAGGGTTGGAACTTTCAGTCCCACACCATATCCATGAAGGGCAGAGGGGCTGGAGATTGAGTTCAGTCACCAATGGCCTGTGATTTAATCAATCCTGCTTCTTCAGTGAAGACTCCATAAAAACTTAAAAGGAAGGGGTTCAGAGAGCTTCTAGGTTCATGAACATGTGACTGTGCAGGAAAGCAGTGCTCGTCTCTGAGACAGCATGGAAGCTCTGCACCCCTTTCCCCAAACCTTGCCCTATGCACCTCTTCCATCTGTCTATTCCTGAATTATACGCTTTTAGCATAAACCAGTGATTGAGTAAGTACAATGTTGTCTAAGTTCCCACTAGCACATTAATTGATCCCAAGGAGGGTTCATAGCCTCCCCTTCGTAGCCAGCAGGTCAGAAGCACAGGTGGCAATCTGGACTTGCGAGTAGAGTCTTGAAGTTGGGGGTTACCATCTTCATAGGGCTGAGCCTTTACCCGTGGCATCTGACGCCTTCTCCAGGTACGCAGTGTCAGAATTGAGTTGGATTGTATGACACCTCGCTGGTATGGGAGAAATCCTTGATGGTGTGGGAAAAATACCCATAGTGGAATTGTACCACTATTGAACAGTCACATTTGAAAATCAATGCCAATCCCCCATCCAAAAGAGTCACTCTGAGTATGAGTTAGATCAATAAATTCTTCGGCTTCTGGGATTACCTGTCTTCAGTGAATGGGAGTTTTTAGAAAGGAGGCGAGAGAGGAGAGGAAGGGAATAATTTGAGATTCAGAAGACTCAGGGGAAAGCAGGCTTGGGAGAATCAACAGGGAAAGGATTTGAACAGGCAGAAAGACAGCATGAGGGCTGTGGACACAGAAGGAAGTGGAAGGAGGGGGATGACACCAGAGGAGGGAATTGGAAATGGGAATGGAGGGGCCTGGAAGTCACCCTTCTTTACAGGCTGATTGAGGCCAAACGTTGCTCCTTCGTCACACCTCCTTTAAAACATGTGAATGTGGTTCTCCCAGATTATTACATTATGGTTTTAGGGTAAAATAGTTGATGGAGCAATTTAATAATGTCCTAGGGTGTGCTCCATCAAACTGGCTACTCTGGGGCCCCCTGACCCTTGTATCACCATCACAGGTTTGGAGTTAGAGTTTCTAGCTTTGGGAATGTTTATCATCCATCTCATTAGACACCTTTAACCTGGCCAAGTGGCATCTGTCTTCTTTTCTTTGTAATTTTTGCTGGCATACTGATCCCAGGTTGCTAAAATTATTAAACGGCACTCATGTGCAAATGATAAAACCTCAAAAGAAGTTAGAGAAACACAAAAGATGTTTTAGGTTATTACTTAAAAAAACTCGAGGCCCAGAAAAATGATGGAATTTATCCAAGGTCAAATAACTGCTGGAAATGCCCAAATAAAAGGCCCCCAATTGATCTTTCAGATGGGCATCTCTGTATTCTGGTTCTTTAAAAGTCTCTCACGCTGTGGTATCGTCTCTCAATTACACACAGCCCCCAGCTGTCGATGGTTCCACTTAACAGTATTTCAACTTTTGATGCTGCCATAGATAGCAATGCACATTCGGTAGAAACCTTATTTCAGATTTTAATTGGCATTTTCTCCTGGACTGTCAATATGTAGTAGATCCTCTCTTGTGATGCTGGGCAGGGGCATCGAGCCTCAGCTCCCCATTTGCCACACCATCAAGATGGTCAATTACAGATGATACACTTAGAACCATTCTCTATCCACATGCCATTCTGGTTCTCACTTTTAGTAGAGTATTCAATAAGTTACATGAAAGTCACCACTTTATTACAAAATAGGCGTTGTGTTAGATGATTTTGCCCAACTGTAGGCTAATGGAAGTGTTCTGAGCATGTTCAAGGTAGGCTAAGCCAAGCTATGATTTTCCTTAGGTTAGGTATATTGAATGCACTTTTGACTTATGATATTTCAACTTAGAATGGGTTTATTGGGACGAAACCCCATCGTAAGTTGAGGAAGATCTGTATTTTACTTCAACCATGCTCACTGTTTCATATCAGCCAAAAACAAGCTTAATAATAAATGCTAGTTTTCATTGTCGATGGGGATCCCTCGGAAAAATCTATTTAAAAAATATCAGCCAGAAAATAAATAACTAAGCAAGACTTAGTAATTTTCTTGGTTACCTAACCTTGCATTTGCAAGTTTTAGATGTTATTGGCAACAAGAATTTTGAAAATCATTCAGAAGAGAAATAAAGAATAGACAAATGAGCATGTAAGCTTAGGATAACAAAATATTCAATTATAGCCTCATAAACAGATCCAAAACACGTTAAGTTGAAATAAATATAATCTAGTCTAACCTAAACTAGGATGGATGACTCAAAAATAAAATGTCTCTAGCGATAAAGAAGATGCTAATGAGAAATATCTAAATAAAAACAGTGCCACAAAATCTTGAGTTGATTGAGAACAATACTTATATGTTAATATTCATATATGTGATTTAAATTGGTAAATGTGGGATGCCTGGGTGGCTCAGGGGTTGAGTATCTGCCTTTGGCTCAGGGCGTGATCCTGGCATCTGGGGATCCAGTCCTACATCAGGCTCCCCGCAGGGAGCCTGCTTCTCCCTCTGCCTATGTCTCTGCCTCTCTGTGTGTGTCTCTCATGAATAAATAAATAAAATCTTTAAAAAAATAAAAAATAAATAAATAAATTGGTAAATGTAACAAAATAAATAAAATATCATAAGTAGACACATTCCATGTATACATCTAAAGACTTACATATTCAGTGGCCAAAAACCTTTTTATTTACCATCTCTTCTGATTTGGAAAAGGAGACATTAGCCAATAGGCAGAGTTGCTGCGTATCTGGTCTAAGGAGGGAGCTGAATTTCAACTTCTTAAGGATTTCAAAATGTCGTTGAACAGCACGGGCTGCCTGTGAACACCCTGCATGGGGGTGAGCAGAGCCCAACTCGGGCACCTGGGCACGTGGGCACACCATGGCCCAGGCACCCGGGCACCCGGGCCAGCAGCCATCAGTGAGGCACTCTGGCCTTCTGACTCCCTCACTGCCAGGGTCAGGGCAGTTTAGGAGTCACATGGAGATATGCCCACAGTGACTTACCTGCAGTTCTGGAGGGATCCCCGGGTAGCCCTTTTCTCCTTTGGGACCGTGCTGCCCTCGTTCCCCTCGTGGCCCCAGGTCACCTTTGTCTCCTTTTTCACCTTTGGCCCCTTCGTGGCCAGTGGCTCCATTATTGCCATTGTTTCCATGGTTTCCTTAAATTATAAGCAGAAGTCATCACAGGAGAAAGCTCCCATCACTCCCACTGACCATCTATTGTTATACAAATACAGACCCTTTCTTCAAAGATGTTTGATCTCTGGCACCTGGGTGGCTCAGTGATTGAGTGTCTACTTTTGGCTCAGGTGGTGATCCCAGGGTCCTTCCCTGCAGGAAGCCAGCTTCTCCCTCTGCCTATGTCTCTGTCTCTATCTCTCTGTGTCTCTCATGAATAAAATAAATAAAATCTTTAAAAAATAAATAAATGAACAAAAATGTTTGATCTCAATTGCAAAAGAAGACTTTTGGAAACTGTCCAGAACACAGCCAAGGGGACATCATCAAATGGGATCTCTTTTACTTGGGATGCAGAAGACAGATTAGCTACTCAAGTCTCCAAAGCCTGAAGCCTGTTTTTCCTATTAAGCAAGAACTGGATGAAGAATTGTGAGAACTGATGATCAAAGTATCATTTATAATAGCAGGGCTTAGAAACCACCTAAGTGTCCACCAGTACTGGAAGAGCTAAATAAAAAAAAAAAATGGCGCATCCCAGTAAATAATGTTATATTGTCACAAAAGAATGCTAAAGAAAAAAAAAAAAAAGAATGCTAAAGAGAAATATTTAATAACATTTAATAATGTTCTGATACTTTTAGATTAAAAAGTTATGAATCAGTAGAGATAGTGTGATATTATGTGTAAATAGTATTTATATATTATGTAAAAATATTTCCAGTGGTTTTTTTCTGAATGGATGGAACATGGGTGGCTTTTTTGTCATACGATGTACTTGTCTCTGGATTTTTCTATAAATGACATGCACCATTTTCATAACCAAGGGAAATGTAAAATCATTGATAGTAATTTTAAAAGCAAGACTTGAATGATCATTTCAACCCTTCACTTTGCCACTAAGAGACAATTTCTACAATTCCACCTTCATTTTGTATTTGTTGAATTTCACAGTTGGCTGTTTATTTTGCATGCTACCTTTGGTCAGGTACTATACCAGGCTTGCAAACCCTCCAGATAGATGAACTTTGTATTTACAAGTTAACCAGCCAACAAAAAAGCCATTCTGATTGGGAAACGTTTAGCCAAGGCCAGCCTGTCAGGTAACCTCAGGGGCGTGTAGCCCTCAGAAGACTTTAAGTCTGTGTACTCTCTACCCCCTGTCACTGTGCCTGCTGACTTCCGCCCTTGACATTCAATGACATAGACTCTCAGGCAGTAGCCATTGTTTAAAGTCTAACAGAGGGGGCAGCCCCGGTGGCCCAGCGGTTTAGCGCCGCCTTCAGCCCAGGGCGTGATCCTGGACACCTGAGATTGAGTCCCACGTCTGGCTTCCTGCATGGAGCCTTCTTCTCTCTCTGCCTTTATTTCTCTCTGTGAGTCTGTCATGAATAAATAAATAAAATCTTAAAAAATAATAAAAAAAAATAAAGTCTAACAGAACGTTTTCTTATTTTAAATTTGATTTCATAAGAGAAGCCACTTAAAAGTATGTTTAAAAATTAAAACTAATTTGATAAGTGTTAACATCAATGAGGTAAGTGAGAAAAGAGCAAGTAGACTTCTGTCAAACTCTGAGAATTGATCATCCAGGGAAGAGGAAAACAATTAACCCTCAGGTAGATTTGGAAGTCCTAAGACAGGGAGGCTCTGGGCTACCCTCTCGTTGGCTGACCCCAGATATGAGCAGTTTTCAGAACCTCGCATGCCCAGGGCCCACTCAATAGGGTAGGATGGCTCAATGGAGCCCTACAACATTCATTTCCCAGACCACCATGTGCTACTGGAGCCCAGAAATGTTCCTATGAGTGCAAGAGAGGCATGAAAGTCAACCAAGAGATAGCTAAACATGGGCAGACTCTGAGACTAAGGGAAGAAAAACTGAGCTAGACGCAGAATCAGACAGAAGGTTGTGTAGTTCAGATAAATGGCACTATGGAGATGGCTGTAGCCTGCCCAGTAGGTGCTCCTCTCTTCCCCACCTTCACTTCGTAAGTTCCCTAAAAGTTAGATACAGTGTGTTGCATGAAGCACGTTACAGCAGAAACACGAAGACAAGAGTACGTCCAGTAAGATCCCATAGTTCTGTACTCCATGCTGGTGAAGTGCGCTCCCACCCCCAGGGTAAATCTGGTGCCCCAAGGTGCCTAACACCTGTGAGAACCTGCAAGTGAGATAACTAATAAATACTAAAGAGTTTATGGTATATTGTTCCACCTAATGGGCTTTGTAAACACAGTCCTCTCCTGAACTCTCTTTTGGGTTTTCCATGTACAACCCTTGGATCACACATGAGGGAACCCAATTTCTTTAAAAAAGATTTTATTTATTTATTACACACACACACACACACACAGAGGCAGAGGCAGAGGCAGAGGCAGAGGCAGAGGCAGAGGCAGAGGCAGAGGGAGAAGCAGGCTCCATGCAGGGAGCCCGATGCAGGACTCGATCCCAGGATTTCAGGATCACGCCCTGGGCCAAAGGCAGCCACTAAACAGCTGAGCCACCCAGGGATCCCCTGAACCCAATCATTTAGATTCGCCCTGGCTCCTCTTTAGGCACAGTGCACAATTAGGCTGGCAACAAACAGTGCATCTCTCTCATCCTTACCTGGAATGCCAGGGGGCCCTGGGGGCCCTGGGGGACCTTGGTAGCCTCGGAAGCTGTACTCTCCATGGCAACACTTGCTGCAGTCTGGGGGCAGTCCTCCGGTTTGTGGAGACTTGAAAAAGACACAGAGAGAAGCTTCAGAGAATGAATGGTACTTGGGAATAATTAGGACTTGTGAATTTCTTCTGATCTTGTCTTTTGGGTAATTTCAACTCCAATCAGCTACCAGGATGTCAGAAAAGCTGGTGTCGGGGTGGGGGTTTGAATGGCATGGTAGCTAAAGACAGCCAATGACCAAAGGTCAAGGAAGCCAGAGGGTCAATAGAAGGGCATGCTCTGTGGAAGGAGTGTGGCGCTGGTAGGGGACAGGGCAGTATTTCTGGGAAGTACTGTCCCTATTTCTGGGATGCTACTGGTGACAGTTAAGAAGGAAACCCCTCCAGGGATGGACTTGGAGGCAGCTCTCTTCCCAGCTGCCAGTAGCCTCACATGTAGCTTCTTTGGGTAGGTGACCCTCAAATGGTAAGAATTATCAACTTCCAAGATAGTTATTAAGACTTTCTATAGTCATGATCCTGGGATAAGAGTTCTTAGAAATTTTGAATCGTAATGCTACACTTTCAGTGACAGCATGCTTAAATTGTCTTAGGACATGGAGGAAACAAAGTATTCTTTAGTCCAGCAAATCTGTATTAAGTATCTACATCTCAAAACAACTTTATCTTAATAAGTATTTAACCTCATATTATGTTTCATATTTCACTTCAAAATTTTATTTTTTCACTTCAAAATTTTAGGTGACAATCACGTCGTTCGAACCAATTTTCAGTAAGTACTTAATAGGTACTATATGTATTCAAATATGACACTGAGTGGACTTGCTTATATATTTGAAGAAAAATTTCTAGGGGATCCCTGGGTGGCTCAGTGGTTAAGCACTTGCCTTCGGCTTGGGGCGTGATCCTGGAGTCCCGGGATCAAGTCCCACATCAGGCTCCCTGCATGGAGCCTGTTTCTCCCTCTACCTGTGTCTCTGCCTCTCTCTGTCTCTCATGAATAAGTAAATAAAATCTTTAAAAAAAAAAAGAAAGAAAAATTTCTAAAATTCATGCTTATAGTCAAGGAGCTGTTACAGATCAAGTGGAAGAGTTAGATTCAGTTATAAAATTTAGAGAGTCACTAAACTGGTGACTCGCCTTTAAATTATACCATATAAAATACTTATGGAAACTTTCCTAGATTTCAATTATATCAATGGTCTTTTGAAAACAGCATATTGTTTCTAAAGGATTCATTGAAAAAGGAAGGGAAAGAGAAAGAGAAGGAGAAAAAGAGGGAGGAATGGGAAGAGGAAGAAAGTTAGGAAGAATTTGAAATTCAAGTTTTCTTTGTCACTAGAAATCCACGCAGAAAAGTGAGTCAAGATTTTGCATTGCTGCACATTTAGACTTCAGTTTTTGTTTTTGTTTGTTTGTTTTTTTTTTAATCAAAAATGGCTTGGATGTTTCCCTCACTCCCTCGTTCCTTTTCCCTAAAGGCTTCCACCACTGTCTTCAGGGGAAATGCAGAGTATCTGTAGTCCAAGCAGTCTCTTGCAACAGCTCAGAGCCCAAGTCTCAAGTGATCAGGGGCCGCAATGCGGCGCCAACTCCTGTCTAGTCTTCTGCCCACCAGACCCCACACTGGACAGATATGGAAGTCTGTAAAAACCCTTTGTAAAACTGGTGGAGAAAAAAAGAAAATCAGCTAAAGCAATCGGTCTGAGACAAGCAATTTCAGACACTTGGAAAGTCAGACCCCACAGCTCCGCCCCACCTTCTAATCCAAGGATGCAATAGGAGAAGCAAGTACTCCATAATTTCCTGCTACGAATTTGCTAATGTGAAATACAGTTTTTTGAGTTCCAAGAAATCCAAGGCTCTGCCAATAATGGGCTTGGGAGAAGAAGAAGGGAGGAGAAGGAGGGGGAAATTCTGAAGTGGGAGCCATCAAAGAACGGAACTGAATTGCTGAGATGCTAAGAATGTTAAGAACATGTCTGTGCTGGAAGCCAGAGCTCTGGTCTCAGTTCTGTGTGGCTTTAGTAATGTCACTTTCCCCCAGGCATTATTATTATTATTTTTTTGTCCACTAAGTTAGGGCACTGGATAAAATGGTCATGAAATTTCTTTCCAGCTCTAAGAGCAAGCAAAAATACCAAGGTCTTTTCTAAGTCCTCAAATAATGGTTTAGAAAGATTTTATTCTTAAAGCTTAGTATCTGAGCCGGAGAAATTAGCTCCAGGAGAAGGGACTGGCTCAGTCCCAGAGCTAATTAGTACTGGGAAGTGTGTCCAAGTTACATGGGAGGACTTCAAAAGCACAGAGCTGCCACCCTAACAGGTTACTACTAGTTGAACATCTCCTGAGAGCCCTTCTACAGCATTTCACATGTTCCTCTGGCTCGTCTTTCGCAATACAGTCAAGTGGAATAATGCCTGTGAAGTTTTTGAGGGACTCTCAGGACAAGTTGGACAAGATGTGTTAATTCCGAGGTTATCTAGGTAATCTATGTAAGGGACAATTACATGCTAGGGAGTCACTGCATACACCCTCTTACGTTTATACCCTTTTCTCATAATCAGGCCAAATTTGAAAGCCAAAGACATGCAAAGGAGCAGCATATGAGGCACAAGTTTTCCCTAAGATAAGTCCCATCCATTTTGTGGACGGAGGAGATAGGACAGCTACTCAGATTCAAGCTCTGCTATTAGTGACTGACTTCTCAGAAAGACACCCACAGCTTCTTCCTTTGCCAAAGAAAGAGGGAAGAGAAAGGAGAAGGGAAATGGGAAGATGGGGGAAAGGAGGAGGAGGAGGAAAGATTGATAAGGAAGAAACTGCCTGGAAACAAGAGCCCAGGTCTGCTCTCCCCCAATCTCTGCACACTCTACCCACCAGAAACCCCATGGCCGGTGTTCCTCCGAGAACACACACCAGATCACCCTGTTGCCCTGTTGTGAACAAGCAAACACAACTTTTTCTGGCAAACTAAGATCTGAGCTCTTAGACCGGCCAACAGAATCTTCCAGGCTGGCGCTGAGATCATCCTGTGTCTTCCTCCTACAGCTCAGGGGCTCCACCTACGCCCATCCCTTCCAGGCTCTCTCATCTTTTTGCTGTCCCACGTTTTTTTTAAAGATTGTTATTTATTTATTCATGAGAGACATGAGAAAGAGACAGAGACACAGGGAGAGGGAGAAACAGGCTCCCTCTGGTGAGCCTGATTCAGGACTCGATCCCAGGACCCCAGGTTCATGACCTCAGCCAAAGGCAGATGTTCAACCACTGAGCCACCCAGGTGCCCCTGTCCCACATGTTTTTAAATTTTATTTCTTGCATGTATAGCTATCCTCTTTGTCTCACTTTTGAGGTGTAACTCAGTGGCCACTACTACTCTCTGCACTTTCTCCGCAACTGCCTTTTGTGCAGAGATTTTGTTTATTACATGGAATTCAATTATCTGTTCATTTATCCCCACGAGAGCCCTTCAGAACTGTCCAGAGATAGGCTTGGGCTCATAACCCCCACAATAAAGCCTGGCACATAGTAGAAGCACAGGAAATCGTAGGTGAAACAATGAATGAGGGAAAAAAAGAATTAAAAGAAGAGAGGTGGGGGACACAGTAAAATCCTAAATGCAATGTGTCTCCATACCCATTGGCAGATGAGTTGTATTGAAAATCTCCAGAATATCAATGATTCTAAATCTCCTCAGTATCTCCTGTTGGGGGTTTGTTTGAAAATATTTCAGGAGCCCAGGAGGGCTTGAATGCCCCCTACTCTGAGTAAAAAAAAAAAAGGCAGGAAATGATTTCTTGCCACCCTCATCTGACTCTAGCATGCTGGTTGCCTACGACCCAAAGGTAGGGTGAGGTAGAAATATAATTTGGATTCCAGTGGCCTGCTGGGTACTGGTTGCCAAGAAGTAACAAGAAATGACAACCCACATCTGCCTTCTGCTGTGTCTGGGAGCTCACAGTGCAAAGGCCAGGAAGGGCCCAGCAAAGATCCCTCCACTGAAATGGAAAGTCTAAGTCAAAGATTGAACAAAAATGAAAATATCTTCACCACTGGGAAAATGCAAAGTAGCATTAGTCACTCTCCAGCCAGAACACTATCAGATGAGGGGGTGCCTGGCTGGCTTAGTCAACAGAGAGTATGACTCTTGTCCTTGGGGTTGAGTTTCAGCCCTGCAGCGGGTGTAGAGGTTACTTAAAAAAAAAAAAAGGTGGGGGTGGGGGTGCCTGGGAGGTGTACTTGGTTAAGTGTCCAACTCTTGGTTTCGGTTCAGTTGTGATCTCAGGGTGGTGAGATCAAGTCACACGATCAACTCCACACTCAGCACCGGAGTCTGCTTAAGACTTCCTCTCCCTCTGCCCCTGGTCCTGTGCACTGTTTCTCTCTCTCTCTCTCTCTCTCTCATAAATAAGTAAATCTTAAAAAAAAAAAAAAAAAGATTGTCAGATGAAAGGACAATCTCTAAAAGTGGCCTTTCAAAAATATGATTGGAGGCAGCTGGGTGGTTCAGTGGTTGAGCGTCTGCCTTTGGCTCAGGTCATGATCCTGGGGTCCTGGGATCAAGTCCCGCATCGGGTCCCTGCAGGGAGCCTGCTTCTCTCTCCGCCTATGTCTCTGCCTCTCCCTATGCCTCTCATGAATAAATAAATAAAATCTTTTTTAAAAAAGTAAGATTGTATTTGGAGGTTATCATTTCTTTTGTGGCTCCTTAAAGAAACAATTTTGTCTTGACCCAGCCTCATGGAACCGTGTGGGTGACTGCCCTGTGCAGCCGAGTCAGAAGTCCCAGGCCCGCCCCAGATCTCCAGCTGCTGCTGTGTGGGCTTTCAGTCTGACCACATCGCTAGTCTCAACCCAAGCTTCGTCTGTGAGAGGATGGGGCTTAGACTGTAGGAACCCTCGCCAGGGCCTATTTAATGCAAAGACCCAGTGGATTCTTGTGGTAAAACCTCTTTGTTCAAAGCTCCTGTAATTCAAAGTTACTCTTTTTGCCTCTTTCCTCTGATTTCAGCGTGCTAGCTGCCAGAGAAGGTAAATCAAAATCCGTTTTGTCCAGTTCTTAAATGTTTTAAACAAAAACTGAGTTTCACCAATTTGCAATTCACTACCCTGAAACCTGACCTCACTCCAGTAATACCCCAAAAGAATTACCGATGTTTCCTTAGATGCTGGGTTTACACCCAGGGAAAGAAATCAAGTCCTCTGTGATCATCAGGCTTTAAATCACACAATGAAGTTTTGCTTTTTAAACCCATGCAGTCTTTTCTGTTCTAGCTCGACGGTTCCCAGGCTGAACACAGAGGCTTAGCAGCCTAGAGTACTATAAATCAAATAAGCCTGGCATGAAATGTCACAGTAAACTAACACATCAAAGTGAAAACACACACACACACACACACACACACACACACACACACACACAGAGCATCTTCTCCCTGCTGGGAAGGATTAAGAAAATCCAACTCTCTTAGGATCTGCAAATGCCTCTTTCCAGTGATCTGTGTATCTGCCTAGGTCAGCGCTTCTTTCCACACCAAGAGGGCGAGAAAGAAATCAGGTCATAGCACAGCAGGGACACTTCCTCCTTTCCCCGGGGGGACACTTTCTCCCCCACATCCTGGACTGATTTTCTAAGCAGAGATCGGCAGTCCCCCTAGCCGCCCCCCCAACCCAGAAAGACGCCCGCCCCCAAGCAGCACAGCAAACTTCTCCAAAGCATCGGTCCTAAGAATCACGGCTGGAAAAAGAACAACACAACTTGTTAAGCTTTCACAGTAATCCTTAGAAGAGAATTCCGAGTACCTGGCCCCAGAATGGGGTGATCTGGGCTAGGTCATCTACCTCGGGGTGCGGTAGCTCATCTGGTCTCAGGGATTTTAGGTCTGTAGAAGTGTTATTATCCACAGTCCCAGTTTTAGGATGGCTCCGCTCTCTCACTTTCTCCCTCCTGGAGCCGCTACGGCCAGTCTGCTGGTGGCTTTGCACTATTCTCGCCACTACTTTATTAGCTCTTCCGCTCACCTCCATGTATTCATCTTGACAGAGGCAAAAGGGGAGGAAAAGCAAAGCCAGCAGGTGCCAATAGACGAGCTGCCTCCCGAGCATGATTCTCAACAGAGCCCCAGAGCCTCCTGGAGAAGACGGCGGGGCTTCTCGGGCAAATGCCAGGGCTGGAGATGCGAGCTGCAGCCGGCTGGGCGGTTTTATACTTTGGTGTGTAATAAATAAGGCTGCAGGCATGCCAGAGGGAAGCAGTCCTCCTCCCCAGGCGGGACGGCCCCCATTCATCACTTTCCCACCCCACAGGCAAGCGGATTTGTGTGCACAGCTCCCAGTTGGTGGGGTTCATAAATGTCACACCTTGGCACGTTTTTGTTAAAGGGTGAAGGAAACATCCACAACCAGCTGGAAACAGAGCGTGTGTGTCCAGAGGTTTGCTTTCGTGATTAGACATGTGCCTTCGCGGTCTGAGATGCCTTTTGGAAAAACCTGGCCTCAGGCTTGCCAGGAAATTTGGGCTTAACTGCATCGGCTCTGTCTGAAAAGGCAGGGGAAATGGGTTCAGGGCAACCCCGAGGGCTCCTGCGCTTGCGTTGTGCAGTGAATGCTTCCCCACTGTGGTCCCTTGAAAATAACCCCTTACTCCTTCCAGACGCCAGCGGCCGAAGGCAGTTGGGTGACTCCGGGACACCGAGCTAGGTTCAGGTGCATGCAGAGTCTCCCCATTTAGCAAAAGCATTTCCCCATCCTAGGTCATATTTCCTTTTCCCCAGAGTTTCCAAAAGCCAAGGTTAAATTAAAGTCAGTGATTGCCAGACGAAGATACAGCGTCCTGCTTTGTATTAAAAGAAGGTTGTTTGTTTCTGACTACTCATCCTTCTGACATATTCTTGATTAAAATGGAAGAAAGGGAAAGTGCCAAACCAAACACACTGATTCAAACAGATCAGAATGGAGCGCATTACCATTTATTTTATTTGCTACACTTTTATTAATCTGGCCGAAGGACAAATGGATAGTCCTAACTTCTTTATGATGAGAAAGTAAAGGAATTGAAGTAGCTTTGTCACTAAAAACTGCTTTTATTTACACGTCATTTCATCTGATATTACTCATTCACTCACAGAATAAAAAGTCGCTGGCCCTTCCCAGGAGAATTGCAGAGACCCCAGGACTCAGATGATGAGCGGCAAGTGTCTGATGCTAAGTGGACAAGCATGCACTGCAGAGAGGGAAGGAGCAGGCGGGCTGCCCACAGGAAAGGGCGCCTGAGAAACGAAAGCCACTGATGCAGGTTGCATCACTTCTGCAGGACAGCTGCCTCTGGAGCCCGCATTTAATGTGGAGAAGGAATCTGGTCCAGGGGGTAGAGTGAGGAAGTGAGAGAGAGCTATTCGGTAAAATAGAAGCTCTCCGGTTCACCAGGGTAGGGGTCTTAGGAGTCACACTTCTTCAAAGCGAGCAGTTCCGACCCCATGGAGTATAAGAGGCTCCACCATCCTATCAGTCTACCCATCTGAAATTTCCTCCCTGGACAATTCTATGAGACCTATGATGAGCACCCCTCGGTAAATATCCCCAGGGAGGGTAGCGCATTGAGCTGTTATCTGGCATAACCAGTCCTGGAGCTGAGAGGGGAAACCTAACATCTGTGTCTTGTGGGCAAGCAAGTGGATGGAATATCCCTGTGAGAGAAAAAGCCCAGGGGAGTGTCTCAGTGGGGATGCTCCCTCATTAGGGAGGCCTGGAAACAATTTTACAGGGAGACCACAGAGCAAGAAATGGCTCTGAAATCTAGGTCACGTCATTTAGAAGTTTTCTAAGAGTGTCCTTGGCATCTCCCCCAACCTGGACACTGTCTGGCTAAGTAGCTACAAGTCAACCTCCTCTGACTTTCAACTGCATTGAGGTTTCAATCCTTTCAACTATTCTAGTGGTTCTCAGTCCTGGCTGCCTATTAAATTAAACTGGGGAGCTTCTAAATATATCATTGCCTGGATCCCATCCCAGAGCAATGGAGTCAGAATCTCTAGTGGGGCCTGGGCGCCAAGAGTTTTTATAAAGTTCCCTGAGATGATTCTAATCTGCAGCCAGGGTTAGGGAATCACTGACCCATCCTCTTCTTGTAGTTTATTGAGCACTTACCGTGTGGCAGTCAAGTACTTCTTTGTTTTAGGTCACTGAGTTCTCTCAGCAAACCTATTATTACGATCTTTTAGATGAGGAAATGGGGGCTCAGAGAGGGAAGGGAATTCACCTGGTGTTACACAGTTGGAAAGGGATCCTTAGGATATGCATTTATCTATTCTTCTGCCTTTCTACAGAAAAGCAGGAGGAGACCAATGACAGGCTGGCTGCAGAGGGAAGGCCAGCTCCATAGTTGCCAGGAGGCTTGCCTGCAAGAATCAGGTCAGAGGGTTACGAATGGAATTATGTCACCCAAAAAGATGCTGGAGTCCTAATCTCTGTACTTCTGTGAGATGACTTTATTTGGAAATAGAGTCTTTGTATATTATCAAGTTAAGATGAGGTCACTGGGGTGGGGCCTAACCAGATATGATTGTGTTCTTAGAGAGGAAAAATTTGGACACAGAGACAGACACGCACACAAGGAGAGTGTCGTGTGAGGACGAAGGCAGGAATGGCGGTGATGCATTTACAAGTCAGGGAATGCCAAAGGTTGCCAGCAAGCCACCAGAAGCTGGGAGAAGGGCATGGAGCCGATTCCCAACATCCCCCCCCACCCCCCGCCCGCCCCCCAACAGCCTAGAAGGAACCAACTTGATTTCAACCTTCTAGCCTCCAGAACTAGGGGTCAATGAATTGCTTTGTTTAAGCCCCTTGATTTGTGGCACTTTGTTGTGGCAGCCCCAGCAAATGAATACACAGAACATGTGGGGAAGCTTGGGGGAAAAACCCCAGTCCCCATCATGTTGCAGATGAGCAGATGGCAATCCGAAAAGACTTGGCCCATTGCTCAAGTTCAAAGATGCAGAATAGCAAGCCTGGCCTCATCTAGAGGCCCCAGCATTTAGACATGAACCCCTTTTACTTTTCTCCAGGAATGTCTCATTAGATTCATTTTAAACTTTGGCTTATTATTAGATCTCTCTTGGGGTTATCATTTCACACATGTTCCAGCCATATCTCTTGTATCCAGTTTCCAAAGATATGAATTAGAGTTGGGCCATCATTTCTTGCCTGTGAATTGAGTACTGGAAACATCTAGAACCTGCCCCAGGTCACAGCCAGAGACCCCTTTGGCACAAAGGTCTGTGAAAGCTCACAGAGGATGCCTGGGGGCATTTAGCTGCTCATATGCACTGGGGCTGCCACTGCATACATCTTGTTTGCTCAGCTGGCCTGAGGGGTCCAGCTAGGAGTTTGGTGCAGCCACCACTGTGAGCAGCAGAGGTACACATGAATACGTGTGAAAACTCAGGCCTGGGAATCGGCTCTGCAGGCTGGAAGCAAATATTTGTTTAGCTTACAAAAGAGGCTGTTATGAGATGTGTAGGTGCCCTGTGGCCTCCCCCAGGGTGCTCCACTGTGGCCTTGGCCAAAAGGAGATCAGCTATGGTCTGGCAAAGGACAGTCAAGGATTGTGTGGGATTGAACGTGTCTTTATATCAGTGCCAACATAAAGGTAGCTAAAGAAGGCATCTGTTTGTAGGACTTTCAGGAGCAGTTGAGTGTCGGCCCACCTCTCTCCTATCCCTTCTCACTGAGAAATACTCCAGTACTCAGCTCAGTGAATTCTGAGATTCTAAAATCAATGCTTGATCCCTTGGATTTAAACCAATTAAAGTTTATTAAAATGCAAATAAAATTAAAATACTCTCTTAGAGGAGGTGGTTTAGCTATATTGGTCATTTATATCTTAATGTTCAAGGCTTTTTAGATTCTCTTCAGAGAGGTTTTATTTGGAAAAGAATTAAAAGAAAGGAATATAATGTGTTCGAAAAGAGGACATTGTCTTTTAATATTAGCTATTGCTATTTGAAGAAAAATAGGTTCATGCTTGACACCAATATGGGGAAGAATAAGAGAGGAGGTTGATCAGCTGGTCAGGGTGTCCTCATCTTGCTGGAATCACACAGTTTAGGCTCTGACCCTCATTCGGCAAGTACAGGATACCCATTGCCAGCATCCCAGAAATAAATCTGTGTCTGTAGCTGAAATAAAGCTGCCAGAGAATGATGTATAAAAACCAGCATTCAAATGTATTCACTTATAATGAAAAATATAGCTTTCAAGTGGACTATCCATGTTTTACATGCCTGCTGAAGAAAAACTATCTCTGTAGAAAACCTATGTGAGAAGACAATTCTAATCAGAGAGATGTATGATGCGTAGGAAAATATGTGTGAACGCGTGTGTGCACGCATATGTGTGTTTGTGTGTGAAGTCAAATTTTTCAGATAATATTAATGGCTCATATCATCAAGCATTTGTTTCGGTCAGGATCCAAACAGAAAAGCAGATACCACCCCAGGTATTTCAACAGAGAGAATTTGATATAAGGAATGGATTAAACACAGAGATAGGAACTGCAAGAAGCATCCTTCTTCATAGATGACTGTGAGTCTTTCTCATTAAGGGGACTTGCAGACCACATACAGGACACTAACATAATAACCTTCCCCCACACTAGTCTCCCCAAGCTCATTTTTGCTCATAGAGAGAAATGGAAGTTCGGTTAGGCCTATGGAGGCCAAAAAAGCTTGATCTAGACCCTGAAGAAGCCTGAGGTGGAAGCTCTCTGACACTCAGGAACTCTGTCTCCCAGTAGGGCCCATGCCACCAGGCAAATCATTTGACCAGGCAAGATGCATTCACATGATGAAAGCAAGACAAGTGTTGTTTTCTCAGAGATCTTATTGGTTGGGCTAAAGCTAGAGCCTAAAATCCAAGCTAGTCTTCACAATGACAGATTGTTGTCATCAGAGGTGCTGTATTAGTCAGGTTGTCCAGAGAAACAGAACCAATAGGACACACACATAGAAAGAAAGATCTATGCAAGTGCATGAGTGGCCCAGTCAGTTGAGTGGCAGACCCTTGATTTCGGCTCTGCTCATGATCTCAGTGTCCTGGAATCGAGCCCTGCATCAGATGCTGTGCTCAGTAGGGAGTCTCCTTGAGGATTCTCTCTCTCTCTCCCTCTCTCTCTCTCTCTCCCCGTCCCCTTCTCATGCTCGCTCTCTCTCTCTCTCTCTCTCTCAGTCTCTCTCTCTCTAAAATAAATAAATAAATCTTAAAAAAGAAAGAAAGATTTACATTAAGGAATTTCCTCATGATACTGTGGGGTGGTGGGGTCTGAAATTTACAAGCCAAGCCTATAGGTTGGAAGTTCCAGCAAGAGTTAATGTTGCAGTCTTGAGTCCAAAAGCAGCATGGAGGTAGAATTCTTTCCTCCTTGGGGATCTCAGTCTTTTCTAAGTCTTTCAACTGATTGGATGAGACCCACCCACATTGTGGAGGTGATCTATTTTACTCAAAGGCTACCGACCTAAATGTTAATCATATCTAAAAGATACTGACATCAAGACTGGTATTTGGCCAAACAACTGGGTACCAGAGCCTAGCTAAGTTGACACATAAGATTCATCATCACAGATGTCATCGTGAAAAGTAAATAGATACCCCAGGAGAGCTGAGTACATTTGGTGACCACAAAGAATAATCTGGTAATATCTGAACTTGGAAGATAATGTTTTCATCCTGAACTATCCCAAAGAGGGTGGGATAAGCACCTTGGGATGGGCCTGTGGACATCACCTCACTATCTCTACCCCCTCGTTCCCCAAGCTCAGATTTCCTTAGGCTTCGATAGATTTCCCTGCTCCAGTCAGACAGTTCCTTCCATTGCCCATCAGTCCTTATACATTCCTCTCTCTTGGTCATTGTCTTCTTGCCTGAAAAGGCTTCTCTGATGCTAGAGTCTTTCTTCATGAAATTTGGCTAAGCTTATTCAGGTAACCCCACAGTGGATTCTCTTGTTATAAAACATGTCTGAGTACTTCTTTAGCACTTAGCACCATCTCCATGGCAGAAACTGTTTGGAGCTATGTAACTACTTTTCCTGGGTGTCTGGGTGGCTCAGTTGATTGAGCATCTGCCTTCTGCTTGGGTCATGATCTCCAGGTCCTGGGTTTGAGCCCCGTGTCAGGCTCACTGCTCCGAGGTGAGTCTGCTTCTACCTCTCCCTGTGACCTCCCTTGCCCCTCACTCATGTTCTTCCTCTTCTCTCAAGCAAATAAATAAAATCTTTTAAAAAATAGCTACTATTACTTTTTTTTCTCCTTGTAACAGAATCTTTATTTCATTCTTCATTCTGAGGAAGCAAGTCCCCCATAGGAAGTAAATCATGATTGACATCATCTTTTTGGCCATGTTTATTCTGGGCATGTACATTGACATGATACAGTGTGAAAGAAATCTGCCAGGGTACCTCGGGGAAGGACACACAAAAAAGAAATGTATCTTTTCTGTCTCTTCTTCCACTTAATACTGCCATGTTTGCATATGAAATGTGGTGATACAGGCAACCCTAAGCATGGCGGAACTGAAAGACAAAGAATTTGGTCCTTGATGGCATCAATGAACCATGGATTACCTAATTTCAAACCACTCAGCTGTCTTGCTCTGAGAGATAATACATTTTGGTTATTTAAACTTTGATAAACAATACTGTCTTTATTTAATACTTTCTACACATTTGTCTTATCTTTTCATCTAGATCAAAGATCCCAAGGGAAATAACAATGCCACGTATTATTGTGGAGAGCCTTATTCTACAACTTTCACCTAGCAAACACTCCATAAATGCTTTTCATTAGTAGAAGAAGTAAATGCAAAATATAAACCAAATTAACTATTAAATTTGGACTGGTTAGTTAAAGCCTGCCTAAGCTCAAATAAACCAATTATAAAGGAGCTAAGGTGGGGGGCAGGGGGGCCTGACCGGTCAGTTATGCATCTGACTCTTGATTTTGGCTCAGGTCATGACCACAGAAGGTCATGAAATCAAGCCCCACTTTGGGGACTCTGTGTGGGATGTGGAGCCTGGTTGCAATTCTCTAACCCTCCTTCTGCCCTTCCCTCTCACTGTCTCAAATTAATTAATTAATTAATTAATTTTTAAAAAGAGCTGAGGGATTTAGAGGGCTGGAAATCCCTCCCCATTTAGGTGTCCCCCAGCACTTCCTCGGGAGGCAGTGTACCTGCTTCATACCTCAGTCGCTTTTTCCCCAAGGAAGCCTTCCATGACTTCTCACAGCTGAAGCAGTGCCTTGAGTTTCCCTTTCCTTGTTCTCTTCTTAGACATTTCGCAGCCTCCTTTGCATTTCACTTGGGGCTGGACGACTGGATTCTGGTGAATGGACGTGAGTGAGGTGAGCCACTTCTGGGCTTGGCCTTGAAAACATCCAGTGAGGTCATCTTACTTTTCTTCCTCACTCACACTGACAGTGGAGACCTATGAGAGCTATGATGGTAGAGGCTGTGTCAGCCTGGGTCCCTGAATGACTAGGTGGAGGAGGACTCTGCTGACTCTTATAAAACACATACTGTAGGTTAATAATGAGCTTTATTGTATTAAACTGCTGTGCTTTCAGGATTAATTTGTTTCTACAGGTAGTCTATATCCTAGCCCACCTGGTATGCATCTTTAACTAGGTCAGTTCCCTCTTTCATATGTTCTTAGAGTACTGACTCTCTTTTTTGTAGTACTTTCTGAGTTAAAATTTATATTTATCTATTGTACTCTTTTTAAAAAAATGTTTTCTTCACTAGACTGTTTATTCCATGATGAGATCTTTTGTTTTCTTACTATTGTGTTTCTAATACCTAACATAGTGTCAGGAATAAGATAAGCCCCAAGAAATATGTGGTAATGATGGACAGATAGATGGATGGATGGCAGATGGATGGAAGGATAGACAAATGGACAGATGACCATTGGCTTTGGCTTCAGACCCAACTCAAGTTTGAGTCTCGACTTCCCTAGCTATGTTACCTTAATGATTCTAAGCTTCAATTTCCTCATTAGCAAATGAGACTAATGATCTCTGTCTCACATGGTGGCTGTAGCACCCACTAAGATTATAGTGCAGAGGTAGAAAAAAAGAGTGGAGCTGGAGGAAATTATTACAGAGAAAACATTGGGTTAATATAAACCTTATTATACTTCCTGCTAGTGGCTGGGCAATTTAAAAATAGCATTTGAGTCATTAACCCTATTAAGAGGTCAGTAAAAACAATCAGTTTCTCTTTTTAAGAAACTTTTCCTCCATTGAATTAAGCTTCAGGTACTACAGGGTGTTGGTGTTCGGTAAATAGTTGGGGAGACTTGTGTAACTTTGAAAGATATTTTATTAACCTCTTTTATTTCCCAAAGATGCATTTGAGAAAATGCAGAAACAAACTCCCAAAGGAATAAAGTTCTATATATTTATGAATAACTCATATATAACTTTGAATCCACCTTGAAAATTAATCATTTGATTCAGCAAATAGTAGGGCAGCCGTCTTGCCTGCTTTCATGGTCTGCCACAGCCTGTTCCAGGATCTTCTGGAGGTATTAAAGAGCAAAATGTTTCCACATGAGTAATGCTGATTCCAGACACTCCACCCGAACCACAGAGGGAGTAGATCTGGGGTTGGCATCCCAAATACATTTCTTTATTCCAAGCCTAAAAGTAGGCCGTAAAGGAAAGGCATTCTTGGATTCTGAACCAAGAGTCCACCCAGCCATGTCCCCTAATGAGTTTACTAATCTCATTGGTTCCTGTCTGCTGGTGTGACATGGTGCTCTCATCTTTCAGAGCTGTTTGCTCCATTTGTCTGCAGGCCTTCCCACAGATCCTGTCAAATGCTCATGCTCCATGACTCCTTCCTTGTCCGGACCCACTTAAGATGGATTTTGGTGCAAAATCAGCCAGTTTTTATGCATCTGGTTGGGATGCACCTCAGTGGAGAGGTCACATGTTTTGTGAGCAACAAGAGCATCCCAAGATTTTAAGAAAAGCAGAGTCAACTGTGGCCCATTTAATCTAATCTCTGTGCCCTGTTATGCGTGAGCACATACTGGCCCATAAAGGAGAAGTGACACACCCAAGGTTAGGCAGCTAGTTACAGGCAGCACCAGAACTAAAACATAGGTCTGTTGACTTCTAGATCGATGAGCTTCATGTTTCCTAATAAATGATATATTATGCATCCAGTCCAATGAAATACTGCTTTGCAGTCTGGAAGGAGATTACCAATGGTCTCTGCTTGTCTAGATTGCACTCAGGATTCTAGGCCAGACTCAAACCCCACCACCTCCAGTAAGACTTCACTGATGAAGTGGAGTGACAGTGGAGAGAGTGCCAGGCCAAGTATGGGAAGACCTGGCTTTGGGTGTCAGCTGTCATTTACTAAATAGCCCTGTGGCCTTGAGCACTATAGTTCCCCACATTACCTCCAGAAGTGGGTCTCTAAGTCCTCCAGAGCAGGGCCTCCAGGGAGGGAGGAGGAAGAGTTGAATGGCTTCTACCTTCTCTCCCTGATTTGTTTCTCTTTGGGAAAATGGATCCTAGGCCTCTGAAATGGTGCAGGACCCTGTGTTAACCCTCAACACGGGGGAAAGTGTAGCTGGGAAGGGAGTGGAGGGTGGTGAGTAGAGGTGAAGAATGAAAAGAGGGAAATAGATTTCTGTACCCCAGTTCCCAGAGATTCAGATGTCCTATTCCAGGAGTCAACAACCTCTTCTGTAAAGGGCCTTAGAGTAAACATGTTAGGCTTTGCTGGACGCACAATATCTGTTGTGACTACTCCCTTGTGCCACTGCACTTGAGAGCAGCCAAAGACAATATAAGACTACATCCCCACCTTCCCATTTATCTTCTTATTGTTTTTGTCTATATCTTCATGATGTGTTTCTTATCCCCTTCATCCTGTGCCTTCTCCTCTTCTCTCTCCTCCTCCTCCTTTTTGATTACCACCATCACTTTTCCCCACCATACACAGACCAAAAAGTATGTGTATCCATTAGGGATGTGGACTTAAAAAACTGAAATTGTCACTGGATGTGATGGGCAGAAAAGGCCTGCCTTGGAAAGTTGTGAGATGCCCACATAATTGGGAGTCAGAGGGCCAGACTTAGAAAACAAATAGGAAAGGCAGTATAGAGGGTCCTACACGGGAACTTTGTTATCTAGCAGTAGGAGCCATCTGGCTCTAATGTCACCATCCTGGAGTCAGATCTCGCATACTCCTGGACACTCCCAATGCACTGTGACTAAATCTTAACTCTCTCTTTGTTCTTCATCACTTATTCCTAATTCATGTCCTGAGTGGGAGTATGTGATTCCTTGATTCTAGACTGCACACCTAGGCCGTAGCTAGCACAGGTAGGTAGGAAAGAAAATTTCTGTACTTCAAGTCCTAGGGTAGACAGTAGGGCAATTGAGTCCCACTGGTAGTACACACTATGGGGAATTCTTGCCATATGGATTGGATACAAACGCTGGATAGCCAATACAATGACAAAAGTCAATCGGCACAAAAGAGAATTCAAGGCCAAATTTGACCCCTGGGTGAAACACTGAGTTCATATATGAGGATGAATATGTGAAGAGTAGATTCTAGATTAACCAGAGTATTGTTACTGTGTGTTGCCTATGCCTAAGGGCTGAGGCATGAGAGGGAAGTGGAGATTGTCAACACAACCAGACTCACATTCCCTGGCTGTGGAAGGATTTTCAAGTCTCAGCAAGAAGCATGAGGCTGCAGATTAATCCCTGACGTGGATTTATATCCCTGTGGGCACTGGTTGGTCTGCATCTGTCTTCTAAGGCCATGGAGGCTTTATTAATAAACTGAAGCTCTAGAGACAGATGCAATGCTCTGGCAGTTATGCCCATGAAAAGCTCATATTTTCCAATTTGCAGGGGAAATCTGCATACATCTGTCTTCGACTCTAAAACACGCAGCAGCTGAGGGACAGTTGCTCAGCCTTGAGATAATGGAGTTCATTGCTCCCTGACATCCACCCCTCATAATCTGCTCATTCTTTTCAAATAACTGCAGTTCTAGGTAACAAGCTACTCTGGGATGTATCCTGTAACTTGGTCATTGTCACTAGAATTTCAGGGACCTCTTCTCCGAGTTAGAGGCATCATCCATCCATTTTACCCTGAAATGCATGATTTTATACTTGTTCCAAAAAAATTAATTAGTTTACCAGAAAAGATCTTTTACTTTAATTGGAAATTTGGTAAGGCTTTGATGAGTCCCAAGCCAGTATTTTATGGTTTCACAATAGACAACACATGGGAAGAGGGAAAGAGGGGAGACTGAATGAATACAGAATCAATGAAATGCACTTTTAGGTTATTCATTTTGGTACATCCTCTTTGCATTTTCTCATATAGTCCCTGGTGGGTGTATTTATCACATTCATGATTTTACCTGTCCCAGAACACACCCAATACTTGCCCTGGAGTCCTGGTTCACCCTTTTCTGTTTTTAACATTATTCTGGATTGTAGAATTTTACTTGTTAATTTGTATCATGACTTTTATATTTGAATGAGCCAGTCCAGGTAGTTAAAGCACTTTTTTTTTGGGGGGGGGGGGGGGGTTGGGATATAATGCAGACCAAAAAAGTAACAATAAAAAAGGCAACTTTAATAAATACAAGCAAACCTACTAATGGTGGGTAGTTCAGTCAGTTAAGCGTCTGCCTTTGGCACAGGCCATGATCCTAGGGTCCTGGGGTGGAGCCTCACATCGGGACATCAGGCTTTCTGCTCAGCGGGGACCCTGCTTCTCCCTCTCCCTCTGCCTGCAGCTCCCCCTGCTTATGTGTGCATTCTCTCTCTCTCTCTCTCTCTCTCTCTCTCTCTCTATGCCAAATGAGTAAGTTTTAAAAATCTTAAAAAAAAAACCAAACAAACTACTAATGGTATCAGCAGACTCCAACCACATTTTTAATTGACTACCAGTAGAGCCCAGCTGACCAATATAGACCTTGAGTTCCCTGTTTTAAAAATCTTTTTTCTTTTTTTTTTTTAATTTTTTTTTAATTTACTTATGATAGAGAGAGAGAGAGAGGCAGAGACACAGGCGGAGGGAGAAGCAGGCTCCATGCACCGGGAGCCCGATGTGGGATTCGATCCCGGGTCTCCAGGATCGTGCCCTGGGCCAAAGGTAGGCGCCAAACCGCTGCGCCACCCAGGGATCCCCTAAAAATCTTTTTTCTATGAGAGAGAAGGTCAGAGGGAAAATATTAAGCAGGCTCCATACCAGGCAAAGAGACCCATGCAGGGTTCAATTTCATATCCCTGAGATCATGACCTGAGCTAAAATCAAGATTCAGATACTTAACCAACTGAGCCACCCAGGCACCCCTAGACAGTGAGTTCCCTTAAAAAACACAACACTTATTAAGAATGTTGTGGTACTTTGGGGATAATACATCATCTTACATTTCAAAATTTGTGAAATTTATGTACACTAAGTTATTTTCTACTGAAACTGTCATACTACCTGCTATCCACTTGATTGGCATGTGACAAGCATCTGTCCAAAGATCATACTTCAAAAAGTATTTCACCTTCATGTCAAGTGATAAGCTGAGGAAGTGGCACAGAGATTTTTAGAGCCCTAGAACACTGACTTTTTGATTGAACTATAGGAATCATCTACAATAATGTTGAAAGCTGTGGGCTGGATGAATGGCGAATTTTATGTGTCAAGTTGTCAAATATCTTTGCCCAGATATTTGGTCAAACATTATTCTGGATATATCTGTGAATGTGTTTTTTGGATCAGTCTAACATTTTTTTTTTAAGATTTTATTTATTTATTCATGAGAGACCCAGAGAAAGAGAGGCAGAGGGAGAAGCAGGCTCCATGCAGGGAGCCTGATGTGGGACTGGATCCCGAGTCTCCAGGATCAAGACTTAAGACTCAACCACTAAGCCAGCCAGGTGTTCTGGATCAGTCTAACGTTTAAATCAGTGAAATTTGAGTAAAGCAGATCAATAAGGTGGGTGGGCCTCATCCAATCAGTTGAAAGTCTTAGTAGAATAGACTGACCTCTCTGAGCAAAACAGAATTTCTGTCAGTGGTCAATTTTCTTTTTTTTTTAGCAGACAATTTTTGAATTTGAGCCACAAAATGACTATTCCCAAGTCTCTAGCCTGATAGCCTGCAGTAACAGCTCCATAATTTCATGACTCAATTCTTAAAATAAATCTCTTTCTCTCTCTCTCTCATATATATATATATATATATATATATATATATATATATATATATATATATATATATATATATAACAGGCAACCCCGTCTCTGAAGTTAGTCAGGAGGTAATTCAAGTTCCTAGAGTCCACATTTCCTCAAGCAGAGTAAACACTTTGCTTCCTGTCATAAATATGCCAGTGTTAGTGGATGTTTTTAGGAAATGGTCTTGGGATGAAGCCCCAAGTTGTTTTTCTGGGTGGGAAGTTTGCCTCCCTCAGCTCCTCAGCTGCCTGAGCTCCAGCCTGGACCATCCTCGATGTGAAGAAGAGGATCTCCCAGGCTTGTCCTCTAAGAGGGCTCAGTCTGCTCAAGAGTGAGGCTGTGAGTTTCCAGACACTTTACAGGGTGAAGAAGAGTATCAGTGAGGGGGAGCTTTCTTTTTTCTTTTTTTTTCTATATATTTTTTTATTTTATTGGAGTTCAATTTGCCAACATATAGCATCAACACCAGTCCTCATCCCATCAGAGGAGGAGCTTTCATGGGAAACTCAGCGAAATTTATTTTCCCATCATATGGATCTCCTCTCTGTATCATATGAAGTTTCTTTTCATTTTAGATCCACTTCCATCCCCCCCCCCCCCAATACCTTTGCCCATCTTCTCTGAAGTAGAGACCATATGCTTTTCTTGGATTCTGATTCTGTCATCATCCACTGAAAGTTGCTGATTTGGGGTAAAGGGTGAGGGTAGAGCAAAGGAGAGAGAGAGAGAGCGGGAAGTGAAGTGAAGACCTGCTTAACTGTTTTCCTGCTGGATTTCCTGCCAAAGTCTGATGCTTAATCACACTTTGTTTCCAGGGATCATTGGGTGGCTACTCAGCACACTTTCAGACACTCCAGGGGTCTCTGAGAAATGTCATTTCTGTCAAAATATGATAGTCAACCCAGGCCAAAGCCCAAGTAAGACAAAGGATAGGCAGGCAGGAGAGATTTGGTTTGCTGTCTTACTTGTACTGGTGCAAAGGGGAGATGGAAATGTCACCAGTGAGCTAATTCTGAGCTTCCTCTTTCTCTAGGAGTTGGTCCAGTTCAAAGGATTAGGCAGTGTTTGCAGAAAGTAGACTCTCAGAGCCCACTGTTGGAATCACAAATGTCCTACCCTCCAGTCTGTCGTCATTCAGCATGAGACACAGTGAACCGTCCTATTTCTATCAACTAATCTGACAAAAGACGTTCAAGGCATACATAAGAGTTCTCTCTCACCCTCTTCAGGGTGGAAGATGGGCACAATTCACTCTGCTTACCTACTGGCCACAGCAGTTTGTTCTGTCCTTCATTACGCATTATCATACTGCATTGTAATATTTGTATTTACTGCTCTGAACTCCTAAGTTCATTTAGGTCAGGAACCCCACTGGTATTTTGTTTCTCTAGAATAAAGCCTATCACTGTAATTTAGGTTGTAATTGTGACTGTGTGTTACTCTTTCAATAAATGAATAATTATCATCATAAAGCAGGTGTTCAGGAAATACACTTTGAATGACTGAACAAGTGAATGAATGATCGTAGCTTCAGCAAGATGTGCCCAATGGTACCTCCCTGAAACCTTCACAACAGAATCAAAGTGCTAGACATTGAGAATACAAGTTGACCAACTGTCCCTCCTCTCCAGGGACCCATGGTCAAGAGAAAGAGGTGAACAAGGGAGAACAAGGAGTTACAATCACATGAAAAGTTAGTGCAAAGATTTGAACTAAGTGCAGGAGAACAGAGGAGAAGTTGGGGATGCCAAGCAGGTCCCCTCCTCTTAATGGCTACATACTATGCTCAGGCTGCCACCACAACTAGTGACACTGACTGGGTGTCTTGAACAACACAAATTTATTTTCTCCCAGCTCTGGAGGCTAGAAATCTCAGGCAGATCAAGGCGTTAGCAGGTTTGGTTTCTCCGGAAGTTTCTCTCCTTGGCTTGCCAATGGCTGTTCTCTTGTATGTCCTTACACAGTTGTCTGTGTGCATCCAAGTGTCCTCTTGTTATAAAGACATCAGTCAGATTAAATTGGGGCTCACACTAAAGGTCTCTTTTTAACTTAAGTACCTCTTTAAAGGCCCTTTCTCCAAATGGTCACACCCTAAGGCATGTATTTAGAGGGAACACAGTTCAGAGATGTATGGCTCATAAAAAGAGTCCAGCTCATGTCTCGAGGCTCCTGCCTCCAGCATGTGCCAAGTCCACCACAACTACCACAGCCCCTGGGCTCTGGTCCTCCATCACTCCTGGGCCTCTGAGGGGTATTATTACATAATGGAGAGTGACCACCTTCCTCAGTGTCAGATTAGAGGGTTAGTTGTGTCATCAAATCATACCCTTCTAAAGATGTGATCAGCGTGTAGAATGCAACTATATCAGCTTGCCCACAGAGGCTCCTCCCTCATTTCAATGACATCACTGTCTATGGGGCTAGCTTTGAGCAAACAAGTGACATATATTCCTTCACATTTACCCTGGCCACTGGACCCTTCTTCCCTCTTCCCCAGAAAGGCTGGTGTTCCCATGATACTCCTTCCTCTATGTGAAAGGTGTTCATGGATAAGCCAAGCACTGGGACATTAACATTTTCATGATGGCTATGTATTCAAAGAGGGTAATTTTTAATTCAAAAGTTAAAAAAAAACCCTAAGTTTTATTTTTAACTCCAAATAAATGGCTCTGATGAAATTTTGTCCATGAATGCCTGGCACATAGTAAATGTTCAACAAAGAGTTGCTAAATGAAGGGATATGTTCTTGCATGATCTATCCATAGTGACTACAGCTTCTGGACACTGCCTCCTGCCCTGTCTGAGCCTGCTGATGGCCGTAACCATCCTCAGTACCAGAAGAAGCTCCAGTTCTAGAAATCTCAGCTTGACCAGGTCTCTTCCTTCCTTCAAGGTTTTCAGTTTCCCTCTCTTTGACATAAAAATGCTACCAATGTTGATCCGCCAGTGAGCTGCAGCCTCAGGTCTCACTTCCTCTAGCTGTCATCTTCTACTCCGTTATGCTGGCCAGCTGGTCATCCCCCTTTGTGCAGCTCCCATTCTTTCAACCAGTTCAGTCCACAGTACTTGTCGAGTCCCTCCCACACACCCACCAGGCACAGTCCCAGGCACTGGGATGTGAGCCCCTCCCGGTGAGCTTGCATCTGGCACTAGCACTGCACTGACCACATAGCATGGGGACTTCTCCATCCCTGTGTGTCTCTCACCATACAGATCCCATGCTTCTGTCTGCATTGTCCACTGCTCCTAACACACCCTCTGACTGGAGGAGCTACCTGTTTGTCCTCTGGAACCACAAGGGCATCCCAGTCCCCACAGTGGGCCTGAATGACCCCATTCCCTAGGTCCTTCCACCATTGAATCTCTCTTCCCAGTCCAGCATCTTACCCTTGCAGGCTAATGTGCAAGTGATTAATACAACTCTTATCTCTTTATGCCTTAAAAATCACAAATATTTAGAGCAAAAGATTCAGAGTAAAAAGTGTTAAAAAGATTTAATTAATATTTTCTCTTGAGGGGTACCTGGGTGGCTCAGTGGTTGAACATCTGCCTTCAGCTCACATCGTGATCCTGGGGTCCTGGGATCAAGCCCCCCATCAGGCTTCTCGCAGAGAGCCTGCTTCTCCATCTGCCTATGTCTCTGCCTCTCTATGACTTTCATGAATAAATAAATAAAATCTTCAAAAAAAAATTTTCTCTTGAAAATATAAAATTGTAAAGAAGTTGATATTATCTCTTGTGGAACTAAATTTATGCTGTGCTTGTGAACATGGGCTATCATGTAAGTGAACAAATAATGACTAGGATTGGGATTTTTACTTCTGGTGTGTTACAATCCAAAAGAAGTGATTTTTACAAATTTCATCTAGTGCTTCTCTCAGTCCTTAATGAATTAAATAATCTCCTTTTGAAGTGACTTTATGTTTCCTCTTTTAACTGCTGCTTAGTCATGCTATCATAGGCACTTGCCTGTCATTGGTTTTGCCGTGACACAAGAGGTTCCTTTTTGTCATTTCATGGACCTCATGAACCCCTGGACCTGCGGTAATATTTGCAATGTCACTTTGCAATCAGATGGCCTGGCATTTGCCTTCTGTTGCATCATTGAAAGTTTTGGAAGAGACTGAAGAAGAATTCTGAGCAATTGGGCAGTGACAGAGGCTAGCACCGAGTGAGGGACAAATGGTGAATTTTACATGTGGTCAGTTCACCGGTACCCTTATCCTCTTGTACGAGGGCTTAAATAATGAACATTTAGACAATATAATGCCCTTCTGTAGTTTCTTTGTACCTTCCTGGGCATATACACAGTTTGCCAGAAATCTCTTTTGTCAACCAGCAGGTGGAAGACTCAGAAGAAAAACTGAAGACGATTTTAGATTTAGGTTGATGGCACACTGCTACTTTCCTCCCAATATCTGTTCTTCTCTATTCTTTAGTAAGAGCATCACTGACTGGGCATAATGGCTACTTAGAATAGCGATGACATTTCCCAAGATCTCTTGCATCTAAGGCAGCCTTTGTGACTAACTTCTGGCTGATGGAATATATGAGGTCTTATTATATCTTCATTTTTTGTCCTTTCTGCTTACGGGAATGTAACAGCTGGAACTCAGGCAGATATTCTGTACCATGAGGTGGAAGCCATTAGGACCAAGTGAAGCAGTTATGTGAAAAGAGGCAGGGCCCATGGCTATTGTGGAGCTAATGTACCAGCTCTTAAGTATACAATTCTGGACTTCATTTATATGAGACAAATAAACTTCAATCTTGTTTAAGCCCCTTAACTCTTTTTTTAAAAAAAAATATTTTATTTATTTATCTATTTGAGAGAGAGAGAGAGAGAGCATGAGCCACGTGAGGGGCAGAGGGAGAGGGGGAAGCATACTCCCCGCTGAGCAGGGAGCTGGATACAGGGCTCAGTCCCGGGACTTTGGGATGACGACCTGATCCAAAGGCAGACACTTAGCCAACTGAGCTATCTAGGCACCCCACACACTTGAACTCTTTAAGGATTAACTTTTCTGTCATTGGGAGCTGTGCCTAATCCTAAGTGATACAAGATTTGTGTAGGTGCTTTATTTCTCTTGGTCTTCAATTCTCTATTCTAATGCACAGAAATGTATTCTACATTTTTGTATACAGGAAGAAGTAAGTGGGATTACAGATGTGGCCTTTTCCTTTTTCTCAAAGCTGACCCGAGATATGGAATATGTGAGATATGTGACCCAGGTAGAACAAAACAAAGAGATTTACTGTAATGTTATCTACAGAAATAAGAGTGACAAGAACCCGAATGGCCATAAAATGAAGTAATTAACACTTATAAAGCACCTAACTGTGTGTGTAGTTGGTCCAAAGAACAGTGGCAGGTGGAAGCCCTCCAAAGATGTCCATGCCTTAATCTTTGGAACCTGAGAAAATGCTATGTTCCATGGAAACAGGACTTTGTAGATGTGATTTGGATTGCAGGCATAGGTTAGGGAGGACCTTTCCCCTGGTGGGAGGCAGAAGGGGAAGCCAGAGAAATTCCAAGTGTGAAAAGCACCGGACACACTATCACTGGTTTGGAGATGGAGGAGGCAACCTGCCCAGGAATGCAGGTGGATTGGGGGCTGAGAATGACTCCCAGCTGACAGCCAGCAAGGAAAGGGAGTGGTTGGGGGAATGATGGTGCAGCCGTTGGACAGCATACTACTCGGCCACTGAAAACGAGAAGCATTTAATCGACATGGAAAGATACCATACATTAAGTATTAAGAAAGAAATGTTCAGTGAATAAAGCACTCATACAATAAGCACCTCTGCAGTCTAAAATTTTTCAAAGTCACAAAACTAATCTGTAGATCTTTGTTTTTTAAATTTGTTCTAAACCTAAACCAAATTTGGATGTTCAGCTGCCATTCACCTTGGAACTGGAAGAGATACTGCTAGTAAAAGACATAGTTGGTTAATTTATTAATAACTCAATCATTTCATGTATGAAAATCTTCAGTTTCAGGAGGCTGCCTTTGTCTATTTTTTTCCCCAGGGTGACAGCTAAGTTCTTGGGAGAGTTTCTGCCAGAAGGTTATAGCTGACCTATGTCCTTGGTCACTTGGGTGTTCTGTGCCCCTCTGAGGCCAGAGGAGACTGAGGGGACGATGCCAAGCCCTGCTGCTGGGACAAAACCGACAGCCATGGCTACTCTCTGTCACTGGTTTTTCTCTTTTAGCGTGCTGCTTCCAAAGTCTTCACCCTAGAAGTCTAGACAGCATTTCTCTGCTCTCAGAAGGAAGGAGGGAAGAAAGGAAGGTTGAGTGGGAAGAATCGGGGTTTTTGTTTTGTTTTGTTTTGTTTGGGGAGTTTTAAGATTTTATTTTATTTATTGAGAGGGAGACAGAGAGAGCACGAGTTGAGGGAGGAGCAGAGGGAGAAGCAGACTCTCTGCTGAGCAGGGAGCCCAACATGGGCTCGATCCCAGGACCCTGGGATCATGACCTGAACTGAAGGCAAACACTTAACCGCCTGAGCCACCCAGGCGCCCTGGAAGAGTTTGGGACTCCAGTACAATTCCAGGAACATCTGGCAACACTGATGGGCACTCCTCGAACCAGAGTCACCCATCCCACAAGCAGGCCCGCCTAGCGTCCTTGCTGTGCTCAGCTGGCAGCTGGGAGCAGCCTGTGGAAAGACTGGTCTCCATAGGAACCTCATGATGGATTACTGAGCCCAGCAGCTGAGTTGTTGGTCACATATGAGATAAATAATGAGATCTAAAACATTTCCAAAGCATTGCATCATCCAGATTGAGAGGTCAGCATTTTTTTGAGAAAGCCGTTTAGCTAAGGCATGGTAAGGAAATGGAAACATAATACATTCGGTTGCTGGAAATTCTTCATTTTTTCATTTGGTCAAAAAGTCACTCCTGTCTTCCAGGCTCCAGCTAACGTTATCCCTGCACTCAAGGAGTTTACACTTTGGCAAGGAGACAGATATTAGTCATCAACAAATATACAATTTCAAATAATTATATATGCTCGTGCATATGCAGACACACTTTTAAGAAAATTGAGGCTGTGCATCAGTGCTTTCTATACATTCTTTTATTGAATTCTTTTGATCGTAGTGGATTTTTATCTCTATACTTAAGAGTTCTGGTCCCGATGACAATCTGTAGCTGAGGAAATTATTTAAAATGTCTACCACACAGCCCAGGCATTAGCTTTCCTGTGATGTCTGCCTGCGGGGTTCTGGTACATGGCTGAGTCCCATGAAATCCCTGCAGGGATTTCAGAATATGCAGCTTCAGATGTGCCACTTTGGCATAAGGATTATTTTGAATCAAAGGCAACCAAGAAACAGCAGGCGGATGGAGAGTCTTTCCTTAATCAAACTTTAGTCGGGCTCCTCTGAGCATTCAGCTCAACTTTTGTACTTCTGTGTCCATCCTCTCTATATTGCCCAGTTTTAGCAAGAATATACATCAGTTGAATTGGAATCCTCATTTTTGATATCTGTTCACCCCCAATATCTTAACTGGGCTCCTCATCCTCCATCATCTCCCAGGTAGCACCTGAGCATCCTGGCCTGCCTTCAGCAAGAGTCCTCTTAGGTTGGTCTGGCCACCCACCCCCCCTTACTCTTAATGTTTTTTCTTCATAATTTTTATGTCCACCGACCCCCACCCTCACCCTCTACTATATATCCCCACTTGTCTGTGCTCTGTTTGGAACTGAGCCCAGTTCTGTACCAGGCTCTCTCTCCCCGCATTACGATAGTCCTGAATAAAACTTGTTTTACTTCTCTAACTATTGTCCAGCTCTCATTTTATTCTAGCAAGACCCAGAAAATCTCTCTCCTTTTCCCTTATTTGTGTCAAAGCAGGGTGTAAGTTTCCCTTTGTGGAGGTGTCACCTTTCTCTCTCTCATGCCTGGAGGGACAGAATGACTCTGAGCCACATTTATAATCACCAGAGGTGACTCTAAATTCTTATCAATCCAGAGACACACTCACAGCAATCTGTAGACACACTTGACCAAACAGCCCTTGTCTTCTGTTAAGATTCCCACCTACCTTTATCTTCCCACAGCTTCTCACCTCTAGGAACTCAAACTCCTTTCCCCTCATCTATCACATCACCACAACTCATCGCTCTTTGGTAAACATGGTATACATGCTCTCAGGCCTAACCACTTCTTTGGGTCTTCATTTCTTTTACATTAAGACTCCATGTACACATAAAATTATTAATATCAAATAAACTTCATATGCCGTTTTCTCCTGTTAATCTGTCTTTTATCAGTTTAATTTCCAGGGCCCCAGGTGAAAAACCTAAGAGGTTAGAAGAGGTTTTCTTGTCGTCCCTTACAGTTTAACAAGGGTAAAAATAAGGAAAGGGAACAGATCTCTGAAAGGGAGAACCATCTTTGACATCATATCACTTGTGAGAATTATGTGATTCAAAGTTTGGGTCAGAGAGCAAAGGGTCAAGAAAGAAACCTTGAGACATTTTCAGTGCAAACAGGTGGTTTGATTAAGGCACAAGGGCAGGACTTGTAGACAGAAAAGGCTGCATTATAAGTGTGAGGAGTGACTGATTATGTAGGGGTGTGTTTATCCTGTGGAGGGGAGGGTGACCTTAGGCCTTCAGGAAATTGAGTCCATGGGTTCCTGGAGGACTGGCTATTATTAAAATTGTACTTTTCTTGTAAATCATTAAGATAGTTACAAATGGATGGAGTTTTATGTCATGAATGACTGTGGTCTTTATCAGTGGACCATTTGTTTTTCTTTGTTCTTGGGCAGTCAGGAGTGCCTGAAGCATGTCACATATATCCCACCTCTGGGGGTGTGGTCTGTGGAGCATCTGTGTGCATTTTGCCCTCAGCTTGCCTTTTGTTATCTCATCATTTCCCCTCCTGAACAGTTTTGACCCTTAAATCTTTAGGTTGTTGAAGGCAGAAGGTCTCATCTTCTGTAGCTTCTTCTTACTTATTTAGGACATAGAGCTGTCCCTACCTATGGGTCAACATTGGTCAGTCGGGAAGTCCATAGGGAAACTTCTAAAGGTGGAGGCAGCTGAGTCCAATTTGCTCAGCAAAGAAGGATCTCTGTGGGAGGTAAGGACCATGTGTCCATGTGAAGTTATTGTAGTGATGGAGTCTTGGCACCAAATGGAAAACATTGAGAAAGGCAACATATTAGAAGGAAAATAGGTATCATAATGAGAAATCCAACAAAGAAGCCCTCGATACTTGACCATAATCCTCCCCTGAGCCAGGAACGTAACTAATCATTAGAAGAGAGGGAAAGATTTTGTAGTCTTAATTTGAATATTCATATCTCTTAGGAGTCCTGTGACATTTTTATGATCGTTCTGTTTTAATAATGGCACAAGTACCTCTTCGTGATACTCTTAGGACACCTAAAGCCATTCTATCTTGTAGAACTGCTTTGTGTATTTGTGTGACCTCATATTAAGTAAGGAGATGCTGCTTTGTGAATCACTGAATGCCTTCAGGGCATATTTATTAAGGGCTTCCATATGCCAGATTATACTTTCTAACCCTACAGATGGAACAAAACTGGACTCCAGATGGTCATATCATTGAAAAACAGATTGTGTCCATCTTTGTTTTGAACTGGGAAGATGACTTGGAGTTGTGAGGGTTTTATAATGCACCCATGAATCCAAGAAAAACCTAAGGTGCTAGAACCTATCCACTCTGGAGGAAGCCAGGGGTGTAAATTAGTTCCACATAACCTTCGGGCTCTATTTAGAGCTAGCCGTCTGATTCCAAGTTCACCTTATCCAATTAGTAGCAAACCAGTCAGTAGCCTGCAGTATAATGGTTTGAAGACAGGTTCCTAATGTTAGCCAACCTAAATGTCAAGTGTTATTTGCCCAGGTATCATACATATGATTTCTTTGTTCCCAGCATTAAATTGCCTTTTGACTGAGCTGCTCAATGCTGGGTGTGGACCACAAATATGTATCCCAAATTTGATATATACCATTCTCAATATAGCAACAATAAGGGTTTTGTAATTTAAGCACTTGTTGACGGGCATCAATTTGTGGGCTTGCAAAGTCAATTAATATTTTAATAGTTTGGGCAACCCGGGTGGCTCAGCGGTTTAGTGCCACCTTCAGCCCGGGGTGTAATCCTGGAGACCCGGGATCGAGTCCCACGTCCAGCTCCCAGCATGGAGCCTGCTTCTCCCTCTGCCTGTGTCTCTGCCTCTCTTTCTCTGGGTCTTTCATGAATAAATACAATCTTTAAAAAATAAATAAATAAAAATTTTAATAGTTTGAGGGAATTAAAATGTCTGGTCATGTCTTGGTCAATTCCATGTCCTATTGATCATGAGTCAAGAAGAAACACCCTGATAAGTGATAGATCTATCATGAAACACGGTGCCATTAGGGTTATATATTATTTCTGAAATATAAGTATTTACAGAGTGCCAATCAGTGCCTTGTAAAGGGGAAACCCACATGGGTAATGCGTATATACTTGACATGGGCAAAATTCAATTCATTCCAATTGAATTTTGCAGTTCAATGTAGAGTTGTACCAATTGTAGAAAGGAATTGTCTGCTAAAATTAGTGAACAGAAAACAAAGAGAAAATATACAACCTTCATCATCTGAAGAGGAATTTGAGATCTTCTACAGGTTCACAGGACTAGAAAGGCACATTAATTTGTTCATGGGTTTCCTATGAAGGTTTTATTCTAGATATATGAGCCCGTGAAGAGCGTTCCTCTAACTGTACTGCACTGGAAATATATAATATTACCCAATATTGCCACGGAGCCGGGATAGTCTGAGGTGACGATATGAAGAAAGACTAGGAGTCTCACTGAATTTTATCTGGGAGACAGGGGGACCAAGAATTGGACTTGAACTTGGACTTGGAAGTCGAGGCTGTGTCTCCTCTAGCTTTTATTAAGAGAGCTAGCAATTAGCTATAGGAATGATTGACTTTGGGAAGCAGAGAAAAACATATTTGCTTCCAAGGGTAAAAGAATAGTCTATTAATTCAAGGAGGGGAGCAGAGGTGCTGTATTTGGAGGACAATGCAGTCAAGAGTCCGTGTGCTGACTCAGGACCTCAAGTATCAGTGTGCCCACGACTGCGAGATTCAGTTCTCAGATAAGCTCCCCAGCTGGTTCCCCACGATATGGACCTTTCCATTTTGGATTTAAGTCCCCTGCTGTATTTGACTTCTAACCATGTAAATAAACCATTATCTCTGAGGCTTACATGGGGTAGACTTTCAGTTATAGTTAAATCAGGTTTGGTTTTGGGTGCATGTGATCAGCATATTTGTTAAATAACTTATGAATTAAACCAGCCTTGAGTGAATCACTTAGAACATTATGACTTTCATCTAATAACAGCTCCACTGTAAGCCATGGTTTTCCAAATAATAACTCAAAAGGGCTAAGTCCTAGAGATTGTTCTGGATCAGTTCTTATTTTGAGAAGCCCTATTGTTAAGAGAGTAACCTAATTTACCTGGATCTCTAGACTAAGTTTAGTAAGATATTGTTTTTGTTTTTGTTTTAAGATTTTATATATTTATTCGTGAGAGACACAGAAAGAGAGGCAGAGACAAAGGCAGAGGGTGAAGCAGGTTCCCTGTGGGGAGCCTGATGTGGGACTTGATCCCTGGACCCCGGGATCACGACCTGAGCCGAAGGCAGGTGTTCAATTGCTGAGCCACCCAGGCGTCTCAGTAAGGTATTGTTTTAAAGTATAATTAGCTTCTCTACCTTTCTGATGTTTGTGGTTATAGGCTGAATGTAGGAAATATGTAATTTTTAAAGCCTGTGCTATTTGTTGAGTTATCTGTGCAGTAAAAGAAGGACCATTGTCACTTTGAAAGGATCATGGAAAGCCAAATTTAGGAATAATTTCTCAAAACAAAGCTTTGATTACCTCTGTGGCTCTTTTAATTTTACCTGGAAAGGCCCCTATCCACCTGGTAAAAGTATTAACAAACACTAGTAGGAACTTCTAGCCTTTGCAAGGAAGCATTCGTGTGAAATCAAGCTGCCAGTCCTCTCTTGGTATGTTCCACCCCTTTGGACTGGTTTTAAAAGTTCGGGAGGGGGCAGCCCAAGTGGCCCAGCGGTTTAGCGCTGCCTTCAGCCCGAGACCTGAGATCAAGTCCCGCTGCATGGAGCCTGCTTCTCCCTCTGCCTGTGTCTCTGCCTCTCTCTCTCTCTCTCTGTGTGTGTGTATCTCACGAATAAATAAATAAAATATTTCAAAAAATCAAAATAAAAAATAAAAAATAAAATAAGAGTTGGGGAGGTGGGGAGGCCATACCTTCCAGATTTATTCTACTTGTGCACAAGCAATATAAGATCAGCAGACCTGTTTTATTGTAGTTGTTAAACTTACTCTAAATATATTTTTAGTTAAATGTCCTAAAACATTTGAGTGGCCTGGTGAAAACACAAATGAATGACCAGGTGAAAACTCTGTACTATCTTCAGCTGATTATTTTTGGGTATGAAGATTTTTCCCTCATCATTAACAAGCCAGTCCTGTGCATTTTTTTTTGAATATCTTTGTTCCTGGCTATGGAAATTTCTTGGTCTAAGTAGACTGGAGTTATGGACTTTATCGGAGTTAAGACTGGCTATGGAAATTTCTTGGTCTAAGTAGACTGGAGTTATGGACTTTATCGGAGTTAAGACTGGTATAAGACTTAACATTTGTTTACTTCACTCTGCCTTCTTGGCTACAGTCTGCCAAATTGCTTCCCTTAGATCCCCTAAGGTCACATCCTTTTGATATCCTCTGAGGTGAATTATAGCTACCTCCTTAGGTAGGTGTATAGCCTTGAGAAGAGTAATTATTTCAGGCCCATATTTTATTGGGGAGTTATGGCCTGACGACAATTCTCCTTTTTTCCAAATTGCCCCATGGGCATGTAGCACCAGGAAAGCATATCTAGAGTCAGTATAAATATTAATCTTTAGGGCTTTTGCCAATTGAAGAGTAAGTGCTATTAATTCAGCCTTTTGAGCAGAAGTATTTATTGGAAGGGCTTTTGTTTCAATGGTCTAGTTAAACTAACTCTAACATATCCAGCTTCTCTTTCTCACTTGCCCATAAAGCTACTGCCATCGGTAACCAATTTCCATCTGCATTTTCAATAGGGGAATCTTTTAAACCTAATCTGTTAGAATAAACAGAATCGAAAATCTCTGAGCATTCATGTTCTAGCATAGAAGTATGATGGTCAGGCCCAGGCATAAGGGTAGCTGGGTTGCAAGTTTGACAGGTTTTAAGCATTATTTCAGGTGTGTCTAAAAGCATAGCCTGGTATTTAGTAAGTCAGCTTCCCGTCATTCATTGGTCACCTTTGGTCTCTAGGATACTTTGGACCCGATGTGAAGTCATCATTGTCAAGGATTGTCCCATAGTAAGTTTTGAAATTTCTTCTACCAGGAGGGTCGTTGTAATCACTGCTCAAATACAAGCTAGACACCCCTGTGTTGCATTATCAAGTGACTTTGAAAAATAGCCCACTAGTCTTGTTTCATTTCCTCATTTTTGGGTAAGAACTCCCAAAGGTCGTCTGCTTTTCTACTACATATAAAGTGAAAGTTTTTCCTAAGTTTGGCAAAGCCAAAGCTGGGGCTGACAAAAGGTTGGGTTTTAATGATTGAAAGACCATTTGCGGGCAGCCCGGGCGACTCAGCGATTCAGCGCCGCCTTCAGCCCAGGCGTGACCCTGGAGACTCAGGATCCAGTGCGCATGGGGCTCCCTGTAGGGGGCCTGCTCCTCCCTCTGCCTGTCTCTGCCTCTCTTTCTCTCTGTGTCTCTCATGAATAAATAAATAAAATCAAAAAAAAAAAAAAAAAGAAAGAAAGAAAGAAAGAAAGAAAGAGAGAAAGACCATTTGCTGGGCTTTGGTTCAGAGTAAAGGTTCTTCCTCAGAGCCTTTAATTGAACCATACAATGGTTTGGCTAAGAACCCAAATCTCAGAATCCACAGGCGGCAAACATCTGCCATACCTAGGAAAGTATGGAGTTGTTTTCTTGTAGCTGTGTGTCTAAGATTTAATACAGCCTATCAGTGGACAGGGTAGGGTGCCCTGGTGTTAATTCATATCCCAAATATTGTACCTTTTGTTTAGATATTTGTGCTTTTTCTTTGGGGAGATGCAATGTCCTCTGTCTGCCAAAAAATTAAGTAAAGTTATAGAATTACTATCAGACTCTTCTTTTGTGGGACACAGATTAAAAGATCATCCACATATTGAATTATAGTTCCTTGAGGCAAGGAGCTCTCACAGAGGTCTTTACAAATGCAACCCTGAGTGAGTGAGGACTGTCTCTAAATCCCTGCAGCAAGACTGTCCAGGTTAATTGAGTAGTCTGTGGGCTTGAAGGTGAGGCCCATTCAAAAGCAAGTAGTGGCTGTGTTTCCTCACTTTAGAGGAATGCAAAAGAACACATAATTTTAATTAAGTACTATAAACCAATTGGAGTCACCAGGGACCTGGGTAAGAATAGTGTATGGATTTGGCACCGTGGGATGAATAGCCACCACTGCCTCCCTTATAGCTCTTAAATCTTGTACCATCCAATATTCTCCATTTGGCTTTTTTTACTGGTAAAATTGGATGGTTATAAGGAGGTTGACAAAGCTTTAACATACCACATTTAATGAACTTATCAATAAATGCTTGTCATGCAGCTTTTGCCTCCGGTTTTAAGGAATATTGCTTTTGTGACATGTAGTGCTTGTATCCTGTGAGGTCACTTTCACTGGCTGGGCGTTAGAGGCCCATCCCAGGCCATCACAATCCCAGACCTGTGAATTTACTTCCTTCTGGATATTAGAAGAGATACCAGGTAGGATTTTAATTTCCAGGTGTTAAAGAGAACAGCTGTTTTCTTCCTTAGTAAAAGCAAACCTGCTTCCTAGTACATACATTAAATTTCATCTAAGTAATGGAATGGAACAAGATAGAAGGACTAGAAAAAATGGTTAACCAATTGGCTTTTACACTTACAGGTGAAAGACATTGGTGACATGTTTTAGCTGCTTCTTCTTCTTCTTCTTCTTCTTCTTCTTCTTCTTCTTCTTCTTAAGATTTTATTTATTCATGAGAGACACACAGAGAGAGAGAGGCAGAGACACAGGCAGAGGGAGAAGCAGGCTCCATGCAGGGAGTCTGACGTGGGACTTGATCCCGGGTCTCCAGGATCAGGCTGTGGGCTGAAGACGACGCTAAACCGCTGAACCACCTGGGCTGCCCTACCTCCCTCTACTATGCCAACAAATTTATGGTTAAAAAGACTAGTAGGGCCTGAGTGCTGAATGAGAACAGAATAAGTGGCTCTTGTATCAATAAGAAAATTGATAAACTTACCTTATATATCCAGGGTAACCTGAGGCTCAGTCTTGATGTCCAAGGTGCTGCACGGGCCTCAGGCCACACACACACACACACACACACACACACACCCCACCCCCGCCTCAGTCATGACAGATCTTCTGATTCCTGCTCTTGGGTGTGGAACTCACTAGCTCCTATCTTCCTCTCTCTCTGGAGATGAGGACAGTCTTTCTTCCAATGTCTTTTTTTCTTACAGACAGGACATGGCCATGGTGGAGAGCATTTGTTTGGACATTCTTTGCTCCAAAGTCCAATTTGGCCACATCCTTAGTGTGGGGTGTCCCCTGGTCCTTTGTCTGACACTGGCTTTTCATTGGCCCCTGATTACTCTGGTGTGGAGAATCAGCAATAGAAGCAACCAATATTTGAGCCTGTATTTTACTCTCTCGTTCTCTTCCTGCTGTAAGGCCATAGCTCTGTAATTAAAGACTCCAGTAGCTACCTCTAGTAGGCGCTGGGTGGGAGTTTGAGGTTCTAAAGCCATTTTAGTCCCTTTTCAGCTGATGTCAGGTGCTGATTGACTTATAAAATGCATGTTTAGTATAGTTGTTCCCTCAGGTGAGATTGGGTCCAGACTTGCATATTTACGGATGGTTTCTTTTCTTTTCTTTCTTCCTCTCTTTCTTTCTTTTCTTTTCTTTTCTTTTTTTTTACAGATGGTTTCTATCCAATAACTCTGAAATAGAGCTGGATTCTCGTCAGTTCCTTGAGGAGTGACTTCCTGAATTTCATCAAAGTTTATAGGTTTAAAGAATCCTTTTTTCATTCCTTCTATTAAACAAGTGATCAGATGGTCTTGTCTTTCCCCTCTTTGTCTATCTTCTTTGTAATCCAGTGAGGGTCAGTATTGGGAATAGCAGTTCCCTCTACTTGATGACGATCTCTATTTCTGGCAGCTTGCTCATCAGCAAATTCTTGAGCACCTGCCCAGATATGGTTCTTTTCCCAGGTGCAATAATGAATTAATATACTGTATATATATATATCTTGCCGAGTCAAATCAAACATAATAGATAATTGTTGGAAGCCCTCAATAAATTGAGAAAGGTATTCGGAATATTGTTCTAGTTGCTGTTTTAGCTGAGTCGGGTCTGCCATAGAGAATGGGACATCGATTCTAATAGTGCCCATTTCTCCATTATCGGTCTCCCTAAGAAGATGCCATCTAGACTTAGGTAGAATCACAGCAAGATAGGGAATTCTGTTCCTGGTATATTCAGCTGGGCTGGGGAGCAGAGGGGTCCTGGGGTTTCCAGAGAGGAGGGTAGCAACAAGCCAGTATTCTCTTTGTTCGGACTGGCCAGTGATTCCTCCAGTAGCCCAGTTTTATTAGGAAGAATGGGCCTATTTAGCAATCACCATTCCCTCTCCTTCCCGTCCTCTTCTGTCATTTTTTATCTCTTCTCCCACCATGAAATTAATTTTTTTCATATTTTTGGTCAGATAGAATTGGGAGGGTCTCACACTCCCCTATTCAATCCCCTTACCATCCCAAGCTCCCTTTTCATTTCTGGTCTTTATGAATATATTTATATGGACAGAATTAAGAAAAGCAAAATTGATTTCCCCTTTCTCTCACTTCCCCCATCTTGTCTCCCCAAACCCCAAAGAGTTAATACTTGGGCCTCCCCACCCACCTCCCAGAACACTTGTATATTGTTTGTTTGAGGTTCGTGCCGCAGTAACAGACAGTATTTAATTGTACATACAGATGTTTGCTGGGTATATTCACTTTAATTTTTTTTTAATCTGATTTTTTGTTTTTTTGGGGGGTTATTTGGGGGGAGGTTGATTTTGTTTTTAAATATAAAAAAAAATCTGTCACTGGAAAAAAAAAAAAGTCCAGAGGGCTTTATTAACTTGGTTGATGGTTAGACACATTCTGCAAGAGGCTCTTAGTTCTGGGTCCTGATTTAGGGCCATGAAGGCCTGAACATAGGATATCTCAGTCCATTTGCCCTGTTTTTTTACAGTAGAGATCTAACTGATAGATTGTATTAAAGCTTAATGTTCCATTAATGGGCCACTTTTCCTCATCTCCCACGGAGTACTGAGGCTATACAATGTTACAGAAGAAGATCTGTTTTTTCTTTCTTAAATCGTGCAATCTGAATTAATTCCAGTGGGTTACAAAGTATCCCCAGGAAGAATCCTTCGGGACTGAAAGGGAGCCCATGTTCCTAGAAGCATAGAGAAAATCCATTACTAAAATAAATCCCTCCCACCCTGACTCTCAGGAGGCATTCCATGGAGGATATATTAGAGGTTCCTGGTGTCAAAGTGACCAGAGGTGTCACTCTAAGAAGTCGCTATGAACCCACCTTGCCTCACAGGAGGGATGCTGAGATCCTCCAGCTTCCCCATTGTATACAAGGCTATAAAAGGGTGCTAGTGAATGAACCAAAATGCCTTGCTATCCTGTGAAGAACCTGCCATTTTTAGCTCATGGAAAACATTTTGAAAAGTTTTACAAGGGGAAATTACCCAATTCTGTAATTTAAATAGTTAGTAGGAGACACTGACAAAAACAGTAAAGATAAATCCACCATGATCCAAGCCACACCCAACGCAAATAGTCCTTATAGCCGACTTCCCTAGGAATCAGTCCCCCATTGGGTTTTAATTCAATGGAGCACTGGTTTGGCCAGCTCTGGGCATAGGTTTCAGGGCCAGAAGTGGCTAGACCAGAAATGTGAAGATCACATTAGATCAATGAGGAGGAAACATAGGAGTCTTAAGATGAGTGGCTGTGCTAGTCTCTTAAGTGGCTGTCCCGTGCCCAACACAGACAACTTTGTATAAAAACAAGAATAAAGAGAGGACATCAAGTGTCCAAGTCTCATTACCATTCCGGCTAACTTCCAGTCAAAAGGCAGGCTTTGGTCCTCCTCGTAGGATAGGCACAGGCTAGAGGCTCACAGCCTGAGCAATCGACATGAAAGTGTTCCAATAAGACCACACTCTTTGAGAAGCCCCTGAAATGAAAGTGAAGGAAGAGAAGAGGAAGTACTCATCGAGTTTGCACCAAGGCTCAGAATCTGGATGGGAAGACTTGAGCCCCACACTGGGCGCCAAAATGATGTGAGTTGAAGTTTGGATCCGAGAGTGAGGGGTCAAGAAAGAATTCTTGAGGTGGCTTGATTAAAACTCGAGGACAGGGCCCGTAGGCAGAAAAAGCTGCATTATAAGTGTGAGGAGTGACTGATTATGTAGGGGTGTGTTTATCCTGTGGAGGGGAGGGTGACCTTAGGCCTCCAGAAAATTGAGTCTATAGGTTCCTGGAGGACTGGCTATTATTAAGATTGTACTTTTCTGATAAATCATTAAGATGGTTACAAACGGATGGAGTTTTTTTTTTTTTTTTAATCGGATGGAGTTTTATGTCATGAATAACTGATCTTTATCAGTGGACCATTTGTTTTTCCTTTCTTTGTTCTTGGGCAGTCAGGAGTGCCTGAAGCATGTCACATATATCCCACCTCTGGGGGTATGGTCTGTGGAGCCTGTGTATGCCTTTGGCCCTCAGCTTGCCTTTTGTAATCTCATCAAGGAGAGGAGGATTTTCCTGTGTAGAGGTAGAATGGTTATTTGCAAACTGAACTCTACTTAAAAGTGATGTGGGAATTGGAATGTGGTAGTTAATTACTGTCCTTAAGGGTATACTCTTGGCATTTGACCTTTACACTCACAAGGTAAGATGGGTCTGCCACAAAGTGTACATCCCCAGCATCTGTCTGTTTCTACTTATTAAGGTGATGGCTATTCCCAGGGTCATCATGAATGACTTTTTGTATAATTTTTTTAATCTACCTGGGACCCCCTATTTGAGTCCTGCAGGTAGTCCTGCCTTCTTGATGGCTCAGTGACTTATACATATTGTTTGCTCAGTGAGCACCACCACTGACAACCACTGTTCAATCACCACACCAGCACAAGGGCCCCCCACCACTTTATTGGGACAAGAGAGGCTCCCATCTAAACGCTTCTGTTCCATGCCTTGGTTTTGGAGGGAAGTACTCACTACAGTTGGTGAGGGAAAGCTCTATACAAACAGGCTTTCTGGCTTTCTGACCAGCGCTGTGAAGTCAGCTCCCAAATGCAATTCCCAGCTGCTCCTCGGACTTGACCACAGGCCACATGGCAACTGGAGAACGCAGTAGGGAGCCAAGCCACTCTCGGCAGCTCGTCTGTGAATCTTATTCTTCTAGAATTACAGGAACATCTGCAAGGTTCATTTTACCAGGCAGAGTAAGGAAAAGAAAAATGCCACATACTGGCTTGCTTGTTAGGAATGAAAGACTTTCCATTGAGCTAGGCCATTTGTTTCTGAATAGCAATGTAAATGAAATCATTCTGCAGCTGGAGCCCTTGCAGCCAGATGCCCAGGCTCAGACACTAGGCTGTCTGGGCCTGTCCCATCTTGGCAGATAGGAGGGTTCAAGGTCAAAGCATGCTGGGCAGTTGTTGGCTGGTCTGAGACCCCTAAACACAAAGTAAAAGAAGAAAGATGTGGAATCTGAAAAACCCCTTAGGCTGAAAGCATTATAAAACCCTGAAATAGGTAAAGGCTTATGAAGATCATGTTCCTCTGCATCTTCAAGAATAAAGGACACGCTCTGTCCTCCATCAAGAGGCAACACTAGTCCACCTGACATTCATTTCTACACCACAGCCTTCTCTTTTGTCCTCCTCTAGGGGGTTTTCATTTGAGGTTTCTGAATTTTATTATCCATGCCCATCCCTGCAGAAAATTATGACAACCATAACAAACCAGGTTGAGATGTCCAGAGACAGAAACTGGGTAGTAGGAAATTAGCACAGCCATCAGGTGGGTAAAATTCTAAGTGGATGATTTGGTTCTCACTGATGCATAGTTCAAAGTGAAGGTTCTGTTCTGGTATATGCTGCATAATGCATCATATACATTTATAAATGCGCCTCAATAGTGTCCCGCGAAAAGACGGGTTGAAGTGCTAACCCCCGTACCCATGAATGTGACTTTATTTAGAAATAGGGTCTTTGTGGATATACTTAAGAGGAAGTCACACTTACATACTTCCTCTTATTGAAGTCAGACAGGCCCTAACTGAACAACTGATGGCCTTATAAGAAGAGGGAAGCTTGGACACAGACACACCTAGAGGAAGCAATGTGTTGACAGAGGCTGAAATTAGAATAAGGCAGCCACAAGCCAAAGAATGCCAAGGCTGATGGCAGGACCAGAAGCTGGGAAGAAGTGAAGAAAGGATTCTATCCAGGGTATCAGACGAAGCATGGCCCTGCTGACACCTTGATTTTGAATTTCTAACCACCAGAACTGTGAGAGAAGGCATTTCTGTTGTTTCAAGCTAGCCGGGTCACAGCCCTAAGCAACTAATATGGCACCTTACTTTTTCTTTTCCTTTCTTCATAAGGAACCACATGAAACAGAACTGTGATGGGACGCCTGGGTGGCTCAGGGGTTAAGCACATCTGCCTTTGGCTCAGGGCATGATCCTAGAGTACTGGGATCCCTACAGGGAACCTGCTTCTCCCTCTGCCTATGTCCTTGCCTCTCTCTATCTGTGTCTCTCATGAATAAATAAAATAAATAAATAAAAAAGAAAAGAAACAGAACTGTGTTGCTAGGGCACAGACCTAAGGCAGTACTAGAAGCAGCGAGTGCATGGAATTACATATTCCTGCATCCCAACTATCAATCGTAATATGCACATTTAAATTAATCATGATGAAATAAACATTGAATTTCTATTTTTGCTACAGAAAATAGAATTACAAAGTTATTGTCATATGGAAAGGCAATCAAAGAGTACACAGCCAAAAACTGTAGGAAAAAAGTACTCAGAAGTATGCCAGACAGTTATTTAATGAAAATAAAATGTTAAGATGTCCAAAAAGATGTGTCTGCGTCCTGACCCCCAGAACCCATGAACATTACCTTATTTGGAAAAGGGGTCTTTGCAGATGTGATGAAGTTAAAGACCTTGAGATGAGATCATCCTGGATTATCCAGGTGGACCCGAAATCCAATGACAAGTGTCCTTATAAGGGACACACAGAGGAGACAGACAGAAAAGGAGGAGGCAGGTGTGACCATGGAGGCAGAGTCTGGAGAGGTTCAGCTGTAAACCAAGAACACCAAGGCCTGCCAACAAAGCCAGAAGAGAATCCAGGAAAGGATTCTCCCCTAGAGCTTCTGGAGGGAGTGTGGCCCGGGACAACTTCATTTCTTCCTGGACATGGTCTTTTATTTTCCTTTGTGTCTTTTGTGTTGTCATAAAAGGGAATTACCCATAAGGCAGACTGCGGCATCGGCCCTATAAGCTACTATTTGAGCACTTCTGGTGAGTTCACTTTTCTCATCAGATCAGCATCTATTTAGACAAATGTTGCTGGGCATCCCGTGTCAAGATAGGATGTGGTTTTTCCTTTTGTCTTGTTCTATGTCCTAAGAGCTTGGCTTTGTGACCAGTGAGAACATTCGCTCTGGTCTCCACCTTCTGGAGTGTGCACTTACCAGGGTCTACCTTGGTGGCTGGTCAAATAGACTGGGAACCTGAGACACCCAGTTACAGTACACTCTGTCTGGCCACGCCAGCTGTCAGGACAGTTTGCCATAAGCGGTCCTACCCCGAAAGAGGCCTTTGTTGCCTTAGCCTTCCTTGCCTGTTAGTGCTGGAAAGTCCCATTCCAGTAGTGTCTGCCTGGTGACAGATTAGCAGATCTGTGACTGGAATCATCTCACGTTTATGGGAGATTGGAGATACACGCATAGTCACCGCATCATTCATACTGCCTGTACAACGAAGGTCTTTGCTTTCTCACATTTTTCTTGGGAGTAAACTTTTGATCACAGGGCTGCATCATTTACGTCCTCCCCAGGGACACCTCTTGTGTACATGGTGAAGTTTTATCCTAAGCCTAGAAGGTTGTTTTCAGGTCTTTCCATAAAGAAGCTTATTGGATTCACTCACTATTGGAATACATATACTAAGGGTGATCCCATTCATCAATGGCCAGATGATGGATTTTTGAATTAAAAAAAAAAACTTCTATATTTGAAAACATTTTTAGAGAGCTCTCATTCCAAATAGCTGCTTTATTGATGACTACGGGAAGATGCAATTGAAAGGAAGACATACAAAAATTTAATGGCTAGCCTTAGAGAACCCCTTAATAAAATGAAAGAACAGAAGTCAGGCCTAGAACACAAATCAAAAACCAAATCTCACATCAGTCCATCCCCCTTACTACACTTCTCTTTATCCCCAACTCCCTGTCCCCGACCCTCCAGAAGATCTTTGGTATTCCTGGGCTCCTGGTCTAGGCTTCTTCCTTCAAAACCCAACCCTAGCTCCTTACCTTAAATCCTAATTCTGGACTTAACTTGGCTAGTTAACAAAGCTAAGCTTTACAGCTGCCAGAATGAAACAACAGGCCTCCTAAATAAGCTATTTTACAGCCTATTCTACTCTCATAGACTGATGGGACCAAGTGAGATATGGAGATGTATGGATCCTTATTAATGGCAAAAATCATGGAATGCTCCACACTTTGAAAATAGTAGGTTCCAACCTAACCTTTGTCTATAAACCACATTGGTCTTTTTATTTTATGTGGCAATAAAGTGTATACAGGGCTCCCACCTAAATGGTTAAGACCACGGGGACTTGGACACCCAGCTCCTTCTGTCACTAAGTACTCCACCCTAAATGCCAACCAAATTACAAACTTGTAGTCCTTTGTTCATAAAATTATGCTGTAAAAACACACTATTGAGATATCCTAGAAAATCCACTAACATATCATAATTCCAAGTTCTATTCAGCATTAAGGTTCTTATTCCCAAGTCTTGGAGATTATGAATTAGAAATAGAAATCCTAAATCTCTCCATGGTAATGGAACAAAAGTTTGTTTTGTTTGTTTGTTTATTCCTGAGAGACACAGAGAGACAGGCAGAGACATAGCAGAGGGAGAAGCAGGCTCCATGCAGGAAGCCTGATGTGGGACTCGATCCTAGGACTCTGGGATCATGCCCTGAGCCAAATGCAGATACTCAACTACTGAGCCACCCAGGCTTCCCTGGAGCAAGAGTTTAAAACCACATCACAAACTTTCAGAATATGCCAGTCAGAAGTTAACATCATTGTACCCTAGATACACTGGCCATCCACCCAGCAAGGAGCTTGTGCAATCAGCAAACATGTTGCTTTTATGTAAACCTAATGGGACAAGTAATACCTAACTTAAATCTGTTAAAAGAAAATTAGTATTTTGCATCGGATAAACAAACCATGGACATTATATTAGACTGATCCATTTCTGGGGTTGAGGGACTGGTTTCATGGGATGTAAGGAAATGTGAGAATGGAATATTCATCTTCATTCTAATTCACCTTCTTTTTGTCTTTTGCAGATTTCCTATCACTCATTTACTGACTTGATTTCTCCTTCCACTGTCACCATCTCAGCTTTTAGGATGTAGAACTTCCAGGGAAGTTTCAGAGAAGGGAACTATAAGGGTACTGGGCAGGCCATCCCAATATGTACCACAATGGCATACTGATTATTTGTCACTGAAGCTACTTGGGAAACAGCCGGAGCAAGAACACTGTCCCCTTGAAAGCAGAGCATCCTCTGTCCCCTTGAAAGCAAGAAACAAATCTTTCATTTGAAAAATACCCTCCCTGTACTAAGAAGTAAAAAGATATCCTTATCACCAGAGATAGACATTTTAACAATGAGAAAGCCATAGAAACAAATCTTATTATTTTTTTTCTTATCACCTCAGCCTGAATTCCTAAAGTTTTTTACAGATTAACGCTTCCAAACTCCTGTGTTCTTTATCTTGCCAATTCCTCACAAATTTATTCTACAATGCATACAATTACCTGCGTTGGTCATTTATTTGGGTCTCATTTTCACTATTGGGGCCCTGTGTGCACGTAAAACTTTGTGGAGTTTCTTCTCCTGTCTCATAGCAAAGTAATTCTTAAGCCAGCTGGAAGAACCATGGGGGGAAAAGGAAATTCCCCTCTCCTCTACACTTATTTGTTTAAAGGTGACAGGAAATGCAACCTCAGTCATATTTTGGTGATCTCTATCCTCTCCTGGGATCATACAAGAATCCAAAGAGCCTACATTTGGAAAAACAGGAGCTCTAGACATGAAACCTTCCCAATCACCAGTAAGGCATGACCCATTTTTTTTTTTAAGATTTTATTTATTTATTCATGAGAGACACACACACAGAGAGAGAGAGAGAGAGAGAGAGAGGCAGAGACCCAGGCAGAGGAAGAAGCAGGCTCCATGCAGGGAGCCTGATGTGGGACTTGATCCCAGGACTCCAGGATCACACCCTGGGCCCAAGGCAGGCTCCAAACCACTGAGCCACCTGGGGATCCCGGTATGCCCCATTTAAAATCAGAATAGTTGAGTGGCTTCATTTCCTCTGAACTAAGTGAAGTAGGGATGTTTACCCTCAGTCTCCAAGACCACTGCTCATTGTTTCCTTCCCCTGCACATTCTCAACCTCTGTAGAAATCCTACATGTGTCTTAGCAAGCTCTGTGATAACAGAGCACAGGCCTCCACCATTTTTAGAAACCCCTCAAAAGCCAAGTGCCCTCTGCAGTTACTGGGAGTCCTGTCTTCTCTTCCCTGAGCCCTTTTGCTTCTTCCCCACACCCCTTCATAGGCCAACCCCTCAAACTGAAGCCTGACTGGCAGCTGCTCCCTGATGCCCAGAAGTCTATCTTCAGTTCTAAGACACAGAAACTGTGAAGAAGGGATCCCTGGGGATCCCTCCCTGACTCCAAAAAGGAAGGCTTGACTACTCTCTTAGAATGCAGGAGAGAAAAAACTCCTGTTTCTTATTTTTGTAAAGCAAACATGGGTAACAAAGCAAAACACACAGAAAAAAATCAAAATCTGTCAATAAGCCTCGTGCATTACTATTACTTTTCCAATTAGTTATGCTGAGGTTCTTGAGGTGAAGCAGCTGAAGTGGGATTTAAGCAGCCTGGCCCTTACCCTGGTGGGAAACAAAGCTCTGTCAGAGAGGAGGGCCCTTGGCCATCCTTTGAGGAGTCCTAACTCCCTATTAGAGCTTCTACCCCTGCTGCCACACTGGTGAGGGAGCAGAAGGCTGGGAGAGGACAAAGCCCAATCTGACACCCCACAACCCCCCCCCCCCAATATATGCAACATTCCTCTAGGAAACATCCAAATATCTTAATGTTAATACTTTGATAGAGGGAAAAAAATACTTAGCTCAATGGTAGCAAGGCCTCCAGTATCCAAAGGGTCTTCTTTAGCATGAAAGTTCTTTTGGACACCTCCCTTTTACCTTACCTCCCTCAACCCCATAGTATATAATCAATTGCTCTTCACAACCCCAGAGCAACTTTTTCTGCCCATGGGTCCTGTCCCCATGCTTTAATAAAACCACCATTTTGCACTAAAGACATCTCAAGAGTTCTTTCTTGGCCATCAGCTCCAGACTGATGTAGTTTTGGAATATAGGTGAGGCTTGATGGGGTGAGGTCTGGAGCCAACTACCAAGACACATCAACATGACCTTTAAACTTTGAGAACTGAGATCCACTCTCCCTTCCTTTTCCAGACCAATCCCTATTCCTATGCAACACAAGAATGATGGAAAGCACTGCAGCTGTGACACCTCCAAGTCTTCCCACCATCCAGAGCATTGAATACGGGACAGACAGGGTTAAGTAGGGGGCCATGGAAACAGGCTCACAAAAATCCCAAAATTGTGGAGATGAAAGGAAACCACAAATAAATAAACGGGTCTCAGGTGTCAGAGGTGGGATCTTGTTATAACAGCTACTTATGACCAACAAAGAATACCAGATCCTTAAAAGGAAGTAAGCCATTGAAGGTGTTATCACTAGTCCTTACTAAATCGTGATTTCAACAGAGATGTTAAAAGCATTTAGGTTCCCTGATTGGCTTTCAATAAAAAACCAACCCTACAAGCCCCCAGTGGCAACCCTGTCAGGACTCTACTCACTTTTTCTGAATCCTTGCTTAATAAACTTCTATGGCTTTACTCACTCTCTTTTGTCCGTGAGATTTATTCTTCGATTTCGTGAGACAAGACTTACTTCAGCATGGTCTGAAAAGCACAAGAAAGAAAATGACATTTGTTGGCAACACCAGGGGCTCTGGGACACATTGTCTCCCACTGGCTCCTGCCCGGATATTTTGAGGAAAAACATGTATCAGGGGGAAAAAATACACAAATGTGCATTCCTGGAGGAATAGTCAGTGGCAAGCTGTCTGCCCAAGTAAAAATCTCTCTTCTCTTGAGAAGAGGAAAACAGTACCCTGAAACAAGCACCAGTTTCTAGAAGTTTCTGGAAATTTCCAGAAGCTGTAGGTTAATTCTTTTTGCTCATTAAAGATAAATGAATAGATAAAAATCCCTCTATAATTCTACTTGTTTCTGTTATTTCACATAGGTAAAATAAAAACAAGGAGATTCCCCCTTCAAAATACCTTTGTTAGTCCTTTTCATCTCATCATCACCATTTCTATGGCTTTATTTCAGGGCCTCGATCCAGATGGCTGCCATTATCTCCAAATAAATCCCCCATCTTTATCTCTCCTCACTGCACACAGTCCCTGGAAGGCCTTTCCCACATGTCCACTTTCCAAATGGCCTTCCCTACTCAAGTGGAGGACAAAGGGATGAGGATTTAGACCTCTGAGGTAGCGGAGTGATGAGGGACCAAAAGGCTACCAGAGGACAAAGCACAAGCTGACACCCTGCAGCCCCTGCTCCCCACATTCCTGTAGGATATGTGTGACATTCCTCTAGGAAGCTCCCAACTCTCCTAATGTTAATGCTTTCCTAGAGGGAAAAACAACCTCAACTTGACAATGGCAAGGCCTCCAATATCTTGTAGGTCCTCTTTAACATATGAAAATCCTTTTGAAACCCCCCTTTTCCTTACCTCCCCCAATTCCCAAGTGTATAATCAGCCACCCCTCCAACCCCAGGGCAGCAGCCTTTTCTGCCCATGGCTCCTGTCCCTGTGCTTTAATAAAACCACCAATATGCATCAAAGACATCTCAAGAATTCTTTCATGGTGGTTGGCTCCAGACCTCACCCCACCAAACTTCACCTACATTCTAAAACTACATCATTTGGCTCCCAAAAGTGGGCCTTCCGAGTCTTTTTATCTGGACTTTGAGCTTCAGTACAAACTCAGTGAGTACTTTCTCCTCTCTCCCTTTTACTCTCCTTTCAGGGAGCCTTCAAGGAGTGCGGTCTTATTGGAACACTTTCATGTCGATTGATCAGGCTGCGATCCTCTAGTTCGTGGCTGCTCGACAGAGAGGAGAAAGTGTGCCTTTTGTCTGGAAGTTAGTACCCTGCCCGGGATGGCAGTAAGACCCAGAAACTTGATGCCCTCTCTTTATTCCTGTTCCCATACAAAGTTGTCTAGGGCACGGGACAGCCATCTAAGTCACCAGGGCAGCTGCCAATCTTAAGACTCTTGTGTGAGGTGTCCTCCTCATTGGTCTAATGCGATCCTCTTCACATCCCTGGGCAAGCCGTTTCTGGCTGTAAGACCTCCACTGGGATCCAGCTGAACCTGATTGAATTAAAACCCAACAGGGGACCGATTCCTAAGGAAGTTGGCTGTAAAGACCATATGTGTTGGAAGGTCACTCAGACCATGATGGATTTCTATCCTCTACTAACTACTTAAATTACAAAATTGGGTGATTTCCCCTTGTAAAACTGTTCTAGTGTTCTCCATGGGTTAAAAATGGCGGATTCTTCAAGGGAAGCTAAAATAAGGTGTGATCTTCAGAGCATGACCTTCAAGGTGTGGTTTTTTGGTCCATACTTCGGTACCCATCATGTGTGAAGGGTAGGAGGGGGAAGGGGGCATAGGGGATCAAAGGCCTCCCTCATACAGGGTCCTTTAATGGCTGTGGTGATCATAACGATTTTGTTCAGGGGACACCTCAGGTCGCTTTGACACCAGGAATCTTTGACACTGTGCATGGGACGCCACCTGGGAGGTGTTTGTTTTTTTGTTTTTTGGGGGTTTTTTTGGTAGTAGACCTTCTCTACTATTTCAGGAGCATGGCCTCAGTAGGCTTCTTCAATCCCCAAGGACTCTCCCTTGGGGTTCCTTTTAACCCACTGGAAAGAAATGGATTACAAAATTTAGAAAAGACTGAGCTCCTGTACCCCTGCATGGCCTCAGTGGGATCAGTTAGATCTCTTTGCAGGAAATAGGGCAAATGGACTTAGTGTATCTTCATTGCTCATACTCATGGCTTCATTGTTCTACACCAGGACCTAAGGGCCTCTTGCAGAGTATGTTTGCCCGAACATGTCAGCTAGTAAACTCCCTCCTGACATATTGGATGACAATGATCTAGATAGGCCTCCTCCGAGTAAACCCAGGTTGCTGGAGGAAACACAGGCCATGCCAGACAAAGGGGACTCCCTCTCTCACTGCTCCTCCTCCTAATAGATGTGAGGTTTCTCCCTCACTCATTTCCCAGGTTAATGGCTATAATTGGAGCCAACTGTGATTAGTCTACCTCAGGACAGGGACTTTAAGGAATATTCCCAAACAGCTGCCGAAACTCCCTTCATTTGGGGGAAATTCTCTGTCTTCTCTGGCCAGACAAGGACGGCCTATTCTCCCTTATTGGTGGGAAAACATGGCATCTGCTCCTCTGTTGGAGCTGATGAGCTGTAGAACCAGGAACCCTTTCTCTGCCTTTTGGGCAGTACCCTCTTCTGCCTCCCCCTGCCCCTTCTCTTGTTTCTGCATCCCCTTGGGTGCGGCCTGCATAACTGGCTTCTAGACCATCCTTGGTGCCTCCAGCACCACTGGCTCAACCTCCTACCCTCTCTATCAAGGAGCAAAGAAGAGCACCTCCTGGACTTAACTCTGCCCACTTCAGATTTCCCCAGTGTTTCAGGTAAAAATTGACAATGGGGAGGATCCAGGTGGAAAATAATTCAGCATTTAAACTAACTTAAGTTCATTGGTTTTAAGGTAGACATGTCTTTAAAGTTATTAGCATTAAATGTGAAGCTTTTATTCTACCTAGGTTTACTGAAGATCAAATAAATGCACGTTACCTCGTTTGCAATTTGTTAGCAAAAAGATGCTTAAAATCATGGTTAATCTTGTCTGTTTTGAAGTGTTCACAGGTAATTGTTAAGATAGCTTTCAAAGTTTTGCTTGGATGATGAGTGGGATTAAATTCATTGGACATCTAGGTCTTTTCCAAGTAGGATAAAATGCTAAAGCATTGATTACTGGATGTAGGTTTGTGCTTTTGACTTCTGATGACAGAGAAACTGAAGATATTTGAGTCTGTTGGTAAACATTCTTCATGCTTAGTGGATTCATAAATTTGTCATTTATTAGGTCTTTGATCACGTGGTTAAAACTTCTCGGTATTAAAGGATCTAAGTTTTGCTAGCAACTATATAGTTCTACATATTTGCCTTTGGAATCTCACTGTTCTCTTGGTTAAATATGAGTTTTGTAATAATCTGTAATCCTATTTAGGCATGTGCTATAACTTCTAAGGTTTTAACAAACTTCCCGAGATTTAAATTGAAAATGAAGTCTCTTTGACTCATTAGGCCTTTTTATTTGGTGTGCTAGGTTACTCTGAAAGCACTGTAAAGCAAATGATAAACCTTAGGTTACATTTAGGTAAATGCTATAACTGTTCTAGAGGTTACATGCAATTCCTAAAGTTTTCATGTCTTAATATAAGGTTGTCACTTGATATTTTGATTATTGAAGTGGTAATGTCACAAAGAAATAGATTTCCTTGCCAGCTATGTTGTAACCTCTCCTCAGATTTTTTAATCATGTTCATTTTTGAGTCTTTTGTCATTTCGAATTGTTCTTATTCTCTTGCAAAATGAATTTCATCTTCAAGAAGATTCATATAAAGGATTTTTAGGAAAAATACAGGTTTCTGATATCTTTAAAATCCTATAGTGAAATGGATAAGGATTTCCAGAACTAACTAAAGCTAAATTCAAACTGAACAAGGATTAGTAATATGGGACTAAGCATATTGGGAAAAATTATTATAGGGTTTTTTGTTTTTTGTAGCTCTTGGTTGAAAAATTGCTGGTTCTCTAATATTTCCTCTTCCAGACTAAGGAAACTTTCTCTTAAAACATCAGTGATACATAGAAATAATAATAAAACAAATTAAAGCATTTAACTTTTCTCTCTACCTGAACCTACTGAAATTCAAAAGGTCTCTCACTAAGTATTCTTTCTTCCATGATAATCATAGTCATTTGCTTAAGTCAATAAGAATCTGTTTTCCTTGTAACAGGACATCATTGGAAATGTTGGTTATTTTACCAAGGTTTTGACTGGAATGTCCTATTTGAGAGCCATGCATAGACACAGATGTGACCAAACAGCTTTAAGGAACTAAGGTTGACTTTTTAAAACCTAGAGCCATAAAGCTACTTGGAAATGTTGGCCTAACACCTTGCTTACAGAGTTCCCAGCAGCCTTACCAGGTGAGTGAAGAATGTCACTTCCTGGCAGATGCAGGAACCTCAGGATAGAACAGCTCATGTATGGACACTCTTCCTGTTTCTTATTCTGTGGGGATAACAGGACCTCATGGGCATATGATTATTTAAACAGCTAAAAAACAATGGGATTGATTCCCCAACAATTGTATAGCCCAGCTAGCACTCTGACCAATTCTGTTTGCCTGGGATGATAAAATCTGTCCCATAAAAGCCAGAGCATACCACACTCCATGGGGCAAACTAGGGACTTGTAGAGATAATGGATGATCTCACATTCCCTGTGACTGGACTGGATGATGCACTTGAGGATGCCCTCATCTCTCAAGACAAATTTTCTCCCACTTGCCAGTGATTCCTTGTCATAAGGATATTGTTAAGGCTGGATCTCAAACAAAGAGGGCTTCTTGATGGTTTTATTCCTTAAATGTCATTTCTGTCCCAGGAACTACCTCTATTAATGTAAAATTACAAGTAGAGGCTTTAGCCAAGCATACAGTGACTATTTAAGCATGACATGGGCAGTCACCCACAAATTCAAAAGGTGGCCCTCGAAAGCCAAATAGCCTTTGATTTCTTAACTCCAGTTAAGGAATGTCCAAAATTATATGACTGTCTTCTAATGGGACCCAACAGCTGTGCCACTCTAACTTGTGGGCATGGCCTCCCCCAGGCTGGATGGGCCGCTCTACTCTGAGTTTTGCCTGGATACATGGACACATTAATACTATTACCAAACCAGCCAACCTTCCAAATTTAAAACAACAAAAGACATGTTTTGTGTTTCCTTATGACCACTTAATATCCACCTTTGTTCCCTCTTTGAGACTGGATTGGAACTGGATATTGTTTGGAACTGGCACCTCTTAATAAGTACATAGTCAAAGCCCTAAATGTTACTCAAAGTAGCATTTTTCTGTTAAATACTAAAATAATACAAATGCGTGAAGCAGGTTTACAAAATAGAATGGCATTAAATGTTTTAACGGTTGCACAAAGTAAATCTTGCACTGTCATAAAAACAATACTGTGTGTACGTTCCAGATTACCATAAAAATATTTCTGGATTTCTAAGTGACATAAATGCTCAGGTTCATGCTTTAAATGATCTCTCTTTCCTTTAATGAATGCTTCAAACTTCTGGACTGGAGGAAAATTATGGAGGTCAACTATCAAAGGTCTTTTATTCAGGCTTCTCTTTCTCATTATAATGTTAACCTTATTTTGTTGACATTTCTGGTGTCTATTTACCCACCCCACCGCCAAGACTCCCTTTTACTGCCATGACTTCGAGCTGACAGATGATCCTTTCTACTCAAGGAGATTCATATATATTGTCCTCATTGGATTCAGCTGCCTCCCCTTTTTGTAACTCCCTCATTATGTGTTGTGCCCAAGATTGCGTATCCGAGAAACTACCAAGTACACGAGGGTTTATTTACAAGCTCGAGCTTGGGTCCAAGTATACCGGACACAGAGGAGCAGGGACTTGGACCCCAAAGTGGGTTATAGCCGGGTTTTTTATGGTCTGGTCTAGGGTATTTTCAGAAGGGGTGGAGGAATCTTTTCCATTCCAATATGGGGGAAAGGGTGGGGGAAGTTTCTTAAGATCTGATATGGGATTCCCTGCCTAGGACAATCTGCAGTTTTTCCTGCAAAGTTCAGCTCTTATTCCCAGGGGCCTAAGATGGCTGTACTTGTGCTAATGCTAAACTTGAGGTGGAATGGCCTTAGTTTTTCTCGGCCTCCACAATACGTTCCCCAACTGACCACTCACTAATGGCCCATAGGTAGGGACATCTCTATGTCACTACTCAGCAGGAAGAAAATACAAAAGGTGAGACCTTCCACCTTCAACAACCTTAAAGATTTAAGGGTCAAAATTGTTCAGGGGGGAAATGATGAGGGACCAGAAGGCTATCTTAGGACAAAGCACAAGCTGACACCCTGCAACTTCACACCATGCACTCCTGGGTGGGATATGTGTGACATTCCTCCAGGAAGCTCCCAAGCTCTTAATGTTAACGCCCTGCTAAGGGGAAAAACAACCTCAACTTGACAATGGCAAGGCCTCAAATATCTCATAGGTCCTCTCTAGCATAAAAATCCTTTTGAAACCCCTTTTTTCCTTACTTCTCCCCAACTCCCAAATATATAATCAGCCACCTCTCACAACCCCAGGGCAGCAGCTCTTTCTGCCCATGGGTCCTGTCCCTGTGCTTTAATAAAACCATCAGTATGCACCAAAGACATCTCAAGAATTCTTTCTTGGTGGTCGGCTCCGGACCTCTCCTCACCAAACCTCACCTACATTCCAAAACTACATCATTCACAGATGACTGAGTGTGTGTGTTCCTGGACCAAACAGAACGGGCTCAGATGAAAGACTTCTGAAACTTCTGAAACCTGCCTCCTCTGCATTATGAGTTAATAGTCATTTATGAATAGTTTAATTTTAACTTGGTGCCATTGTGCTGTGTTGTACTTCTCATGCAGTAAGCATTTAATTCATAAAAGGTGAGTATCTGAACAGTGCCCTTGTGTTTGCAGTCTCATTTTGTCTTTGCTCTCCATCTCTAACGGACCCATTTATCTAAATATCTTGAGATAAATCTTCACGACTTCTAAGATGCTCCAAGCAGAGGAGGGAGAGATACCATCTCCTTGGGACCACCTGCCCTGGAGATGGGAGGCTAGATGGGGAGGACTAATCAGAGGAGCAGATGGAGACCCCCAGGGAGTAGGACCCTCCCCTCAGGAACCCAAGGGGAAACACTGGCTTCTTCTCAACTGGAGAGAGGCTCCCCTTACCCAGGCTCCAAGGGCACTCTCATGGAAGAAAGTCAAATACGGAGAATGGGAGGCTTTCAGGAAAGCTCAGGGGGAAGGGCAGTCAGTGTTTGGTCACTGTATTTATGGACTCTATCCCTGTATTTATGAGATTTCCAAACAAAGAGCTGATTCAGTGAGCTGAGGTAAAAACCAGTTAAAACAGTTAAACGTTATTTAGAGCTGCATGAACTGCCAGTGGACTGAACTCCACACATTTTGATATTAAATATATCCGTTATGATTCAAAGATATTTATAGGCTCCACAATGTGGCAGGCGAAGATGCCAGGCCCTGAGGAGGCAGTGGCAAACTGAAGTCCCGGCCTATCGTGTCCAAATGGAAGATCCCCTGTGTGTGCCCGCCTATGTGAGTGATGTGTGTGTGTGTGTGTGTGTGTGTGTGCAAGCATCGACCTGACCTCTTTTGTTTCCTTAGGATGCATAGCCTAACACTTCTACTTCCCCCACTATCCGAATTCCCTTTATGTCTTTGAAGTGTTTGCATATTTAACCTCCTAAACATGAGAACTCCTGCATTCTCTGTGCCACAAAATAATGCTGCCCTAAACTGTCCTGTGTTTCTTTGGGCTCAACCACAATGTTGAATTACCCAGTTCATAGAGCATATGCTCATCGGCGGTCCTGTTGTAAACAAACATCTCCACCACAGGTGAGCTGGAAGTTGCAAAAAAAAAAAAAAAAAAAATTCAGTCTGGAATTGCCTAAATTGGTGAATTTTCATAGACCAGGGTGGGAGCCGCCGCGCAACAACTGGAAAATGGTTTCGTGGGACTTGAAAGTGGCTTTGTTGGGCAACAGCGTCCTCTGTTGGTTTCTCGAAGGAAAACAGGCAGCGTTTCCATTGAGGGCTCCTTTTAAGAAAGAGCTGTCTACTAACGTCCGGGTGGAGAAAATGCCAGTAGTTTGTTCCGAGGCATTTATCAGCGTGTTTGTCTGCAGGGTGCCCTCCTATTAACCCAACACCGGTGACAGCCACACCATCCCCTTCAGAGCCTGCCTTCCTCAGGGTGTTATTCTCAGGCAGCTC